>NC_134591.1:20375663-20685810 GCF_037038515.1 Microtus pennsylvanicus
GCAGGCAGAAAGAGAAATGGCTAGAGCAGGTTTCATTTACTTTCCAGACACCACCTTGCACCGCAGTGTACAGCAGACTGGGCAGTACATTTGTAACATCAGCAAAAGGGGAGTGGGATGAGAGCACGTAACAGGAATGAGGAGACTGAAAAAGATAATCTCCCTTGCCCATGTACTGCTTTCAATAAAACACAGAGAGCAGTAACCTCGGTCATCGCAGGCGTGAGCTGACTAGACGAACATCTGCGTGGACTAGCTGAAGGTCATTTTAAGAATGCATGACTGATTAAGGTTAACTAAATAAATAAGGAAGGGTGTGTCTACCAATGGTGAAATAGTCGCTAAACAAATGTGTGAAACATTTGATTGTCCCCTTCTGGCGGTACAGCTCACCGTAACAATGCACGAGAACCTGGGCCAGATCCTCAGCACAAGGTGGGGGAAAGAATCATAAGGGAAAATAAACTGGCTACTTAATTAATGTCCATTCTCAAGAAGCCAAAGATGTATCATTTATTAACAGTGAGGGTTTTTATTCTGGCCAGTGTATGAGAATGAGACTACATGCCGGTGTCGGTTATGATTTCTCGTGTGCTGCTCCATTTGTATTTTAAAAAGACAAGAATAATTCTCAGTATCGAAGCATAATTTTTTAACGTTTTTCTTCTTATTTTCTAATTCTGTGTACGTATGGTCCATGCACGTGAGGCCCAGAGGCCAAAGGCATCGCATTCCTTGGAGCTGCAGTTAAAGGTGGTTGTGAGCCGCGTGACACGGATGTGAGTGTTGGAAACCAAACTTGGGTCTCTGAAAATACAATACAAGCTTTTAACCATCGAGACATCACTCCAATCCTTTCCAAATGTGCGATTTTTTTCTCTGTAGTCCTAGAACTCTGTAGACCAAAAAAGTATAGTTTAAACTGGCCTTGAAGTAGAAAAGTTTAATTTAAAAAAGAATTCTCATCTGATTTGTCCATCCTCTTGTTTTATAACATAGATCAATGACCTGATACCTCAGAGTTTCTTCTCGAAGGCCTCTGTCCTGGATCTGCGGTGTTTCATGCAGTTCCCAACACAGTTAGCACACCGCACGTGGTAGCTGTTTAGCAACTATTGGTATCACCTTCCCTTAGTAATGGCAATAAAGCTGGTACATTTCAAATTGTAACAAATGCTGTAGAGTTCAAATTTAGTTAAAAGATGTTAGGCTTGGCACTGAGATTTCTGTCTTGTACAAGGCATCAAAACCTGCCTCAGACAATGATATGGTGGTCAACAACTTTTCTTTTTCCGCTTAACTAAGCTTAAATGAGTGGCAAAATGCCTAAACAACCTCAAATTAATAATCATTTGCAAAACATAAAAATCGACAAGCAAGGGATGCTTCTCAGATGGGGCAAATCCATGCGGACCTGCAGGCACATGTACACTCCTTGCTGAGCTGCTGAGCTGCTCCAGAGTCCTGGTGAGGATGGAGTGGACAGCAGAATCAATAGGAAAGTCTTCAGGGTTTGTATGCCTGTGTGCTAGTGAGTGTGGGGGAAGCACTGGAGACGGGATGAGCCCCATAAAAACTGAACCTCAAAAGGGGCGTGCTGTCCCCCATCACTACAGTTTAGGGCCCATTTGGACCTAAGCAGCAGCCTAAAAAACAGCAGAATTATGCTGCCTGCCTTCATATATAGTGTCAGAATATTTACTGAAATAAAATAGAATGTGTGTGAGTTCCATAACATTAGAATCCTTCAGTATCTTTAAGTGAAAGCCTTATTGTCTGCATTAAATTGGCTGTTTTGTTCAATCTCATATTGATACTCAAAGAAATATTAGTATTAATCACAGAGCATTCAGGCAACAAATTTCTCTTAGGTTTTATATTTTATATATGACTATATTTAAATCACACTGTTTCCTACTTAAAGCACACAGAATCTAAATTAGATTACTGTGAAAATTATTTCTGGCGTGGACATGAACAATCAAAATATAAGATTCATAAATTATTTAATAATGCTGCAAACTCTAAGTTTATATTATTCTAAAAGAGTCATCAAATTTTGATCTGAAAGGTCACTTGCTGATTATCTGATTTAAGACAGGATTTCACTGTATCAATATTTATTATGTACTCATTTATCCTGTTTCATTCTCTGAAAGATTGGAGGACACTTACTAAAACATACACATCACTGAGATAAAGAGAAACATGAGTTCATCTGAGTGAAGAGAAAAGTTAAGGTAAGCAAGTATGTATGAGTATTAAGCCTTTATATCCTGGTACATTATCAGAGAGCTGTTCTAATGCTGTAGGCTCCCTTTCTTCCATGTTTGCTGAGAGTTTGTACCTCACCAAGATCTAAGGATATTTCAGAAAGAGGCAAGGATGTCTCTACCCAGCAAGGCAGTAAGAATAATGAGGTGTGAACATCTGGGCAGGCCTGGAAAGGGCAGACATATTCCCAAAGGAAAAGGGCATTTTTCCAAGAAATGGGGCAGACCTCATCACAGTACACTGCAGGCCAGATACGAAATAGAAATGATAACATTTTATAAAAGTTGGATTGCTTTATGTCTAGGATCCTTTCAAGAATGTGACTTTGAATAACCTCAAAGCCAGTCTGTCTTCAGAGCTCTGCCCAAACTCTTCCAGCAGCAGCTGATGAAACCCAGATGCCACCAACCACATTGTGTCCAAACCAACATGGCTTAACTGCAGCATGTGAAGCCTTTCCAGACATCAGTGTGGGACTCGAGCTCCCGGGAAGACAATGAGGAGCTCTTAGGCCATGCTTAGCTGAGGTCCTAGCCACCTGGTATCCTGATGACCATGGATGCATGAGGCCAATCTACATATAGTTCTCTTCACTGCTGATATGTGGTCCTGATATTTGGTCTACTGGTGGCTTTGCCGAGACACCAAAGAGGTTACTACTACTGCCCAGGTTTAGGCTGTCTCAGGCATCAGGAATGTGCTGTCTCTTTTCCCCAAGAACTCAATATGACAACGAGCCACCTTGCCTCTAACCACTGCCACCGTCAGGTAGTGGGATTTCGGTCCTGGAGGCACTGTGCAATGTCTTTGGGAAGAAGCACAACTTGCCCTCTGGGGACATAAGCCACGCCTCTCAGTTTCTCCAAGCAGCTTCAATTCAACACCACTGACCTCACTGTCCCACCCCAAAGACACTTCTCAAGTGCTCTTCATGAAGAAATGGCTACCATAGACATTTCTCGAGTTGGAAGAGACTTTGATGGCATTAGCCCCTTTCTTGTCCCAAATCTTAAATCCTATAAAGTGTGACACAATTTTTGACTGTTTCCTTCTTCCTTGCCTAAAGGTTTGTGTTGTTTTGATTCTGTATACTTAAGACTACCAACATTTCCAACAAAACCAACAAACCTAAGATCTAGCTAAGTAACAATATCTTGATAATAAATGGGACTTATTATGCAGGCATGTAGCTAAAACCAGCATTGTTCTACAGTCTTCAGAAGAGTATTATTAGCCATTCATCTTGTGATAACACATTTAAAATTTGGACTTGAAAAGATTCTCCCAAATAAGATATAATTTAGGATAAGAAGTCAGTGGTGCAAGCCTAAAGATCAAGTTTACTACTTCAGTTTATAGACTCCTCTACGCAAAATTACAAACAACTTAACACTTGGCGCCATAGCACTGACTCAGGCCAGGATCTTGCTCATCCGGTTATTTCTACTTTATATGTACTTTACAAAGGAGGTATCTTCCCTAGAGGTTATTTTATTTATTTTACTAACAAGGAAGTAAAGCTAGAGGAGAAACTAACTGCCAACCAACCAGAGAAGAAGTCAGGGGAAAACTTTGAGTATATGTGACACTATAGTTTATAAATTCAAGAAATAAAGGGATAGGAATATAGCCTAGTAGTGGCAGTGTGTGTGCTTGCCTGGCATACACAAGGCCTTACTTAATGGGAAGGAGAGAAAGGGATGGAGAGATAGATGGAGAGAGAGAGAGAGAGAGAGAGAGAGAGAGAGAGGGAGGGAGGGAGGGAGGGAGGGAGGGAGGGAGGGAAGGAAGGAAGGAAGGAAGGAAGGAAGGAAGGAAGGAAGGAAGGAAGGAAGGAAGGAAGGAGTTAGAAAGCAGGAATTCAGAATATGCAATTTAGCAAGTTCTTCTTTACACGGTGCAAGGAAAGCTGTGGCTCATAATATAAAGCTGTCACAAGTCCTCCCAAAAGCTCGATCCATTTCATCAAAACCCACATCATGACTCTGAAGGCAGTAGAAGCCTTTCCTGTGAGAGGAAGAACTGTACCAAAGACTCTTCTCCATTCTCAAGCTAAGGAGAGCATCTAAACCAGCAGGCCTGTGTCCCCTGCAAGTATCAGTCTGGTCCCTCTATGCTCTCTGTATTGAACAGTCAAGGCATTGTTTCTGAGCTATATCTGGAGAACACATTGCCTCCTTTGCAGGTGAAATCAAGGCAAAGTCAGGGAATGTGATCCCGAATTCTCCTCAGCAAGAATCACTGTGGTAGTGTGAATGTAGTAGTCCCTTTACGCTCACAGGGAGTGGCACTATTAGGAGGTATTGCCTTGTTGGAGTAGGTATGGCCTTGCTGGAGGAAGTGTGGCACCGTATAGGCAAGCTTTGAGGTCTCATATATGCCCAAGCCACACCCAAGATCTCAGTTCACTTCCTGTTGCCTGTGAATCAAGATGTAAGACTCTCGGCTGCTTCTCCAGCACCATGTCTGCCTGCCTGCTGCCTTGCCCAGCCATGATGATAATGGACTAAACCTCTGAACTGTTAGCCACCCCAACTAAATAGTTTCCTTTATAAGAATTGCTGTCGTCACAGTATCTCTTCACAGAAATAGAGGCCCTAAGACAATCACTAAAACACTCCAAAGTTTATCTTACTATTAATTCTGAATAATGAATGGCGATGCAGATCTGCTAAGAAGTAAGTCACAAAGAGAGCAGTGGTTTTTGTTTTTTAATGAGTTCATACACCAGAAATAAGACAAAACATCTCTACGGTGCTGTCTTAAAATCCTTGGTGGCTCCCTGGCTTAGAGAGATGCTTTGATTGTCATCTATACCACTATTTCACCAGATAAAAGTTATAGATAGCATCTTTCAAATATCACTAAGCAAGGTCTCTACTACTTCCATAAGGAATCAGAGCTCAAGGGAAACTAAGAGTTTTGCATGGGAACCAAGCTTTTTCCGTTATCTCTCAGAATGATGATGGCTTCATAATCTAGCTAACAGTGGACCCCCGCCAGCAGCTCCATATCATACCCTGTACCTCGAACCCTCTACCTCCCCGACAGTACCACTTCCAGTGCCGCCTCCTCTTCTCTCTGTCCTCCCCCAGCTCTTTACTATTCCCTAAAATGTTCTCATCACTCTTCCAATGAACCTCCTTCCTGAACTCCTCGTCTGTAAAGATGAGCACATGCAAGCGAGTTTCTACTACTTAAGGGTTCCACTCTTCACGTGGTGAAACAGTTCACGCACCATAATCCCATCCCCCTGCCTAGTGAACCAGCTATTACTCTGTCTGCCTGCCCATCTCCTCCTTACCTTCAAGACTGTGAGCTCCTCTAGGACCTCAACCTGAAGAGAGTTGCTAAACGGTGGATTTCCAGATCAAACCAAAAGTTGACCCAGCAGGAGTTCCTGCCCTTCGGATCCCAGCTTCTGCTGGATAGTTCTCATTTCATCTAAAGCCCAATCCTCCTTTACCATGGGGGACTGTCCTGTATCTCAACATGAGAAGATTCTCACGGTTTGAAAACATGAGCTTCCTAAATCCCAGATTTGGAATCTTTGCCTTGCTACAGTTACTAATGTGCAGTACTGATCACATGGAAGGTGCTAACACATTCTCACACCCAGAGTCCACAACAGTTCTAGAAAGTGGGTGGGATTACATCAGACTACCAATATTCATCTAGTTTGATATATAAGCCTGTTACTATGTGTTTATATGGACATAATATAGCCTCATTTTGCAGTTGAGGTTAACAAGACAAAATGCCTTGCCCAAAGTCATCTACCTCGAATATATGAGCCTCCAAAGGCTATACTGCTTCCCAAACATCTCTGCCTCCCCAGCTCTGCAGAGCTGCTCTGGACTTGGGTTTCACTCTTTCCATCACTTCTATTAACAGCCTCGTAGGGCTTAGGAACAGCCTCCTTCCAAGGCATTTCCTGGTAAATCCTAAGACGAGCTGATCCCTGCCGCTAGAATTCATGAGCTAATTGAACAGGCTGCCCTCTGGTACACCTCTAATGTCCCCCAATCACTCGATACCAAGCACTTTTCTCTTCTAAGTGCACCCTTAGTGAAGACACTCAGCGAGTCTGTCACTTTCCCTCTGTGAGCTTCTAATTTCCCACTTATGAAATGAGCAGATTAGAAAGGTCCAGCGAACCTCCGATTTCTTTTTAGTAGAAATGATATCAATGAAGCAACGAACTTGCTTTTAAAAATGAAGTTGAAGCGCAGATAGATAAAGGCTCCACTGTTTATGAGAAGAAGGCAGAAGAGTCTACCTACTTAGATGCCTAATAATCACCTCTCCCTCCAGAACCCACAGAGAAATCACCCCGAACTTTGCAGGACATAACTGCTCTCACATGCTTCTGTGGGTCCCTGCAGCACACTGATTCTCTCTGGTATTTGGATGGTGCAAATATTTGGTTCTTTATCATCTTTGTACAGACCCTATCTCTCCAAAATACTTTCTATGTTCCACTCTCTAAGACACTGCTTGGAGCCTGAAATTCCCTTGTTCAGACACCCACAGAACCCCCACTACTTACTATGTAAGGCAGATCTCTGAGGTGATCACTTAAACTTCCCACTCTGATCTACAATACACGATCCCCAGATGATGAACACCATAGATTTTACTGATTGAATTAGACGGCATGCTTGAGGATAAAAGCGACCTAATACTAGTGGGTCTGACCTAATCAAATGAGCTCCTTAAGTGGAGACTCTTCTGCTGCTTGTCTAAGAAGACAGGTCAGAAAGCTTCAAAGGAAGAGAAGGGCCCTCGCTGGCTAAAGGATGGGAAGGAATTCAGGCAGCCTGTAAGTACTGAGCACAGTCACCAACAGGTAGCAAAGAAACCATATACCCACAAGGGGTAAATATACGCAGTCAACATTACCAAGAAGCTTTCAAACAATCTACTCCCACCCTTACCTGAGCCTCCGGAAGACACCTCACCCCAGGTCAAAAGCTGATTTTAATCTCGGAATACATAGGGCAGAAAACACAGTTACATGGCACAGGCTAGCTTGTGAACAGGGCTACTTTAAACCAGTAAATTTGTTGGCATTTGATGATACAGCCTGAAGCATTTAGACCTACAGAATGATATCACTGCATCGTCAGACATTCCTGTCCCCAAAGGTCCTTTCCCCCATTCCAGTCTCAACCCTTCTAATGCTTCCTCCAGCAACTCAAGTGCCATACGAACTGGTGCCCTGTGCTGTGGCCTGGGACAGCCTCCACCAGACCTGCCTTCCCCGTACGTGGAGTTGAGAAACTTTTTCTGTGGACCAGCTCAAATCCCACTTTCCCCTCCCTGTCTTTATAAGTCACAGTGTCCCAATCATCCTTCCTGCTGTGTCTTCACAATGCCACCTACAACTCTAAGCATTAAATTACAAGTCTAAGAGACGCTCAGAGAGCAAAGACAACACGAGGAAAGTCTTACTCCACCCTGAGGAAAGCCAGGCTGCATTCTGAAGCAGAATGAGTGGAGACCACCTTCTGCCCGTGTTCACCAAGTGGGTCCTAAGACTCCAGTTCTGACGAGCAGTACTAATTAACTCCTCTGCTGTACCACTTAGCTGAGCCGCACCTGTTTGCTACGACTTCAGCAAGTATACTTCTCATCCATATTTCCCGTAAACAGAACTTTACCTGAACACAGCTTAAAATTATGAATCCCGATTTTAATATTTTTATAGTTTATACATACGTGACAACCACTAATTAATGAATGACCATGTGACTTCCTTTATTTCATAACTTCTTTCTTTATTGTATAATTCAATAGTTCCGTTTCATCAAAAGGTAAAATTCTGACACATCACGTTCAAAGAATGGAGGAAAAAAGGAGAAGGAAGAGATCTTCATCAGTCCTAGCTCTGTTCCTTTAACTCTACCAAATCTGCATCTCCCAGGAAATGCAGGTGAGCCTGTCTGGTAGACACAATGCTAAGAATGCACCAGGAACCTTTGAAGTCCTTTGTGACCCTGCATCTTCTCGGCCTCATCAAGGCACTCTGAGTGCCAGAGACAGGTGACCTATTTTGTCACCCTGGCAAAGAGGTCTATACTTACCACCTCTCACCTACAAATCATCTAAAACAATATTGAAAGAATTAACTAAGAGAAATAGAAAAAAAAATCTTCCTCAATATATTCCTTCTAATCTCATTCGTTATTATATTTCCTGGAACAAGTAATCGCTCTTAAAAGTATTTCTACACAGAAAGCTTTCCACAAAGAGGCATCAATAAAGCAGAAAATAACTGGTGGACTACTCAGGAAAACAGACTGTCCTCTGTTGAAGATCCCTGCTCATGGCCACCACTCTCAATTTTTGGTCCTTATTTCATAGCTGCCCGGAAAAGCTTTATTTCCCTAATAATAGATCACTGTGATTTACAACAGATAGCTAAAAAACAAAGAGGGCATCTGAATTGAAATTGCCAAAAAGAAAGGATATACATGATCACAGTTTACTACTCGGTCTTGTCTGTCTCTTCCACAATTTTGACTTTACCATTGTCAGGTTCTTCTTACTAGAAGTAAAACGGACAGACAACATTTTGGAGAATGCTAAGTGCTTGTTCAATTGTATAAAGTTTGTTTGGAAAGCATTTTTATCTTTTTTATACGAACACTTTCAATCTTAATTTTTATAGGAACTTACAAACTTATCTCTTAGCAAATTTCAGTATTACTACCTATGGCTCTTCAGCTACTCAGACATTATCAGGGCCATTTGTCTTACAGAATTATAATTCTACAGTAGTCGTGCATGTGTGTGCACGTACACGTGTGTGCATGTGCGTGTGCATGTGCGTGAGTGTGTGTGTGTGTGTATGTTAGCTGAGATTAAACCCAGGGACTCACACATTTGGCAAGTATTCTACCACTAACCCACATCTCCAGTCCATTGAGTATCTATCTAGCTCTTCCTAAGTACCCCAACCCCTCATAACAAAATTCTATCCCATTATCTAAACGTTTAACATTTTTAAATTACATATATAAATGAGAATTGGAAACATTTGTTTAAAGGTGAAAAACAACTTTGTTTTAGAATACATTTGATTTGTGTATCTGGAGCTCTTTTATCTAAAAAAAAAAATGCCCTTAAGTAGACAGATAAATAATTAATGAAGTAAACAAGCCATTTGTAAGGGTCCAGTGATTGACAATAGGATCACCTTACACCCACTGCGTGCTCTCCCCAAAAGAACCGCGCACCTTATGAGA
Organism: Microtus pennsylvanicus; assembly: GCF_037038515.1. Taxonomy (NCBI): domain Eukaryota; kingdom Metazoa; phylum Chordata; class Mammalia; order Rodentia; family Cricetidae; genus Microtus; species Microtus pennsylvanicus. The sequence goes on from NC_134591.1 coordinate 20,385,188, forward strand.
TGTTTGAAAGCAACAGTTGAACATGGGAAGAAACAAAGTGAAGGATGGTAGCTGGTGCATCTATGGGTTCGTGGGTTTAGATTTATAAGGAAATCTCATTTTATGGAAACGACATGAAAAGGCCTTCACTGCCTGTAAGAGTACAGACTGAAATGAAAATAACAGAAGGTTACCAAGGGTGCTGGGTTGGCCTGTGACTTAAAAGCAGACCTAGCTCTGCCAGAGATTCATTTTGGGCTTTGCTAGAATTCTACATACAAAGAACAAACAAACAAAAGAAAACAAACTTTCAGAAATGCCAAGCAGAGTCTTTAGGGGGTGTAGGTCAATATGCTTTACTATTGATGGTTTGTTTTGTTTGTTTGTCGATTGCCTGGTTGATTGGTTGGTTTTTGAGACAGGGTCTTCCTATGCTGCCCTGGCTGGTCTGAAGCTCTTCGATAGTCAAGACTGACTTGGAACTCACAGAGGTAAACTTACCTCTGACTTCTGAGTGACAGGATTAAAGCTGTGCAACCCCATGGACAGGATTACTTTTTTCTTTTACACTAACCATATACAATATTTGGTCATTCTCCTGAAATACAGGTTTTTCCAGTGGAATGGCTTAAAGTTCAATAAAATCATTAAAATATGATTTAGAAAACTAGTAAAAAAGATTACATTACTTGAGACTTAAATTGGCTATCATTGTTTATTATACTATTAATAAAATAATTAATTGAAGAATCACATTCTATACATTTTAAGGAGCCTATTCCTTTTCTACAATCATTTAATGATAATTTGACTTTGTAAAACAAGTTTAAAATATTAATTCATTAAGAAATGAAACATATTTCTTTTTTGAAACATATTTCTTTTAATAAGCTAATAAAGGATATTTGCAGAACAATTTTGGCTCATATCTATTAAACAGAGTCACTGTCAAGAAAATCAATGAACATATAAGCCTATCAGTCCTTACAACTCATGTTAGATGACCTTCATTTCTAGGAGCAAATATTTAGAATGAATCAGGTAATTGCTAATCACATTTTTAGATGAATACTAGATGAATATATCCAAAAATTAGAAATGAATAGTTGAGTTATTCAAATAATTCTAACTTTATCAGAAGTTAAAAATTATAACTAATTTTTTTGTTCAGATTTAAAATAGTTTTGTCACAGAATCAAGTCAGGGTTAGGAGGGTGAAATCTTTCCCAAATGTGCAAGGAATTCTTACCACTTTAAAAACTATGTACTAGGAAGAAAAACAGAGCTGACATGGATGGAATTTTATAAACTGAGCATTTTCCCAGAACCTAAATATATGACTAATGAATGAAAATTAACAATAGTATTGCAATCAATATTTTAATATCTATTTATGCAATAAATGTTTTAATATCTATTTCCTCCAGTGGCATGTAATTGTTGATAATGAGCACCATTTGTAGATGTTAAATATAAGCAAGCATTTTACAAGAAGTTTCACAAAAGTTGGGTTTAATTCTTAATACCAATCATAGAGGTGGGGACTATTAGAGATGAGGAATGAGGCTGACCACGTAAGAACTTCCCCCACTTAGTGCTGAGACTGAGCTGCATGAGCCTGAACAGAAGAACTGACCCACTCAAAGTCTTGAGTTTGAACAACATTTGGACATTACTATGGCATGAATTTAAACTGACTATATACTTTTTTTTTTTTTTACAAATCTTTAACATAATACTTAGGGGGTGCAAGACAGCAGCTAGCAACTGAACTTAGAGTTGTGCATATGCTAAGCACATGTGCAATCTCCAGCTCCCTCCCCATCCTTAACGTAATACTTCTTGAATATGGAAATCTTCACTTTCACTCAGTGAAATTAATTACTCTACATTTCACCAGATGAATCACCCAACTTTATTCCCCCATCTTACTTATTACATAGAGTAATAATAAGAGACATGAATCTAAAGACACTGTGTGGAAGTAGACTTTAAAAGTAATTATATAAGAAGAGAAACACCTACATCAAAGTCTTCAAATGACCAAAATGAACTTTATGATTCTTCTTTTCCACATCTTAAACACTCAATGTCCTACTTGAACCCACATGCAGAAGCCACACTTAGTTTTTGTGGCCAAACTGTAAGCATTTCATTCTTCCTTTAATTTATTTCAGATATATTAATTACATATTAATTCAAATTGCTTGCAAATTATAGTATATTTATTTTGGAAACTATTCTCAAGGAAAAGTTTGCTTCCCAGCCAAGCTTTACCCCTATATAATAAAAGAATCTAACAGTTAGGTTCTTTCAGTCCACCTTGCCTCTCTGTGCTGATATTTTCATTCAATTGGAGTTCATTAAGAATGGAATTTCTCTTCCATGTGAGCCCAAATGCAACCCAATATAATGTATGTTCTCAGTACACAAAATAAAATGAGGATGGTACATTTTATATTATTAGAAATTTTTATTTTTTTTCTTTTAAATTTTTCTTTCAGTGACTTTATTACAATTATTATATACTTAAAAAATTCCTTGGAGAGTTTTATGGGGAAGGCAAAACTGAGAAAGACATTTAAAGTGAGTATTTAAAAAGAGGTACCCTTTAGTATCACAGGAGAATAAATAAAATTAATTTTTTGATATTTCTGTATTCTCATACAAACAATCCCCAACTCACTAATCAACAGAACAATATCTGAGCAAGACCAAGTTACTCCACATTCCAGCATGGATGGAGACAAGCTCACAAGACCCAGCGTCTCTGGGCAAGGGAGAGGGACTTCTAGTAGGGTTGCTCCAGTGAGTGGCCCATACCATTGACATAAAGGCAGCACTAATTGGATTCAATGGGTAAAGAAGAGGAGGAGGTAGTGGTAGGGGTGGTAAAGCTGGTTGGGAGGGAGATGGTCTGCAAGTGGGCTGGGGAGAATGGGAGATGAAGACAGAATACATCATACACATGTATGGAATTCTCAAAGAATACATTTTAAGTTACATGTTTTTAATAAAAGTCTCTGGCATATGAAAGATTCTTTTCTAAGATTGGACAAGAAGAAAGGGAGTAGCTGGCTTTCCTAGCACAAACTCTCTGTCCTGAGCTGCATTCCTCTCTAAATCCTGTGTTCCAACTCGAGGGACCAAGCCCTAAACTCCCATCAGTCCTGGGATTACACCCCACTCCTGCAGCCACTAATGTCCGCTGGGTGCTGGAAGGGAGCCAACTATATGAATTCAATCAATCAATTTTAGTAATTGACTCCTTTTCAAAGGAAAGGTTGATGGGCCTGAATAAATTTCTAACTTGTGCTATTTTAAGACAATATAAGAAAGGAATGTAAGAGAATTCAGACAGAATACAAATAGAAGAAATCTGTGGATATAGAGCATGGCCCTCCTTCATTCCCATCCGCAACCACATGCCAACTGGATTCTGAGACGAGACATGACAGACAGACTGTGGCCATGTCTTCACTGCATTTGGGGTGCATCAGGGAGAAGAGACTTGGTCGATCCTTGCTGGGTCTTTCCAACAGGCATTGATAAACAGTTGCTCAGCGGAGTGAGTGAATGCCATGGGAAGTCATGGAGTATGACAGACATGTAGGATAAGGTGCCAAGGGAAACAGGGCATCCAGAAAGTCTTTGCTAGGGGCGCTCCTGGATTGGAAGAACAGCAATGCTGTCTGTCTGGAAGATCCCCTGAATTTCAGGGGCCTGAAATAATTTCTGTCACATTGTAGGCTTTTAATAAAAATATGCAACAAAAAAAACCCAGAAAGTTACTTTAAACTGAAAGCTGAAGGATGAAGAAAATTAACGGGAGGAAGGTCTTCAGGTATAAAAAGTGGGGTTCTTGAACAAATAAAAAAAAAACAGAAGCTATAGTCCTAAGTCAGAAACTCAAAGGAGGGAGGAAGAAACAGGTCAGCCGAGATAGCACAGGTTAGATCAAATAGCCTGGGATATGAGGCTTGTAATGTTCTGAGATGTTTCCCAGAGACCGACAAGCTCCTGCACGCAGCAGCCCCACTTGTATTGGGCTTCCTGCAACCATCGTCCTAACATGGCTGAAGCAGGAGAAGCTGCTGGGTGACACTTGGAGAGTAAAAACGGTGGCTGTGGGCAAGAGGGATGAGTACCTTCAGCTTCCAGACAGGACCCGTGAGGGCTACACCAAAGCAAAGCTCTGTAACTAAGCAGAAGCACACCACGAGTATTTGAGTACTGAGCCTGTGACTTTCCCACAAAAGAAAACTCACTCTGAGACACTGGAGGTTCAGACTGTTACTGACTAGAATGCGGCGTCAATGAGAGCCCCCAAATAAAAACAATTTGCGGTTTAATTGACATATACAACCCTGTGTGTGTGCATGTGTGTCTGTGTATGTGTGTTTGTCTGTGTGTGTGTGAGAGACAGAGAGAGAGAGAGAGAGAGAGAGAGAGAGAGAGAGAGAGAGAGAGAGAGAGAGAGAGAGAGAGAGGAGAGAGAGTCTCATCTGAAGGTCAACATTGAAAGAGTAGAGGACTATACACTCCACTGTTCAAGGGCGACAGAAGAAAACGAGGCTGACCCTGTGAATCAAACACTGAGCAGTCCGGGTACCTGATCTTTTATCACAAGCTATTTTGATTGCTGGGAGAAGAAAAGCACTGGGTAGAGATTATTTGCTCGGGGTCTTTTATGGAAAGAACAGATTACCTCCCTAACACTTGGTTCTTTTTAAAGGTGCATTTTCTACCTTGCCGGTATGATTTATATTAATGAGAGGTTTAAGACAGGTCTGAGCTGAAGAATGACTGCCGATGGTGAAGTGCAGTAATTATACACCGTATGACAGGACACAGGAGCGGCTCATACAAGGGAACTGCACAACATGCCAAGCTAATCCTCCCTGCACAAAAAGAGGGACTACTTTGCAGGCTGGCTGATTTTAAGCTCCAGTTAACAAAAACCCTTTTTGTTGAAGTCTAAAACAAGAATGGGTTAACAAAAGCAAAGACGGGGAATCTCGGTTTTCCTTTCTTCACGAAATATAGTATTACAGGACTTACAGGTTGTGAAAGGCCACGGCGTGGTTGAAAGACTTGAGAGAGAAACAAGGTCTTCGCCAACAACAACAGACCTGAAACGTCTCATGGCAAAGCCGGCCTCTAATCAGGACAGAGAGCTAGGGTTTGAATCTAGCCATTTACTGTTATCTGTTCGTTTTTTAAGGAGCTAAAGGTACAGAGCAGGAAGAAGGATCAAGGGCAAGGTGAGGATGGAGTGGGCTCAAGGATGATAGGAAGAAGAAGCCGAAGCCAATGTGGGCAAGCCAATCGCGTTTGCACTGCTTCTGCCTGGCTGCATTTTCTCATCCAAAAGCCACTTCTGGACTATAATGAGACTTCATAAAACATCTGCCTTGGGATTATGACTCCGTCACACTGGGAGTTTTCACTTCACACCGAACAGCCTGGGCTGAACTCTGGGCCCGCCTGTCTTTCCCCTCCAGAATACACAGAACCCTTCGTCACCAGCAAAGATGACCAGCAGACCAGCATGCTACCTATGCTGGAAAGAACAGCAAGTAAGCAAACATCACATAAAAGCCGCTGGACTTCCAGCACACCACAGAATTCGCCGAGATAAGGAAGATTGGCAGGTGTGAGGAATGAAGTCTGAAGGTCACTTCAAAGTTTTGTAACGAGACAGGTGTAGCTTGGTGGCAGAATTTGTCCTGAGCATGTGCGAGGCCCTCCGTTCAAACTCCAACACCAAAATGAATTAAAAAGAAAACAAATATGTAGCAGGCTGGAGAAACGGCTCAGCAATTCGCACGTACGAACTGCTCTTCCAGAGCACCCAAGTTCAAGTGCGGCCACCTACATCTGGGCCTGGAACGGCAGCTCGTCTCTGCAGACACCTGGACTCACGTACGCAAACCCACACTGACACATGCATATAATTAAAAATAATAAAGATTTAGAGAGCTAAGGATCAAGCTTCAGGAACCAATTGTTTTCTAAGAAGGATACTACCGTGGAAGCTGTCAAAGGAGGAACAAAGGAAGCGGGTCCTTGCATTTCTGGGGCCCTTTAAGTGACAGAGACTCCAATACTGTGACAAGATCCTATAGTGAGCTGAACTATTTATCCCATTTTACTTAAACATTATTTCAATTTGTTTGCTTCTGGGCTCTCTCCTGCAACTACTGTGGCCTCTGACCTTAGACATCAGGGGTGCCCCAAGCCTCTCTACAGGACTTCCTGAAGCTGAGTCCAGGGCTGCCAGCTCTCCTTCAGCTAAGCGGGCGACTCAGTGGGACAGGCTAGGAGGGACCTCTGCCTAGGCCGCCTTTCTTTGCTTAGCATGCCATGTCCACTGCGGACTCCATACAGCGGAGGCATCACTTGGTAAGAAAGCCAGGACAAGAGAAGCTCAGGTTGAAGCATGCCCTAAGACCCGTGCATCTTACTGCCCAGCAGCAAAGTTTACTGAATTGAACTTTAGAAGCAAAGGCAGAAATCATGCACGAAATATATGAAATCCAGACAAAAGCAACTTAATCTATTTCCAAATGAAAAAAAATAAAACAAAACAAACAGGAAAAAAAACCCACTATTTTGATCCTCTCTGAGGTAACTGGAAGCTAACATTTTCAAATAAGAATTTCTCAGAAGTAAACCTAAAATATTTTCAGGAGGAAAAATCTAGCATTTATTATTAAAAGTTTTGACAAAGTCTGAGGATCAATATGTAGCTGCTGTTGTTGTGTGGGGGTGGGGTAGGAGAAATGCATGTATGTGCGTGGTATATACACCCACGCACATACATGCAAAGGCCACAGGAAGCCACAGGTCCTCCACCACTCTCTGCCTTGTTTCTGGAAACAGCATCTCTCTGCCCAAGAAGTTCCCTAGTTCAGGGAGGCCAGCTGACCAGCAAGTCCCTGTGGCCCACCAGTTGCTGCCTCCCTGCCCTGGAGTTAGAGGCACATGTGGCAATGACTGACTTCTTACATGAGTAGCTTAGGCGTTGAATGGCTTCTCTTACTTTGACAGGAAGCTCTCTTGCCCACTGAGCCGTCCCCACAGCCCTGGGTTTTCCATATTGCATCTCTACTGTAGATTGCACATTACTGAGAGGCGAGCATAAGAAGCAACAGAATCAATCAGCAGTGTGAGTTTACCAGCTGCAGCTTACTCCTAATCCATCAATTCTATATGAACTCATGGCCGCAGCCACGTGGACCGCCATCACGCTTCTTCGCTGTGATATCATCTTACATACAGCATCTAGGGGTGGACATTTCCAAAGTGAGAGTTGGTGCTCTAAGACTGCGCTAGCTGCCAAGGTAAGAACACTTAGGGAACCTCTGGTGACTTGGAAAGTCCATGAGGGAGGCCTCGAGTCCTTTGACTCATGAGCTGTCATACTTAGGAAAAATTATCCTGGGGTAAAAATGGCAAGGAACTAGGCTGCAGACTGAACGGTAGAGATTAGCATCTCTGCCTGAGACTCAGACCACAAACTCATATGCGATGGGGCTCTGTGTAGCAAAGGCCCAACAGAGAGAGACATCCTCCTGGTGCAGCAGCCCAAGGAAAACTGGGGAAAAGAGACCCACAGTTAATTTGCTTAAATTTCTTAAAAATGCATTTACTCATCTGAAATTATTATTTTTAATTTAAGTAAATTTAACTAAAATAACACTTCTTAAATATATCAATGCATAAGATATTAACTGAAATATTTGTATTTAATGTACATTAAATATTTCTAAATACATTTGAAGATGGTAGCTATTAGGATAAGAATGGGAATAAGATAAAAATCAATGGAGCAGAGCCAGGTGTGGTAGCGCACGCCTGAGTTTGGGGCTAGCTTGGTCTACAGAGAGAATTCCGGGACAGCTAGGACCACAAGGAGAAACCCTATCTCAAAAAATTAAAAATTATAAATAATAAACCACTGTATGAAACAATGGGAGGGAGTAGAAAATATGAATGGTGAACACGGATGCTTTAATTTAATCTTTAATTTCAACAATTTAATTTCTAGAATTAATGCCTTAGTTCCATGCCGGTCCTCTTCCTTTTTTTTTTTTTTTTACCATAATCCCTGTTTTTTTTACCTTTGTGGCTTTTCCCAAATGCCACTGACTGCTTGTGACTACGTCTACTCGAAGTACAAGTTCAGGAGGTTGGGGAATAGAGCAGCCTCCATTGCCCTTCCCACTCCCTACCTATCTAAGCTCCTTGCTGAGCTCCAAGACCAGGCTGGAATCTTAGTTTCTTCTTCAGCTGAAAGGACACATAGACTGGTCTCCCTCTGTGTGTTCCCTAATATCGGGGAGTCTAGATGTGCTTACTAATGGCTGTAACTGTCAGAGGAAAGTCACCCACAAACCAGCAGGTTTCTGACACTGGCTAGTTAGTTCATAGTGAGTGTCGAAAGAAAATTAACACTAGTTTTTAGGAAAATATCATTAACTTTCTACACTTTATTCCCTGATGTTTACAGCCTGGGGATCCAGCTCATGGGGAACTGTGCACTGAGTTCAGGATTTCCCTTGCTACACTGCCCTGCTCCTGACAGCAACGGGGCCCTATCCAATGTGAGACCTTGGTGCTGAAGGCCCAGGGCTCCTTTCAGTGAATGAGTTGACTAGATTGCAAAGACAACAACCAAGTTCACCCAGCTTCTGTCCAACCATTCTGACACGGCTATTTCATCCTAAAAGATCACGTTTGGCTTTCACATGCTCTCATGTTGCCTTTATATGGAACGTTCCCTAATTATATGCCATTTATCTAATTAAGACAAAATTTGTTCAGATCATTAATTTCTTATGTTGGTTTTTTAAAAAAAAATATATCATATATCAGTACTTCTGCTGATGGAAGGATTCCAAATTTAGTGTGTAGCTGATCCCCAGTTGGGTGCTAAGGCCAACTTTTGTTGTGCTGATGCCTGACAGGAAAGGCCAAGGGCTTTACTGCAGAGGGGAAGTGTGGGGTGGAAACCAGAGGACAGCCTCTCCTTGGTGCACACAGCCACTCAGTCTCCAGGGACTCTGAAATATTCACAGACATTTTTGCTATTGCTGTTGTCTTGTTCTAGAGTTTTTGTTTGTGTGTTTTGGTTTGGGATTTTTTTTTCCTTTCTAAAATACCTTTTATTAAATTTGTTCTTTAACAATGTCATATAAGTATATAAGTTATCCTGATTACTCTCAATGCCCACTCTCTCTTGGCTCCATCCACCACAGTCAACTCCCCTACCTGTGTCCTGCCACCCACCCTCCAATACTCCCCCAAAGGTCTCTCCCACATTCGTGTTCTCTGTTTGATTTTGTGACCTGTTGGGACCATGGTTCCTAGTCACTGGATCCTGGTGGGTTTACCAGTGGGTGCACTGGGGTTTAAATGACATTACAGACAAAAGCTAAGTGTATTTTATTTAAATTCACAATAAAGAAGAACTGATTAATACCTTACTATTTCCTAAAAGGGAATTTTTCAAAGAAGATGGGAATCTGAACTGAAATCCCAAAAGTTTACTACTCATAAAACACATTTATAACATTATAATGATAGCCCAATAATCACTATGCCTCTATCCTGTATCCCTATAACAAAGTTATACAGAAACTCATACATGTACATTATATGTGATATTTTTATATAAACCTGTCTACTAGCAGCCTAACTAAAGTGGCAGTCTTATGAATTGACGGTTTTCTGTACTGTTGATTATGGATTTTGTTTTCTGCTGTATTCGTCAGAACTGACCATACCACAAAAGCTTCCTCTTAAAACCTCTCTCTGCAATCCAGAGAAATCAACTCTTAATGTCATCCTGAAAACTGTGTGAGGGATCTCTAGTTTAGGACAGAAACTAGAATTGACTGTTTGAATTAAATAGGCTATGTTTATGGCTACCATAAGACACACTATAACCAAACTATTCTAGTGCAGCGGGAATGTGAGTGAGGCTGATCTGAAATGAGCCATTTTCATTTAGGTTTAGGGCAACATTGGTAGAATGATATGGTCACTTAAAATCCCACTCATCCATGTTGACCAGCTGAAAGAGGAAGTCCCTGGCCTCCCGTAATGAACCAAACAGTCCTCACTGCGCAACTAGAATTAAATTCCTGAGGATTTTTGGATCCTAGTTAATGAACGAGGACACAGTTTTTGTGTGGTGTCATTGTTTCACTACTTCCCATGTTTATTTGGACAGATTCAGAGCACTGGGTAGGAAATGTATTGGTTGGCAACTTCAGTTTTGGAAGAGAAAGTAAACACATGCTGATTAGCAAACAGTAAGCTCTACTGTGTTTAATTTTGGCTTCTCTTAAAAAAAAAAATATCCAGTATTTGGTGTGTGTTCCAAGTAGGAGCATTTGTCCTCGAGTTCTCTCCTAGCCCCTTCCTGGAGGACTTCCAGAATCTCTCTCTCCTCTCTTTCTGTCCCTCTCTCCTTTCTTTCTCCCTGTCTCCTGCATCCCTCTACACACTTGGCAAACACCACCATTAGTTAAGAAAGTATTTCTGCCTATGCTATCCTCCTGGCACAGACATGCCAGACAGCCAACAGTAGGTCCACCAGATCATACACCACACTGTGAAGCTATGAGCCACCCGGACAGAAGCAATTCTTTCCAGACCTAATAAATTCAAGATAATAAAAAAAAAGTCACATTTCTTAAATTCCTAGAGGGATGGTTAACTGAAAACTCTTGTGTCGAAGAATCAACAGTGGTAAACACGACAACACACACAGCTTCCAGTTCTGGTCAAAGCCATTTCTTTCCCTCATCTCATTTTCCTACTATGCCCTCCCCCAACCCCTGCCAAGTTATATTTCAAGTGTTGGCCATGCTTAACCTTCTGTTGGTCCACCCTTGCAGAACCATCGCAAACATTATCACCCAAAATGAGGCCAGGGACAGAGCACACATGGAAAACCAGGGCCCCAGGGAAATGCACCATCTACTAGACACATCATCTTTTCATTATTCCCGTACTGCTTCTCATGAAATAAAGTTAGTGCTTGGTCTTTCCACTATACAGAGTTACTACTCACAACAAGACCACAGAATGTTTCTGGAGTGTGCAAAACATTGTTCCCACATACAAGATGGGAAAACTAAGTCACCTAGAAGCTCAGCAATGCCTGGGATGACCCAGTGGAAGAAGCCAGCCCTGTCTGTTGATGGTCCACAGTGGAAGAGGCCACCCCTGTCTGTTGATGGTCCACAGTGGAAGAGGCCAGCCCTGTCTGTTGATGGTCCACAGTGTTTCCTCTTCATTTATTACAGATCTCCTGCTTTCCTCAAAGTGTTGGGCACAGACAGACATGAATTGGGCAAGGGCACAATAGGCTCAAAGTTCTAACCTACATGAGGCTATAGTCTATTAAGCATAATGAACAGTAAATTTAAGAAAAAAACAAATTAATATAAAACATGTCAGGCAGTGCCAGAGCAAGCAGTTTAGCATCGAAGAAGAAAGGAAGCCGAGAAAGGGATGACAGACAGACAGAAGGTCTCTCCAGGCACAGGTCCCTTGAACACACAGTGGAATAAAACAAGGGAACAATTTAACTCTTCAAATAAGAGAAATTTCACAACACAAATACCAGAGGGTGCTGGATGGTGGTGACATGATCAGTTTCAAGGGAACGTAGAGAGTGGGCAAACTATGTCCTGGAAGAGTTAGGATGAGACCAAGTCAAATGGTACCTAGAAACTATGGTTATCTATTAAAGCTGAAACACAGAGGAGATTGTTCGAGGAAGATAGTTTGTGTGTTTATGTCTGCCCTTAACAAGCATCCAAAACCTCTGCATCAGAAGCAGAGCAAGCTTTGCTCTACCTCCACTACCTCTTAGAAGCTCCATGTGCGCTCACACAAGACGGGGAATGTGGACTGGATCTGTATTCTCTATGGAGCGCTTCCACGCTGGCTGGTGCAGCCCTTACAAAGGGGTTGTTAGACAGTATCCAGGACTGAAGGGCCACCCAAAGCATTTCCTTCTGCAGAGCCCTGCAGCCTAGGCCCACATCCGCCTGCTCCAATCCATTTGCCTCCAAACAAAGGTAGGAAATGGCTGCATCCTAGTTTCTCATTGTGAACTCATGAGTCAGTGCTTTGGAACTTGGTGTCTCTGGGAGTGAGTGTCTGTTCACCACGTCTCCTGCCACAGGGGGAAAAAGGCATAGATAAACAGTGATACAACTTCACCCGACAGAAATGTCAACCCATGAGCTTCTCAAAAATAAATGAAACACAGTTTCTGCTTTCTTTTCTCCCCTTTTCTCTATTGGTTCCCAGTACTAAGCCTTCCCTTAGTTTCCCAAACAACCTAAGGTCAGTTCATGGTGAAAGTACACCACGGGATAACTATTGAGAAGTTATTAACTTATATCACACAGCTTATAATAAGAAAGGGTATTACAGCTGATCGTTCAGGTGTACAAGACTGTACCCTAACAGGGATCATAAGAAATCTCCCTGAAAAGCAAAATGGTTCTCCATCATTATCTTCTAAGTCTATAAAGAACACTGATTTATCTGTGAAATCTCTACTTACAGAATGGACAGAAAAGTCTTCCTGTAAAAAGTTCCCATATCCACCGAGTACAGAGAGCAAGAGGAGAAAATGGTGTGTGGGTGTGGGTGTGTGCATGTACATGGGTCTGAGTGCACACACAAGAAGACTGCCATTCTAAATCAACAATCTAGAAACTTATCAACTATTACTACCAGAAAAAGACATGACTCCTGAGTGGGCAGAGCATCTCCCAACCCCCATTTCTCCTGGAAGTTACAGAGACAATTGTTTTTCTATGTGATCTAACATCATAAGCCCATGATTAGCTACGATAGAACAGGAAGGGACAAGACATATCTGACAAGAATGGCATAGACTCTAACCTAACTTTAGATGCATAGTGCTAGGTGTGAGCTCTACGTTTGCAATCCCAGCCCCACGGAGGATCAGACAGGGGGATCAGGAGTTTGAAGTCAGCTTGAGCTACACAGTAAGAACAAGGCCTCAACCCAAAAATAATATATAAGCCTCTTCAGCCAAGCATTAGCTACACCATTTTTATAATGGCATCCATGTGATCTATACATCATGACCAAATATCAGCATAATTGTGAAAAGAGAAGCTTGCTTAGAAGTTCTCCTATCTAGGAAAGTATAAACTCTTCCTAACATTGGAGAGATCTGGTGTTTGCTACTCAGGCCGCCAGGATTGTGAAAACAATGAAGAAATCCCCTGAAGAGAGACAGAGTGAGAGCCTATGTGCTACAGCAAGCATTGCATCTCCAGTGCAGAAATAAACCGAGAGACTGGCAAGAGCGGGGAAGACGGTCTTTAAAAAGGACTGGGGAAAACTGCAATTACAAAACAGGAATGCCATTTTCACTCCTACTAGCTTTTGCCTTTCCATCACAACCCAGACTTAAAGTTCATTACTGTCCATCCACACTGCCAACTTCTCAAATAATATACTGGTCAAGTTATAAAGTCTCAATACACACATAAATCCTGTACATAAATGTGCTTATGTAGTCTTGGAAATATTTTTAATTTTCCTTCAGCAAAACTGGGGCGAAGGTCTGGAGATTTTCCTGGAGAGTGAACCCCGCTAAGGACAGCATCCCACTGCAGGCTTTGCTGTACATGTGTGTGCGCCAAGCCTCTACCTCGTTCTCTATTCAGACATGTATAATGCTTCCATTTTGAAGCATATGGCTGGGGAGCCAAAAGAATTTAAATTGCCTTCAAAATGTGCATCGCATTATAAACGGTGTGAAAAGGGATCTTAGTATTCAGCTCTCCGCTTGGAACATAAAGCAGAGAAGCAACGCAAGGCGGCTTCAAACTTTGTCCAAAAACTCAACAGCTTCACTTGTTTATAGAGGGACAAAAGTCTGCAACACAGTTTATAAAACAAGAACGATATACTGTATGCAAAAGTAAAGTTAAAAGCGAAGTATAGTAACAGCCCTGCCTCGTCACAAACACTTGGCAGCCTGTCTAAAGCACTATGGTCAAAAACATGATACCGTCTGCGCTGTATTGCTGCCAGAGCACTCCCGAAGTCCAAGTCTCTTCAGCCATCATCACCACCTCATTTGGCAATCTCTCCCAAGCCTCAGTTCATCCACTCAAACTTACTCCTCAGAAACACAGAAAGCAGACGGGCCTCTCTTGCCCCATAGTCTGCGAGTATCACCGTGGAGTGGCTTTGGCCAGGCCAGAATAAGCTGCAGTTCTGGGGTGAGAAAGCCAGGACCAACTCCACTTTATCCTCAGTTTCTCTGTGCATCAAGAAAGCAGGGCCACCTTCCAACAGGATACTCAACGCTCGCAGCAAATCCAAAGGCTTTGTTTCAATGATTAGAGAAAGAAACACATGTGGACGGTGCACTCAGAGACCAAACATGCTTTCGGCACATGAGAGTCAGATTATTAGGTAATTTCCTGCTCTTTCTCTGTCTCAGAGCTGAGCTTTTGAGCAGCAATCACTGTATCTCTAGATACATGTGTGTACAGTACCAGGCTGGTGCTAACACGAGACAAATCAAGAATACACATTAAGTCTTGGGTATAGGTAGAAAACAGGATATATAGAGATCAGCATTTCTGTGTCCACGTGGCACTTCTAACCATCACATGGCGGTGTGTAACACAAGACCATGAGCGCGGTGAAGGACAGAGGAGTGATGGGAAAGGACCAGCTGCGTGGATTGTTAATCTTCACTGGGAAAACTGGCTCCCAGTTCGTCTGCAATCACTTGTCTTCTAAGTAGCATATTACATAATTCAAAAACACAGACCTTCTCATCGTAAGTTTACAGCTTGCCATATTTCCCAGAAAGTAAACAATAATTAACAACAAATTTCATAGTTCCCCCCTCTTCTCTTCAAGAAACCTTATACTTTTAAATGCAGCTACAGAAGCTTCTCCTGGATCAGGGCCCACGAACATATGCTTCCAAGGGGATAACATGCACAGGTTAGTCTGGTGTGTACCAGATGTAAGAAAAACCAAATTCAAAAACAAAAATATCAGTAGTCAACAAAGACATACATTTTTAATTTAACCCCATTCCTCCTCTCCTTATAGATGCAGAATCTAAAAGAAAAAAATCACAACTTGTATATATGTGTGTGTGTACATTAGTATAGAAAGTAGAATATATATTGTATACATATGTATATTTTCTATATGTATATGTATGTATAGTCTACAGTCATACTACCTTGAATGTATTATATCTCTGATCTCGGAAGTTAACTAGGATCAGGCCTGGTTAGTACTTGGGTAGGAGACTAGAAAATTAAGATGGTCATTTTCAAACTGACTTCTTTCTACTCTGGTATTTAATCAAAAGAATTTTTAGGAAAAGGTTGGAAAGTTCCAAATGTAGAACTTAACAGGAAATCCAGACAGAAAAAAAAATGCTAGAGGGTTCATGTCAGAGTCAGGCCTTGAATATGGTCGGACTCTGTGAAGATTACAAAACTCAAATGCTCGGCAACTCTAACTGGTGAGTGAGTCACAGGAGAACTTGGGAGCAAAAGGAGCACATTATCTGTGCACAGCCATAACTGCTGTGTCCTCTTGGGTATGGGGACACGCATGAGGGTATCAAAACACACTAGAAATACCCACAAGTTGCAGGAGCCTGAGGGAGTCCAGAGCTGGGGCCGCATTCCTCACTTCACGCCCCTACGAGAACTCGGACAGACTTACAAGAGTTATTAAGTGAAGTCCAGGAAGGGGCAGAAGAATGGGGCTTTGGACCACCCGTACTTAACCTTTTTGGGGACCTCGTGACCTTTCTCCTCGCTGTATACATCAGAGATGTCACTGGAGTGAAAGCCAAGTTTTAATTTAGAATTTAATAAAAATTGATTAAGCATCACAGGGCACAAACAAAGCTGCTCCATAAATCTCTCAGGCCTTTTTGTGCAAGGAGAAAAGCAAGTACTGTCTGCTGAAGCAGATGACAGATGCTGGCTTAAAGATAAGTATTATTTATACTTCTCTACCAGATTTCTTCTTATGCATATCTTATCATGCATGGGTATATGATCAACAAAGAAATTATTTTATATCAGCCAAGCATGTTCACATGTGCACTGGCTCCATGGGATGGCTTTGAAGAGTTCAAGCCCAGGGTTCAATTGAAGCAAGATGGAGAGAGAGGAAAGTTTCGAAAGAAAAATAAACATTGCAAGGGTTGTTACTTTCACACAGAGGCTAATGAATATATATGCACTGGAGGTAACTTTGTTCTGAACATATGCCTATGCATTTTAAATAAATGATGCATGTTTGAAAGATAGGAGCGTTCACCAAATCTAAACACATCAAGATATAGCTATACTAAAACGAAGTTATTTGTATAGTGTGTTGGTTAGGAGACAGTACCTTGAAAGGAATCCAATGGTTATGTAAAGGCAGAGCTGATTTATCCATGTCTGCGGATATTTTAGTCAGACTATAATGTAAAAACTTAGACCTCATTCTTTTCCTCCTTACAGACACAGACCCTGTGAAAATCAATGACTTCATAGGAACAGCCATTAAAAATACTTTTATTTATATTTTCGCTTCTAGCATATAAATTGAAAAAAACATTCAGTAATTTAAGGATGCAGAACTTATCTTTTAAAACAATAGTATTTGCATTACAAGGTTACTAAAAGTAGAGACTCTAATTCCAAAATAAACATAAAGCAGTGATGGAAACCATCAGGTGGGAAGGATGACCTATTGCCTGCCCCCCAGACCCTAGAATCTTGCATATGGATATATTTGGGGAGGAGCTTGGGATTTGTGTTTGTTTAGCATTTCTGTTGTTGTTATTGTTTTCACATGCAGAAAGATAAACAGGAGAAATTAGTCTGTATGTCCAGCCAGAAAATCACCTATGGTTAGATTTACCAAATCAGGTTTGAGAACAATAGCAAACAATGCCCATCCCTTTTGTTACAGGATCTTGTCTCGGCTTCACCTCAGCACTTCTCTATGTAAAAGGTCTTTGTGGAAAGCCCTACACTCATCTAAGAGAGTGCAGAAGGCAGAGAAGTTTATCTACGGAAGGACCAGACAAGTCTGGGGTGGGAGTAAGACAGAGAGGGTGAACACGGGCAGTAGGCGCTCCTGGCTTCTCCCCCTGCAGAGAACTAGGTGAAGCCACACCACTGCTGCCAGTGCATGCCAGTGCTTTGAAATGACACTGCTGGCAAAACTAAACTGTCTGGTGCTGTGGAAATTACTGGACAGTGGTCTCCAGAGAATTAACAGCACTGAGGGAGAGTGCACAAGTCAGTACTTTCATGCTGGAGCCCTAGCCTACCCTACGCAGTATTTTTTTCTTTCCTGAATTATATATGAAAGTACATATATACTAGTGCAGCAATTATGGGCAAATATTTTCAGGAATTGCTTTTGGGTCTATCTCCTAAGCACACAATGCTTGCATGGAAGGAAGCACTAACTTAAATAATTGCTTAAGTATTCAGAATCGTGTTTAAATTAATTCCAGTGTATAAAAATTAAGCTTGTACAATGGAAGTATAAGAAGTCTGTAAAGAAAATGCTAGCGACAATATTTAATTTCAAATGGCCTTACATTAGAAAACCAAATTAAAATATATACTAGGCTAACCAGATAGATTACAGCCACCAATATATTGTTTTAATCAGTTGGCTTAAATGAGAGAAACTCAAAGAAATGTAACTCACCCTCATATTCTTTCACCTGTGTGAAAGTAAAATAATTATATTGCTGGTGACCTGAAAATCCCCAGTCTCCATAGATTAATAAACCACAAAATGACCCCTGGTCAGTATTCTTGCAGCACACGCATGGGACATTCACAAAGTATGTCCATTCCCAATGCATGTTGGCTGTTTGGTCTTGGACGCATTACTTCTCTGAGTTTAAATTTGCAGACTGCTTAAACAAGACTAACATTTTAAAGTTTGGAACAAATGAGACATGTTGAAAAAACACTCAGCAAAATGCTGAACAGGGCAGCACAGACCAAGAAGACGGTACATGTAACTACCGTTCTAACTGCGGATATTTGCTGTTCAAAAGGTCTTGTATGGGGCTGGAGTGACGGCTGGGTGGCTAAGAGCACAACAGCGCTCTTGTAAAGGACCCAAGTTCAATTCACAGCACCTGACGCTCACAACTGCAGGTGAGAGCAGCTCTGGGAGATCTGACATGGTCTTCTGACAACCACAGGTGCCTGCACTCGTGTGCCTACACACACACACACATACTCACTCACTCACTCATGATAAAGGCTGCTGTCTCAGAAGAGCCTGGTGCATCCCTAACTGCTCTGCATACTCTTCATTCCAGCCCAACTTATCTGAGGCCTCGAAATATTCTCCTCTGATTCCAGTTCTTCAGCCACTTCCTTAAAAGTAGGCATTCCCACAAGGTCGTGACTGTGATAGTCCCAGACTCCCAAATTTTGATCAAACTTGGTCTTCAAAGGCTTGGGGTTCCACAAAGCTAAATTCAGATGTGTATTTTTATTTGCCTGCTAGTGAGCACCAAAATGTCCCTAGCCAATCAAGTTAGACATCATAGCTCCCAATTCAGTGGCTTTCCCTCACTCTCTGAGAAATTAACAATTCCCCAGATGAGTATATTGGAAGCCTCAGAATCATCCCTGAATCCTCATCTCTACACCCGGGTTACATCCTCTTATTTTTATTTTGACCAAAGTGTCCTCTGTGTGTGTTTCTCCTCCCTCCTCACGTCCACGGGAGCCTTAATTCAATGTGTTATCTTCAACAAATAGCAGCCAAGGACCATACATAGACTGTGCAAGCAAAACAGCAATGAAACAAATCAGAAAAAACAGACTCCCTTCTCACAAGGTCCTTCAGGTTGAGCGGTGGGAGAGACATGTAAACACATCACTACCCTGTGATGTGATACAAGCAATAGGAGTTACCCATAAATCACAGAGCAGCTCAGAGGAGGGAGTGGCCATTCCCTCTGCACAAGCCAGAAATGATTGCACTGTGGATGTAACTTCAGAGCAGTGCTGATGGATAAGAAGTCTGGGGGAAAGAAAGGGAGGGCAATGCATCCAAAGTAAAGTGGCACGAGCTGGACCTCCAATCGCAAACTCCCTAATCAGGACATGTATTCTTAAAGTTTGCTTGTTCAAAACCTAAACTCAGTTGTGACACTTTGCCTTCCCTGAAGGCCTCCAGTGGCTTTCCACAGGCTCTAGAATCAAATCCAACCACCTGGCATTGACAAAGCACTTGGATTTTGAACTCTGGCTCCATAGCTTGGAGTCCACTCCTACTGCTCCTCACATCCCTACTGCGGCTTCACAGGCTCCCACACCTCCATGTGAGATGGTGTTCCAGCCATCAGGATGCCCCTCTGCCCCTCGTCTGGGAAATCACTGACTCTATGACATCAATGTTCAACTTCACTCTACTGAAATTCTCCCTAACAGACCTGGATGGCTTCCTGTTTGAGCTTTCGGGCAGGTCCTCTGTCTGCACATGGATTATACAATGAATGCCCTTTTCTGCCATGTCATTCGCAGCACATATATGTGGCTTTCCAAAATCATGTCTACTTCTAATACATGTTGGCTGTTTGGTCTTAGTCACATTACTTAACTTCTCTGAGTGTCATGGAGAAGGGGTGGCCCACGCCTTTAATCCCAGCACTTGGGAGGCAGAGGCAGGCAAATCACAGATCAAAGCCAACCTGAACTACGGGATAAGTTTCAGGATAGCCATGGCTACATAGAGAGACCATGCCTCAAAAAAAAAAAAAAATCTCAAACAAACAAAAAACCTTCTCTGAGATTGAATTTTCAGTGCTTAGGCAAAGCTAACAGGTTTAACATTTGAAACAAATGAGACATGCTAGAAAAACACTCAGCAATATGCCTACACTGTGGATCCCTTGTAGGATAGATGAGAAGGGTAGGTTTCTCTCCCTCTGCATAAACACAGAGTAGAAAGCTGGCCTTCAGCAGTCCAGGGAAAATGTTGTCATAAGAACCCAGAGAGGCTGACACCCTGCTCCTGAACTCCCTTTAACTCACACAGCCGATGGTACTTCCTTAGGGCAGCCCAGTAAACTAGGACTTACAACTTTTCAAAGAGTTTTAGTAATATAGGGTTAACTGGTAAAGCTAATCAGTAAAAATCTCCCCAATTCCTAACGGAACGGCCACCATTTTCCAGCCAGATAAACCCATGCGCCATCCAGTAAGTTTGGACAAATTGGAGACACGTGTGTTGTGTAGCAAGCTCTCCAAGATAAAACTTCCATCTTTGAGATTAGCACACTAAGACCCAGGGTGCTCTACAGGGAAATGAAGCACTCCATTCTCCATCATTACGACACAGGAACTAGACAACTCAACAGCTTCAGGAAGTCCTGAAACAGAGCAAATTCACCAGGCCCCTCCCCCTCTACACATACATAAGCCTTAAGGACTGTTGAGAGATGCTCTCAGACAGAGAATTTTGCCTAAGAAGAGAAGCAAACCAACCAAATGGCCTGGAAGGAGCAGAGTTCAGCCTAGCTGTCTAGCAGAGGCTCAGACCACCTGTGCTGCCTGAAAGACATACTCTCCAACCTAACAAGCTACCTGGCTTCAGAGTTTGTGAGACACCACCCCAGGTGGTATGGGCTTTGATGATGATGCTTGCTGTCTTTGAGTCACTTCTGCTCCTGTAAGTAACCCCTCACCCATACTTCTGTAAGTAGCCCCAATAAAACTCAGTGGATCACCAAAATGGAACCTGGGTACTGTCCACTTTCGTCTGTTGTTGGTTCTCTAGCTGAGACGAGCAGCCACTTGCTGTCTTCCCGGGAACAATGTCACACAACAATTTACTCCTAGAACATGGTTTTGAAGTCCTGGCTTTCCATACACTTTTAGGGACAAAAGCCAAAACCACTCCCCTCAGGAAAGCATGCCAGGCATCTAGGCCTGAGCAACACATCTCTGCCATGCCTTGGACCCAGAGGGCCAACTGCCATGGCACAGGTGCCAGCTGCAAGAGAAGGTGGCCAAATCAAGTAATAGTGGCTGCCCCCATTCCTGAGTGACTGCACAGAAGAGGTTCCATTCTCAGAGACCAGCTTCCTCCTCCATAAAAGGAGGACCTAGATGCTGACCTCATAGGGTTTTGTGACGTCCCGTGTTTGCCATCTTGTCAAGACTCGGTAATCAGCAGGTCTCTGTATGCCTGAATGTCATCTCATTAACAACTTCACTCCTAAATTAAAAGTAGAATCGTGATAAACTATAATCTTTTAATCCATAGAGAATTTGTTTAGTTGGTTTATCTGCCTGGGTGTTGTTTGAATAATATCCACTACTTTCTTGTAGCACTAAAGCAGTAATTTCCCTCTGGAGAGCTGTTCTTCTTAACTCACCCCATACACCTAGTTTGGGTGTCTGGGTTTATCTTCTACTCTAAGACTAGGAGGAGACCAGCTGCTGCCAATGAGAAGAACACACCATTTAGGGATTGGCTCAGAAAATTAGACTAGAGCTACCGGGAGAGCAAACCTTTAACTCTCCAGGTTTCTCAGCTAATAGATTATAACCGCAGGTAAGAACAGTGGGTCCACCTACAGGGGAGGAAACAAGAGGACTAGCACAAACTGAAAACAGATGGACATCAGAAGACAGCGGAGATGGCATTGTCCTCACGATGCCCAGGGCCGAGGGTAAAGTGGACTTGAAGTCACAACATCAGCAGGTAACTTCCCTTCTCAGTCCTCTCTGCTTCACTTCAGACTCTGACATCTGGGATTAACAAATAACCCAATGCTAGCAATAAAAATAAATAAAAGCTGACACCTTTCAATAGCTAAAACAGCCCCTAAAATAGAAGGAAATTAGAAAAGTTAGAATTAGTCAAAGGCAGCTTGTTTTCAGGAAACTTCAGTGGATTGTAATAAACTTCAAAAATGCTAGACTATTGAAGAAACCATGCAGGGCTCTATGTTAGTGCCCAACTATGTGGGCACCGTTTGCCTTTACCGTGTTCTGATAATTGACTCTGGGATCTACAGGCATGGCTCAAACTAGGTCTGCAGCGGCATGAACTTGACTGAAGGTTAGTTTCTTGCCTATCCAGAAATCACAACACTGAGCATGCTAAGAGACACCTTCTGTTACATATGTCAATGCAAATGTTTTGTTTATACAACTTCTAGTCACAAATAAATCTTGAGGATAGACACTGCAACCCTTGCTTTTATTGATAAGGTAATTAAGACCCAAATAACTTATCCAAGTTAAAATGGTAAATTGGAGGCTGGAGATGAAACCTCGAGTCCAGCTTCTTAGTAAGTGAGAAACAGCACCTCCCCCAAATGTTGACAAGACCCACTCACTCTATATTGCTACGGATCATTTCCTATCATAAAACTTTGCCACAGTTGTATGTCTGTATATTGTATATAAGAAGTGAGTATTTCTGTGATCCTTTCAGCCATGTTTTTCATAATCATTTATAGAACTTCCCTCAGTGGATAATCATAACCATCACTACCTATGGACAAACTCTGTGAGTTCAAATACAAGGGGTGACAAGAAGAAAAGAAAGAAAGGGAAGGAAAAAGAACTGAGCAATAAAGGCTGGGAAGAGCAGAGAGGAAAGGAAGAAGGAAGGAGGGAGGGAGGGAAGGAGGAAGGGAGGGAGGGAGGGAGGGAGGGAGGGAGGGAGGGAGGGAGGGAGGAGACAAAGAGAGAAAGGGGCAACAGAAAGCGACCATTTCCCCTTCCTTAAGCTCTGTCTCAGGATAAGTGAAGTTCTAGCAATAGATAACAGGGACAAGTGGAGGAATTCCAGAACCATGCAAGGGTAAGGAACTCCAAAGACGGGTACCTATCTCTACTGACTCATCTCCCAAAACCACATTCAACAGGCACATACTAAAAAGTTTCACTTATTTGTGGTAAACACTACTGAAAGTCTGGTTCTCTTTCATCTTCTCTTGGGATGTCTTGGTAGAACAAGTCAAATGAAAAACTCACTAGCTTTCTCTTTAACCGGGCGACTCAAAGGTTGTCACATTAGATACTCAGTTCTGCCATAAAGGTGGGTCTGTCTGAGCCTATGGCTGTCAAGTGTGCACAGGGAGGGACAGAAGAGAAATGGGAAAGAAGGAAAAACAATTATAAAATATCTATAACATCTTATCTATCTGGTGGACAATTGTGTGGCAGACCTCTTGAGCAGTAGAAGAATTTCCCTCATTTCTCAAATATGGCTTTGGAAGAGGAAAGATCAAAGGAGATGAAAAATTAAAGCTTGGGTTGACTAGGGTGATGATGTCCTGAGCCTTAGCTTTCACTGACAGAACTTCGCTATGTACCTAGTGAAGCAACAGGAGTCTCACTGGATAGGGACTCCTGGAGCACCCTCCTGCTGGAGTCTCACTGGATAGGGACTCCTGGAGCACCTTCCTGCTGGAGTCTCACTGGATAGGGACTGCAGGAGCACCCCCCTACTGGAGTCTCACTGGGTAGGGACTCCGGGAGCACCCTCCTGCTGGAGTCTCACTGGATAGGGACTCCGGGAGCACCCTCCTGCTGGAGTCTCACTGGATAGGGACTCGGGGAACACCACCACAGGAAAGAGGCTGGTGTAAGAGCTTCTGCTGAAAACAAAGTATGTCTTAGGAAAACTCCCTACAAAAGGCAAGAGTGAACATGCCTTGCTGGCTGGAGGACAACCTGCAAAACGTGCACCTCTGGGAACTGGACTTTATTTGAAGCACCTAGGGAAAAGAATAAAGGTTACTAAGAAAGCACCTTTTCAGGTAAAAAGCTGATATTCCACCGAGAATTCTGGATGACCAAAAGAATTTGCTTCTCTGGACTTATGGTAACTGATCACACACACACTTCTTTGTTGAGATATAATACTCACCACAGGATCTGGAGGAAAGAATAAGAATGGATTTGTAAAATCATGAATAAATATTAAATGCCCAGTTGTCCAAAATTCTTGTAGGTGACATCTATTTCCTAGGTATGCCTAAGGTGTACCACCTGACATTTTATATGATTAAAGATCATGCATTTTTTTTTTAAAGACAACACTAGGAACTTCAAGGAAAACCAGTCAACTGGCATTCCTTTGAAATATGCCTATAAACGGCTCTAGAGTGTTTTTCCTTGCCGTTGGGTGTATGTTGTGCAAGAGAGGAATTCCTGCTGCAGCAACTGGGTGAGGAATTAGGATCTTCCCTCCGAGTTTCATCTAATTACATGCCAGCGCAAAGCGAAGAAGATGATGTATATATAGTGGCTAAAGAGTTAATCATTAGCAACTCTGCTAAAAAACCCTAATGGCAGACTGCCCATCATTTTTTTAGACAGAGCCTGTCAGAAAAACTGGGGCAGCTTGTCCAGCTCAGCAGTCAACTGATTACTAGTGAACTCAATGGGGCTCCCAGCCAACCCCTGAGATTGCTGCCAGCCCCTTGGGTATTCAAAGGCTGAGTTCCAATGTGCTTTACTTTGCCAGGATCACATGATGTCACTGCTATTTTCTCCTGACCAGAATAACCAGTTCCGCAGGTTGCTGGGAGTGCTATCAGTGAGCCGCAGCCTTCACTCTAGAGGTCATGGACACACTAGGGTGCCCTCTTTCCAGGACCCGAGGGTCCAGAATCTCCAGGGGAAGAGTAGCTAACCCCAGTTCATTCTGAGACCCAGGCACCCAGCACACGAAGTCTGCCCAGAAGACCAGGAACTACACTAGTTCACTGGACAGGGTATAGGTAGAGAGCAAAACACACAGCTCCAACTTTAGTCAATACCCAGCTGGGTAAGAAAACAAATAGAACAGAGCTGGGCTTTCATTTCTGTTGCCTTACAGGAGAATTGATAGTTAGCCACACGGATTCTGTGGGATTTGGTCATCTTCATCAATATACGTCCACATTATTTGATTGTTAGCAAGATATCAATTGATTTTTACATTTATCAGTGTATTTTTCGGTTACTACACAACTTACAAGGGTACATACACTCAGTTTTTAAAACTGTGGTAATCGGTATCTCTTAGTGAGGAAAACTATTTCACTCCCCAGTGCACAATGCAGGAATTTTAAAAACAAGACCTACTTGTAATCTTTCTTCTCCTAGGAGAAACATAAACACTAGAGTCTGCAAGTTGCTCGCATAGTTGGAGCGCATCATGGTCCCATCCTGAGCCCAATG
Source organism: Microtus pennsylvanicus (assembly GCF_037038515.1). NCBI lineage: Eukaryota > Metazoa > Chordata > Mammalia > Rodentia > Cricetidae > Microtus > Microtus pennsylvanicus. The sequence continues at coordinate 20,410,453 of NC_134591.1, forward strand.
ATCTAAAAGACCTCAGCATTGCTCTCAAGAATTTCCAGCTTTCTTTTTTAAGTTTTAGTTACATTTTATTTATTATGTGTGGTGTTGGGAGGTACACATGGGGGTCAGGAGACAATCTGAGGGATTCCGTTCCTTCCTTCTACCACATAGGCCCTGCCTTTCCCTTCTTGCTAAAGAAGATTGCACTTGTGACTGACTGTTGCCCACATTAAATTCAGGTAAACTTGTAGAAGAAGAAGTCAACCTGTCACAAAATTTGCAAAAAAAGGACTGGAGAGGCAGGGAGGGATGGGGAGGGGAGGGGGTAGGAAGGAGGAAGAAAAGAAAACCAACCAAAGCACAAAGTAGAAAGGAAAGGAAGGTGAGTCCTAGCAGAGCACATGGAAAGAAAGCTGTATTTTTTAATCAATGCTTCATAATTTTCATTCATTACATTTATGAAAAAGTTTAAACAGATTCACAGAAACTACAAAGCCAGTGTCATCACTGTTATTCAGTCTAATCAGGTACTATAGTTTGCTCTTCCTCATGGGGAGAACTCATCTTTGACTATTCAACTTATCTTTTGTCCTGGCCTTTTATTTCCTTCTCAGATGCACTGTATCTTACCTCTAGGATAACACCTGTGATGTTCTACCAAATGTCTAAAAGAAAGAAGCTATGGATGAAAGTCCTTTGGTGCAAAGGGACTAAGACACTGTCACTAACTAGATAATAGCTGGATAATTTGACAGTTCTCATAGTGATTGTTTCAAGGAATGCTGGAAATGTGCAAAGAGAAAATGGTGAGGCTCATTTCTGAATTGGGTAAGAAGCCTAACCACAGAGCAGAAGGGGAAAAGCAGAGAAATGTTGATCGTTGACAGTGGGGAAATAGTGGATCAACCAGGCTGACGGATAATCTCTTTTAAGAACTGGTCAGGTGCGGGCAGGGGTGGAGCACATCTTTACCCCAGCACTCGGGAGGCAGAGGCAGGTGGATCTCTGTGAGTTTAAGACCAGCTGGGTCTACAGAGAAAGTTCCAGAACAGCCAAGACTACACAGGAAATCATGCCTCAGAAAGAAAGAACTGACCAGAGACTGGGAACTGCGCTCAGTGTCCTCACAGAATATAAATTTCTCCCAGCAGCACGCAAGGGCTCTCTACAAGGTAACATCAGTCAATTTCCCCAAATGCTTCCGGCTGAGTGTTCACCTCCACACGTGTTCTTCCTCCAGCCGTGCTGAGTGGCATGGACCTCCTTGCCCATTGATTTTAGCTATTGCTGTTTCCCTTGCTAAACATGTCTCCCACAAATGATACAACCTATCTATTAAGATCAGTTTAAGACACCACTTCACCCCTAAACCAGATGTGAGCCCCTCCAGTGCCCTGTGCTCTACCTCAAAACTTCATGTTTGCCCTTTTCTTAAATGCCAGCCTGATATGGCTTTGCCTTACTTGCTGAGCTTACCCATCATTCCTCTGGTGGTGGGGGGTGCACTCCATGACCACTTGCTGATTTGACATGAACTGATGGGGCCCTCCCGTGCATTGCTCTTCTTTGCCCCAAGCTCTCAAAAGCCCCTCCACCCATTCAAAACCTTGTCTGAACTATTAGCGCTTGCACTAATACATAGAATCCTGAGGAAAACAATTTTATTGCTTAGCAATATCTCACAAAAGCAAAACAATTTACCTCTTCATTTAAACAAAGTTTTTTTAAATACCATATGCTTAGGATTCTGTGTGTATATATGTAAAAATACACGTTAGCAAACAAGAGGAGAGGGGCAAGCAATAACGAGGATCTGTTTTTACTCGTCAGTGTACTCTAGACAAAAGATATTTAAGTGATGGGTCTCAAAGCATTAGTTTATAAACAAAAGTACTAACAATGCCTCTAAATTTTAAGCTGAACTTAACTTAGCTGAAACTGAGGAGCCAGAACCTGGGCACTTTTTGTTAAGAAGCAGCAGGCAACACTGTGACTCTGCTGAGCATTTTGTGTCCTGCACGTTAACGGTATTTCTTCAATAAAGACCAATCTCAATAGACACCAATTCTCCATTGTCATATACGCTGGTGACATTGAGCTCCTAACATGGCCTTGTTTTACAGTCCTCATTAACAAGAAGTGTGATTAGTGACTCGTATTAACTAAGAATAAAAGAAAGTCCCCCGCATACTGATGGCTAGGTATGGACTGCTAAGCATCAGATGTGACGTCACGAATAGTAACAATTGCACATGGCTCAGTTCACACAAAGTGCTTCTTAAGTGGTGACAGGTTAGCTCTCTTAGCAGCCTATAAAACAGATAAGGAAAACCAAGGTTAACTCTATCCCCAGGACAGTTGGGATGGGGAAAGTTTTAGGCTTTCACGCTTGTTATAGATTTCTTGTGACCAGTCTAGCTCATTGGGCAATCCTGCTATCTGCTGGAACATCCAGCTAATCCTAGGGACTTCATACATGGACAACGGTCAAAAGGCATTCACGGTGACTTTCTGAAACAGTTATCTCTGCCACAACTTCTTTTCTCCTACCTGTGTTAATGTGCTACAAAAACTACTTACTTTCTGGAATCCAAGTGCCTAGTTTATGTCCACCACATATGACTTCTGTGACCAGGAAGTCCCTTCACTTCTTCCTCATGTAAGCTGATGCTAACAACAGCACCTGCCTACATAGGCTGCTGTAAAGGTAAAAAAATCAAACATTTTGTGCAAAAACATTTTACCAAACAATTCACTCTCAACTCCTTTCCCCAGAGGTCATGCCCTTTGACAATATTCACATATAAAACCAACAAAAGCAGTCACTGCAGCCCAGCACAGCTGGATTTGAAGGCAAAGTATTTCTTAATAGTGTTTCTTCTTTAAAAAAAAAAAAAAGAGAATCTAAAATTTTAGCCTTGATTCTATCCCCAAAATGTAGTGTCAAGGGAGAAGAAGTGTGGTCAAGAAAAACAATGAGTCATTTGTCATGCAGTCTGAACATTTAGAAGTTCACTGTTGCCTAAGACATATTCACTAGGTAAGCTTTCCTCCCGTAGAAAAGGCAAATCTCTTACCTCAGTCCACACAACCGTCTTTACCGTTGTGCATAACGATGAAAATATACATGGAAAAGTGACAGAAGACAAATCGGGGTGAGAAGAACTGATGCGCAGAGAGAAGAAACACTGAAATACCTTACTCATACTCTGCCTCGGACATGGCAATGTTTCAGAAACACTAGCCTGTATACAGATTTAACAGACACTTAATCAGCATAAGCTCATAAACGTGGGCCTAGCAGGGCGAGCAAGTGGATGAGAAGGAAGCCAGGAGAGCTCCCCTCCAACAAGGCACCCCTCAGAGGCAGTCTGTAGACAAGCCAGCCACCTCTTAAATCCTGTCTTTCAGGAACTGAGTTTCCGTGGCTTCGGATGATTGGCTTGGTCATCCCTGCAATTCTGATGTGACTACTCTCCATCTTCTCTGGAGCTGGACACGGTTGACAGTCAAGGTGCCTTGATGAAGAAGGAGATTCTAAAGGAAGGGCCCCTGTGACCAGCAGTTATCCACTTACATATCAACCAGTATCGACTAATGATCTGGAACCATCAGCTCTAAAGCCAGATCTCTTCATGTGACATGTCAGGCCAGTGAGGATGTCATGAAAACATTGTAAAATTAAAGTAAACACATATATTATATCACACACACACACACACACACCAATTTGAAATTGAGATCTACACCTAATACACAAAGTCCACTGCTCTTGTCACTAATTCTTCAGTCACAACCCTTCTTTCTTCATTGGTGGCCTGAATAGTAGACCAGTATCTCCCTCGTCCACATCCTAAGACCTGCGAGCGATATAAGGGGCGTACACAAGAAAAAGGGGTATCCATCCCAGTATGCAGATTTTCGAGAAACGTTCACTCAGAACCATGCATGGCTGTAGAGCATCTCTTAGGCACATGAACTCTGACACTACCCCAGCCTCAGAAGGCATTTGTTCTGTCACCACTCGCTGTCACATATAAAGCCTGAAGCAATGACATTCTTCCACGTTTTATTGCATCTCACATCACTCCTTGTATTTTTAAAAATAATAAATGGGGAAGCTAGGAAGATGCCTCAGTCAACAAAGCATTTTCTCACGCAGGAGGACTCTGATACCCAGCCCCAAGTACGGCTGGGTGAGTTGGGTACAAGGACCACAGCTCTAGTTGAGAAGCCAGTCAGTCTCCTACATTGGTGAACTCCAGGGAAAGGCCCTGACTCAAAAAATGAGGCAAAGAGCCGGGCAGTGGTGGCGCACACCTTTAATCCCAGCACTCGGGAGGCAGAGGCAGGCGGATCTCTAGGAGTTCGAGGCCAGCCTGGTCTACAAGAGCAAGTTCCGGGACAGGCTCCAAAGCTACAGAGAAACCCTATCTCGAAAAACCAAAAAAAAAAAAAAAAAGAGGCAAAGAGTCATGGAGCAGGACCCTCAAGCTTGACCTCCAGCCTCCACACACAGAGACGCAAATATACAAACATGTGAAGCATGCATTCTCATTCTCTCTCTCTCTCTCTCTCTCTCTCTCTCTCTCTCTCTCTCTCTCTCTCATCCTAGAGATACTGGTGCTTGGAAAGGGTATACACTCTAAAGGGCTACTTGCAAACTGAGAAAGGCACAATGCGGCCCTGGCAATCCACTATGGATGTTCAGGGTCTGCTATACATCAAACGGCCTGAGTGCCTAGGCATGGTGAAAGTCAAGTGCACTTGACTGTGACTGGGTGGTCTGTAGGATAGAAATGTTTCCTTATAAACAAGGACCCAATAGGCTCAGAAAAGATGGCCCAGGGACACTGTGATCTGTATCAAAGTTGGAGGGACCTCTCAAGAAAGGCATTGGGGAGTATCAGATATTCTGGCTGGCTGGGGTTGTGTTTAAAAGGAGATTTCTAATACAGCCCGCAGATGGGTTTCATTAGTATTGGTGTGGCTTCTGCAGAAGAGGCTCTGGTGGCACGTGGGAGGGGAAGAGTTCCTAGGTAACAGATGCAGGGGAGAACTGCTGGCTCCTGAGAGAACCGACAAGATGCTGGAGTGGAAGAATGGGTAGGTAGAAGTCAAATGGCACTGAGATAAGGGGGTCCCTTGGACTTCGGAGACAGAGATTCAGCTTCTTTTCAATCAGTAAGGATGAGAGGGTCTCAAGAGAAGTCCCTCTGGTTCCCCTACTCTCCCTGGGACACAGCTCAGCAGCCATGACAGCACATTGAGGCTGCACGTAAGGAAATGAACACTTAGGATACTATCCCCAGGAACAGTAAGAAATATGCCCAAAGCCTTCCAAACAAAATTGCTTATTTTTTAAAATCATGTAAATGTCATTTTAATTCATGTCTTTATTTAGTTTATGAAACTCTTGGAAAATCCTTTGTCTGTTTCTAAAGATTTATTTTTTTTATTTGGCTCCTCTAAGGATCCTCTAACTTTTCCTAAAAATCTCTCTAAGCTTCGCAGTGTTTTATATAACAAAAAAATTGTCCTTTATCGTGTTGATTTCCCATAGAAGGCAGCCACATAGAAAGCCACTTACAGTCAGCTCTCTACTGTCGGCCCTTTGCGGTTGAAGAACGAAGAAAACATGATGGCATGTTTGTCCAGCATGCCCCATGCCAAGACCACAGCCATCACACACTTAGGACAACAAAATGTAAAACCTTTCTAGATGGCTCAGATTCTGCCAAGTGAACAAGCGGCTCCGTCAACTGCAGTGCCTGCAGAACGGGACAGCATGCAGCCTGCTACTGACAGACCTGCTTTCTAGCTATGTGACAATCTCTGCGACTCGGAGGCCCACAGATGGTGGCACAAGGTGGCACAAGATGCTAGCACAAGGTGGCTAGCATCACTGGTGCCTGCCTTAGCGCTAGAGATAGTTTTGCCCTTTTTATTGCAAACACCTGGTGCAGAAGAATGATCGGAGCAAGAAATCAATCTGGGCACCCAAAACTAGCATAGGAGCACTTAGAGAAGGAAAAAGAAGATTCAGGGGTTGGGAAAGAGAAACAAGGAACTCAATGCAATCTCACACTTGGGCTTCAAAGTATTTGAATCACATTCCAGACATGATAAGGCACTGGAGAGTCTACCATGTTGACTGTTTTCTCATTGATCAATGCAGCTCACTAAACAGACTGCACCTGCCTTCTCCATGGGGCCTCCCCTGACCAACCTCCCCATCTGACCACCTAAACAAGGGCCACATACTTGATGGGATACTTCAATCCTGGCTTTGATGAAGAAGGTCAGCTTGGCACACAGGTGATTTCCTCGTAGATTAAGAACATTTACTTTCTTCCTGCTGGATCCCTCCCAGAGATAGCATCAAACCTCTACCTACGCAATTAGTTTTCACAGGTGGCTGTTTTGCCTCCAGTAAAAAACTACTTTCTTTCTCCTTGTGCAAGTTAAAGCAGAGCAAATGCACACAAAAACATCTCAGATATGAAACAAACACTTTCAGAAAGGCAGCCTGGCTGAAATGATCCACATTTCTGAACGAACTCCTCACACCAAGGTTCCAGTTGGAAGGAATATCTAGAGGAAGAAACCAGCCAGGATGTGGTGAGGGTAATAGGAAGGTAGGAAAGAGGACTGGAGGCGTGAAGAGGAGCATGGTTTATTCTGGGCCCTGAGCTCTGGGGTCTGTAGGGTCCTGTCTTCCTTAGGAACTTCTGTTATCATCGCAAGTCTGAATTTAACCACCTGGGAGAAGAGAAAAAAGTGACCCGTGTCACATGTCTCCACAGTATCGAGTGGGTTGGAGGCTGTTCCACTGTCGTGATCCTGTAGCACTGTAAGAGTTCCAGCACAAAACTAGAAGCTTTGAAATGGTAACGGTTCATGTTCTAGTTAAGAAGGACAGAGAGACAGAGACAGAGAGACGAGAGAGAGAGAGAGAGAGAGAGAGAGAGAGAGAGAGAGAGAGAGAGAGAGAGAGAGAGAATCATTTTCAAGGTATCCATTTCCAAAGTGGAGGGAGAAAAAAAAAAGAATTCACCATCAACATAAATCCCTTGAACTGAACATCTGTTTAAACTGTTTCTAGGTCAGGGGTCTGAAACTGTGAAACACTAGGGGTGCAGACATGATTTCTTTCCCAAGGTCTCCAAGTCTTGCGGCATTCACATATCCTGCCATATTGTTTAAACATCTGGCTCACTTCCCCCAGAAAGGAAAGGGCTGGTAGTGAAGGCTGCTGTAGCTTTTTGTCGTAACCTATAACATGATTTCGTTATTTGTACAGCCTCTAAAACAAACTACGTTGAACAAGGTGTTGTTTTTGATGTATAACTTAAGTATGGTTGTCTCCTTGCTGCCTAAATGGTAGGAGAGATTTTGTCTCAAAAAGGTTTGAATCCGCCTGTTCATAAAGAAATGGCTGAAGAAGCATGGAGAAGAAAATCTCCTAGCATTTTTCACTTCCAGCATTCTCTTTCATTTGTCTAACAAAATAAAATTCACTTTTGTTTTTCAAAGCAGTTTCTCTCCATATGTTTGTCGATGGAAGAGATTGTGTTTAAAAAAAAATACTCTAACATAAATTGGTTCAAAAGTATGAGGGTAAACCAGGGAATTTAGAGTGTGGCTCTCGAAAGGCCTCCAACCCACCAGCAGCACAGAACCAAGCTCTCGGGACTGCACCGGACCTGATAGGCAGAACACTGGTTTACCACCAAGACTCCTCGCACCTACTGCTGGAGACATCGTTGGAGTCACTGTAGGTGCTTCACTACAGACAACTGTTAGCGTGCAAAGCCAAGCGCACGACTGGAGAGTTCATGAACAAGAGGAAAACTGAGCCCCAGAGAGAGGAAGCACAAGGGAGGAGGATCCTCTGCAAGTGTGCGGTGTGTTCTATGAGTTTGTGCTGGGGGCCGGCGGTGACCTAACAATTCTCCTCAGGCTGCTGCTGGTCAGTGTGTGCATCTTAGAACAGGCAGGAAATTTTAAAAGCAGCCTTAAAAACTCAGCACTCAGTGAGAAAAACCTCATTTCACTGACAGAGTGTAGAAACCGTCCATGGTTGTCAAATATAATAAAGGGATTAGAGTTTTGTTTTGATTTATTCTGATGTACAAAGGAAGAAAGGAGACAAACTTCAAAGGTTTTGCCTCTAGCCCAGACTTCCGGCCTTAGGGGAACCAATTTCCACAGAACATTATAGAAATATAGAAATGACCACTTAAGATTAACCAAAAGACAAAAGCAAGTCCATATTCTTACTAACACCAGTTTCAAAAAAAAAAAATCAGATTTTGTTTTTCCCTCTTCTCTGCTCCTAGGATAGGTGGCCCTGCCACTTACCCCTGCCCTGTTTGCCAGCCTAACCAGCGGCTGTTCTTAGGTCTAGGGAGGGCAGTGTCTCCATTTAGGTCACTTGTGGTTTTAACTCAAAAGTACACATCAATAAATAGTGTTCTAGGTAGAAATAAACCAAAGGAAGATAAGGCAGAACAATGCACACCAGAGGAACATGTGCTGTCTGTGGAAGAGAGCACTTCGAGGGTAAGAGGAATGCATTTCTGTGGTTTCCTTAGCAAAGTGGAAGTAATCTGAGGGTCACCTAGGAGACACTTGCAACAGCCCGTCCAGGTCTCTGCTGGGCTCTGTCTTCTCCCATATTAATTTCGTCTCTCTCTCGGATCGGTTCTTATTTTCAACAAATCGTAATTCTAGGATGGAGAATGTAAAAACAATCTCAACCCTTCTGAAAGATACGAATTCTTAAATTCCAACTAGAGAACTTTCAAGGTTGTTAAGAAAGATGAAAGGACATGCAAACTCCCTCCTGCGCTGGCTGGCCAGGGCCAAACCACACCTACCGCAGCCCAAACAGAGGAGCGTTCATGGACTTTAAAACAAGCCAGGTCCACGACTTACATCCCTGCCACACTCCTATGCCTGGAATCCTTCCACTGCCCAAACAACAGCCTGAGCACATCCAGTTATGATCAATAATGTTTCAAGAGTGACAAACAGACGAGCGGGCATGACCGGAGTCCCTGCGAGGCTGTGGAGAGAATAAACTCAACGAGCCACCTGGTTCGAGGGTATTGATCTAGCTGAGGTGCACCTGGATTGTAGAATGACCCTTACACCAGGATTCAGAGCAAAGGAGGATGCAGCCCACCATAGACCATACATCATATCTGCAGCTACGAATACTGACCTTTCTATCTGCAAGTCACAAATGGCTTTGAGCTACGAAAATCTATATGATGCAATAAACATTTGTGTTTTCCTCACAGTGACATGTTGAAGCCCAGCCCTGGTGCAGGTAGAACAAAGCCTTTGTATTCAGAAGCAGGGCCTTTCTGGAAGTGAACTGGGTCACAGGAGTGGGACACAATATCACAGCACTGGCTTTCTCCTAGGAGATACCAAAGAGCTTGCTTGCCACATCTACCTCCTCTCTCCTTGGAGACACATGAGGAGCACACCACCTATAAACCAAGGAAGGGGGCCTTAAAAGAACATCTACCTTGCCATTCCTTGACCTTGGACTTCTGTTCTCTCAAACTGTGAGAAAATGCTTTTCTGTCCTTAAAGTCACCAACCCCAAGCTGAAGACCATGAACTTCAGCAGGTTAAACACCACTTATCTAAGGATAGCCATCCATCTTGCCTTTACATCTCTGGCACAGCATTCCCTTGCTTATAGCTTAGATCCTAGTTTATGTACTCACGTAATAAACATGATCTGAGCACCAGCTCAGTCCTGAGCACTGGTCTAGATATGACTGATATGCCAGCGCGTCTGCGCCACGGCACAAAGAGGAGGCTCATTTAGAAACAGGCATTCTTACTATTCTGTGAGATGTTGGTGATGGAGAACACGAAGTTCTGCGAGAGCCTGAAGGAGGAACAAGCAGCTTAGCCAGAGTGGGAGAAATAGCTTACTGAAGCACGCATGCCTACGCTGGACCCTGAAGGATGAATCAGAACCAGTCAGTTAAAGGGTAAGGTGTGGGACAGACATGCTGGGCAGACAGGTGTGGGTTAGTCTCCCACGGTCACTAACCGTACACTGTGTTGAGGGCCCAGCCTCTTCCCTGACAGGCCCACCTCCAAGTCTTCTGCAACATTCAGCCCCGGCATTCGTAACCACAATGTCTCCTGTGGTGTTTTTGAAGTGATTATTTTGCAACTACGCTAGGATGGTCTAGGATCTCCCCAAAACCCCAAACCCAGCGTGATCCGTCCCTCACATCTGCTCTTTCCCTTCTCTTCTTGTGTATATGAGCAGCCCCGGTGTCCATCCAGTGCTGTGCGTACTGTCACTTCCCTTCTGACCTGCTGTCCCCTCCCCACCAACTTCCGCTTCTTAATATCTCCAGAATCTGTGTGTTCCTATGACTTCTGCTCAGTTAGACCCTGAGCATCAAATTGGAGAGCTGATTGGTTGACTGATTCTTACAAATAACAACTTGCTGTGCCATCAAAGACTGCAATTTTTACTGATATAAAAGAAATAAAAAGCCAAATCAATAAAGGCAGAGGGACAGAGAATACTATCGCGGAAGAGCTAGGAAAGCAAATAACTGAACATAGATTCTCAGATCTGAGCTCCCTAGCACACAGGCAACAGAAGAAACCCAGGCTGACTACACAGTTCTCATTATGGGAATCAATTGGAGAATACTAGCATGCCAACTTATCAGAAATGGCCAATCTGCTTCCTGGAAGCTCTGTTTCAGAGAAATTGATTGCAGAGAGTTGAATAAGGGATACCGAAATAACACAACAGGAAGAGGCACATTTTGTGCAATAAGCAAGGCCTTCTAGCATGAGTCTTCTAAAGTAACATGTCTCTTAAATACACCTGCTACAGTGAAGCCTGGCCCACAGGTATGGAGACTCAGCAAGGGCGGTCTGCACGGTGGAACGGGAAGTGCTTCTCCTACATAGCTTTCTGGTGTGTAAGAAAAGGGGAGCTTTCCTTGCATGGCCCTCTGTAAGTGCAAATGCCTTCAAGGGACCTTCAGTGAAAGCAATACTGCCAAAGCATTATGATACTTTAAGCATTAAGGTTACTTCTTGCATTTCCGTAACTCACTTGCTTCGAGATGCTTCGCAGAGGACTCTGGCTCACCGAAACCCTCCAACTTCATCTCCAGTTCAATCTGCACCACTGCTCACCCACAGCAGCTAATACATCTCCAACTTCCCGATTATGAACCTCCTGCTCTGTTTCATTTTCCCGCCACTGTGGATAGCTCAGTGCCCCTAAAGCCGACAGGGTATCTGTCTGTCTGTCTTGTACAGTCCTGATTACAAAGCCCTTAGAAACATCACTAGCATGAAGTCGGGACTCAATTAAAATGCCTTTACCAAACAAATGAATACATATATATCCTCTATTTTAGGCCCCATTTCTTTGTCTATATCCCCACACAAAAGGAGAGGACGGAGCTATGGAAGGGGCCTGATTTGTAACCTACTGACTCCAATTTCTCCTTTTCTGATCTATCCAGCATTTTGCTCTCAGCTTTGTCTGCTAGAGAAGGCAAAAAGCTGCCTTCTAGAAACTTCTCAGTGAGGGTGGAAGCCCTGGGCAATCATAATCTTGCAGCATAGCTTGGACAACTTTCCCCAACTTCCTCCAAGAAAACAAATCTATTCAGGGTTTCCATTAGCATTGGGAACCCAAGGCCCAGTGTGGGACCCTCTTTCTAGTGACCTAGCTCCATGCCGTCTTTAGCTCTTCTGATAGCAGAGCCTGGCTTCTTTGTCACATGCTCACTCCTTAAGTCAAGAACCTTTGTTAGATTCCTGTGCCCTGCTGAATTGCCTCCTCCACACTCCAGATTGGAGAGAGCTTTTTATCCACTTGTGTGACTCCATCTGCCATCTGTCGTATCTGAGTCGATGGCTCGTTTTATACACCTGTGTTTATTACTAGATTTGATTATGAACTATTTGATAACAGGAACGCTTTATGATTCTTTATACTTCTCCAACCTTTAGGGCAGTCCTAGAAGTGCAGAAGGTACAAAGCAAATGTGCAATTAAAAAGCTGAAAATTATAAGTAATAAAGATGCGTTAATCTTGCTTATGTGGATCTCAAATTTGTCCAGTGGAAGACCAAGGTAGAGGGTTGGGGAGATGGCTCAAAAGTGAAGAGCATGGCTGCTACTCCAAAGGACCCAGGTTCAATTCCCAGCACCCACACAGCCACTGGAGAAACTGTCTGTTATTCCAGTTCTAAGAGATCCGACACCTCACACAGACTCTCCTGTAGGCAAAATAGTAACACAAAAATAAAAATAAACAAGCTTTTTAAGAAGAAGGAGAAGGGGAAGGGGAAGGGGAAGGAGGAGAAGGAGAAGGAGAAGGAGAAGGAGAAGAAGAAGAAGAAGAAGAAGAAGAAGAAGAAGAAGAAGAAGAAGAAGAAGAAGAAGATGATGATGATTGAGGTAGAGTGAAATTACTAGCTATAGAGAATATTAATCTCAACCTTGATATATTAGCAATTGTTGCCTATAGTTCTTATTTTAAAAAAAATTGTGTCCAATGTTTTCCAACAATGACTCATGTGGCAAGATGTTTCATTATTAAAAGTATTTATATGTGCTGCTATTGACTGAAATTTCAGATCTGACATCACGTATACTGTAGCTCATTCCATGGATATTTCAAAAAAATATTTAATTAGCGTTTGCCAATATCAAAATCAGGAACTTTCCAAAGCCTGCATTTAGTATGAAACATTTTAAATACTACAGTACATCAAAGTCTCCTGTCTTGAGGCATCTTCTACCTCTAAGTCCAAAGATCTGAGCTATCTCCATGGCATCTCCTCATTACTCTTAGAACTGTTTCCCAGCAAGATTCAGTTGCCAAATTAGAGCATCCCTTCCTAAAAGTACTACCAATAATAATGAGGGCATTCACCAGACACATCTGTCAGGCTATGGAGCAACCAAAGCACGGGCTGAGGGAATGGCACTGAGACATGTGTTCTTCGAATCTGCGCACACGATACCGGTGTGGTGCTCAGAACATGACGTGTCTACAGCCTAACTTTACAATTAAAAAGAAAAGCTTTCGTGCCAGCTCTTCAACATAATCCACACAGCATCCGTTTCATGATCAGTGTCTTCATGTTATGCCTGTAAGTACAAACTTGGTGTGAAAAAGAAAATATGAAGGCATAGAATCAGGGCCAGTGAGCTGTCTCAGTGGGTAAAGGTACCTCACCGCCATTCCTGAAGAACTGAGTCTAATCCCTGGGATGGTAAAGAGAGAAAATAAATTTTGTCTTTCAACTTCCACATATACACCATGGTGTATTATTCCTCACCTCCTTCCTCCAAAAAACCTAAAGCACATAAATATAAGTTTTAAAAATACAGTGACTCAGATCCTCTCTGTAACTCCAGGATATTGACCTTCCACTGATGGTAGCAAAATCCTAGTCACGCTAAAACCAAGTACTGACAAATTAGTCTACTATGCCAGAATCTGCAAGTTTTCCTTTAATCTTCTAATTACAAAAAGACAAAACCAAACAAAAAACAACCTAGAGAATGGAAAGGAAGCTGAAGTGAACAGAATACAGTAAAGTGACAAGCTACACATATTCAGAGGGCGTTTTACGCTACATATTTTCGAGGGCAAGCTCGTTATTTATACAGGTGCTACCTGACCTCTATCCAGTGAGTTGTTCATTTTAACCCATCAGTAAGCACACCGTAGACAACAACCAAAGTCAGATGACCTCACACCACTGTCTCAAGACACTGACTGCATCTCCATCATTAACTACAGGATACTGACGCCAGTAGACCCTCCTGTTGTCAGAACACTAAACCTGTCTGGATAAGAGAAAACAAGACTTCCCCGAATGGGGAGAACAGAAACCCTGGGCCTCGCTGCAGCTCCTGCTGTAGCCACCACGCTGTTTGTCATTTCCAATGTACCTGTGCTCTTGGTATAAACTTTCCAGGAAGCTTTTATGCTCCTTATGACATAATCAGTTGCTTATTGCCAAGGGAAGGACGTTTCCCCCCAGAAAGACAATCTGCACACACTAATTTGAAAGACAGGGTAGGCATGCAAGTGTTTTAATAGCCCATTATCAAAAATTATCCCTTGGCTATAAAATCCCCAGACCATTGGCTTGAGATCAGCTCAAAGAAAAATGAGATTACAGAATTTAATCTAGTGAAGGGGAGTGAGAGATGAGTTTTAAAAAGCTTTAGAACACACACACACACACACACACACACACACGGTAAAGATCCAAAACAAGATCAGCTTAGATAAAACCTTCCACACATTTACCTCATATAAATCTGACAGACTTCAGGATTTATTTTAATTTTGGAAAGTAAGTGGTTACTTTGCAACGTTTTAATAAGAAATGGGGAATGAGCAAAGAGAAATTATATGGAGAGGTGACAGGAAACAGAAGAGCATTTTGTCTTAAGTTTGCACAACCTAATTTAGAGCAATAAAGGAGAAACCTATGTGTTCTGGTAAATGTCACATCCATTACATACGTGGATAGGTATGAAGCAGAGTCTCCGTAGGCCCTTCAGAAATTGCACACAGCCGCCCTAATGCAAACCAGAAGTCTCAGACTGCTAGATGCACACTCAGACTCACTCCCATGTGGACATTTGCAGAGGGTCCTCTCGCCCACCCCACCCTCATTTGTGGTATTTCAAAAGGTCATAACCATGGAGGTGACCTATGAGACGACACAAAGACACCTCCCACCCCAGCAGAATCTGCCCCAACCTGGCAAGGACAGCATCGGAGTCCTGGAGAACCCCCCCTTCCTCCCTGCAACCTCTACTCCCTTGTTTCTCCTCCCCCTTTGCTCCCCCCACTCCCCTCCCCATGAGCATCTGCCTGGTCCAATCTCGCCTGGGCCAGCTCCAATAACAACATCTGCTTGGCAGCTTTTCAAGCCCACGGATAGTTATCTAACTGAGGCTTTTGTGCTGTACTGTTTATTCTGTGTGAAGAAATGCCTCCTTAGTTGAAAGAGTACTTTAGAAAAACTGTGCAGCTATTAGGAAGTGAAGCACAGGGCTAATAACCCCCACCTGCTCATCAAATTAATTACGACATCTGAGTCATTATAACTCGGAAAGAAAACACGACTGCAGATTTGTCACATGTAGGAATAACCATGTAGTAGGAGGACCAGAGGGGAAAAAATCAGAGCAAAAGATTCAGCTGGACAAGACACCTCTCAGACAATTCCACCTCTCAGAGACTAAAATACGAATCTTGTCAATGAAAAGGGATGCAAGCCTAGTAAGACGGCCACACTATTGTTACACCATGAAGCAAAATGAGATAAAGACCGGGAACAGGGAACCTCAGGGGTACGTACACTTTAAAACTCAGCAAAAAAAAATTGTTAAACCAAAATGTTCTCCAGAGCCAAGCTACAGAGCTAAATGTTCATAATGGATGTGACCCTATGTCATTCTCTACTGTCATCCGGTGTAAAAGATGTTTCCCTTTAGGTACAAAATGACATTTTCGTGTCGCTAATACAATTAGTAAGAAAATATACTAAATATAAAAGTAAAAACTTGTCTTGACGTTGTTGCATTTCTTAGACGTGTGTAAATAAAAGCAGAGTTGCTGAAAAGCAAATTATCAATCAGTGGCCATAAAAAAAATAGCATTTGAAAATCTGCTTCCCAAGACAGTTCCTGATTGATACCTTTTAGAGAATGAACCTACAATGGTGTCTAGTGTCTCATTCTCCCCCGCGTGTTGAGGAAACATAACCATACCACGTATTTCTAAACAGATCACCTCCAAGTGTTGGATCTGCTTAATGCCACGATTTAGAAACAAAATGTCATGTTAATGAGTTGGTTTAAACCAGACATGAAGTAATAGGAAGATGCCCACTGGAGGACACTTCTTCTGGCTATTGAGTGACGGGATATCTGCATGGATCACAATGAGTAGCTTTATTTTTAAAGCATTCCTGTTAAAAGTGTCTGCAATCTACTCCGAAGGCCTCAGCCCCCTTTTCTAACGTTTTTACAACTGAAATAACTCTTTTGGTTCCTTTGCTGACCTTGGGCGGAGAATTTGAGACAACAAGAATCCTTCTGGAAAAGCAGGTGGTCACTTTGCTAATAGCATTAACCTTTGCCTTTTCCACTTTACCTCCAAAACACCACAGGCTGGAGCAGCAACCGGCATTTCAAAAAAAACAAAAAAAAAACAAAACAAAAAAAAAACGTTTAAATCTGTTTCAGAAAAAGCAAAGCCTAACTTCATGCTCAACAACATACACCATTCTGACCCCTTTGAGCTTCTACGATAAAACGAAAGTGAGTCTCAGGAAACGAAACAATTAGTTCTTCCTCTCAGTAAAACACCCTCGGTATTAGAGTCCAGTTCTGAGAGTTGATTTATGTAAATACGTTACTTAACCTCAACTTAAGATATAAATCCAGAATAAACATAACGATGGCAATCCTGACACTCCTCTTTGCCAACTTGGAAGATTTAGTCAGCCTGGACTGAAGTGAATTAAGGTTGGAGTGAGAGTGGCGGTTCTAAATCAAGATAGCAGTGGTACCAGCCCTGGCCGGGTTGACATGAGTCAGGAGCCAGCAGGGCTGGGGAGCCCCAGCTGTCTGCGAAAGCATGTTCCACTCTAAAGAGCAGCGTAAGTCAAGGCACTCTCCTCAGATATGCACCTTGTCATCCCCCCCATCCCTTATCAACACTCCTTCTGGAGGAACCGCTCAGATGAGGGCCACAGAACGGCCTGAATTCTGTAAGACAGAAAGACCAGGTCCAAAGTGGCCTGCAGTCTTGAGGAGTTAAGGACTGAAAAGATTTCCTGTCTGAAAATAACTTTCGAGTTGGTTTTTAACAACGGGTTTGCACAATTATTAAATTTCTTTACTATGATAGGTGTTGCTAGGAAACACAATTCAAGTATCCGGCAACAGACTGCTGTGTTTCCTCAGACACGTGAACACACAGAACAGGGCTATGCTGGTCAAGTACAATGATCCAGAAAGGCAAAGAAATAATTTGGGGCAAGTAGCCCTGAGTGGTGTTGCCATTACTCTCAGGCTGCCTGCCAGAAAGGGCAGCAGAGACCCCAGGGTTCCCAGGTCTTTTCGGGTACGCCCAATCTCAGCATTCATCTCCACCGCTTCCTGCCCAGTGCTATGTGGTCTTGAAAACACAAACTTCATGTTTCCTGACGCTGGGCTGGTAAGGAAAAGGCCCCTCCCTAGGGGCACAGCTACAGGATTCTGGTGCCCCTGATGCTCAGTGCTCACTACATTAAGGCAGAATGGTGCACCCCAGGATTAAGCTCAGGGAAGCAGCCTTTGTTTTCACCTCTGAGGCCCAGTGAGCAACATTATCTACAACATATTTTAGGGAGTGTCTTGTGTGGGAGGGAGGTCACAATTCTGCAAGGCTAACCTGATATGTCTAACTGTCCATGTCTCTAGGAAGGAAGGAAGAGTTGACAAATGCAGATATTCTTTCTCAAAAATTAAATATTTTTACTGATAGTTCCTCCTAAGCAATTTTACTTTCTACTCCTTTTCTCTCTGACATCACTTTCCCTCTCTCTCTCTCTCTCTCTCTCTCTCTCTCTCTCTCTCTCAAACACATACACAGGCATCCGTTAATATTAGGACAATCTTCTGTAATGTTTTATAAAAATTCTCAGGGGCTTAAGAGGGCAACGACCAGGCTCCCCTCCTCTCAGAGGGGTACCTTCTCAAAGCCCAACCCCCACTTTTCAGCCCTAGGTTAAGTAGATTTGCCTCTGTGCTGAGCTGGACAGCCTTTGTGTCTCTGTGGGCTGCTTCTCAGGAGGGAAGTTCCTTCCAGAGGGAAGTCAGGAGCATTCTCCACTCTTCCTGTTAGATTATTAGCTGCTGTTACTTGTTCTTCTGAGCTTTTAGGTTTCAACCTAAAAAGCAACATACCACCATTCCGGGAATCACCTTTCCCTAGAGAAATGTACACCATGAGGCACAGACATTCACAGGTTAAAGAGGGAGCATTGCCTGTTTGTAAAGGCAGGCACAACTCCAGTCTGAGAGCACAGAGAAGGGTAATAAACAGCCTTGCAAACACAGCTCAAGGAGGGAGCCATGCCTGTTTCCTAGCTCAGGCCACTGACTTTATGAGAAAGCCAAATGAATGTAGCAAACTTTCTGAAATATCATTTACATAAAAGATAAAGGATCGTTTTCTGTATCACTGTCTCATGAAGAAATCTACTCTTCCTAGGGTGAATTTGACAGGACCTTTAAGAAAACCCATGGGTAAAATGTCATCCAAGGCTTAAATCTGCAGGTGTCCCACACCTGACTCAATGGCCGCAGTTCCCATTGGTGGTTCCCTGTTGGTGACCGTTCTAAGGGAATAATTTCCTGTGGCCTTGGCTTCCAGCAGGACCCCTCAGTTCACAAGGTGCCAACTGTGAGCTTTCATCTATGTCACCAACTTCACCGGGCACTCAAGAGCTCATCAGTTCTCAGTCTAGCGAATGTCAACTTCTCCATCGGCCAGACTGTACCCACTCTATTAAGAGAACACACCAAATTCCTAAGGGCTCTGGAGTCCTCGAAAGGGAAATAGCAATGGGGTGTCATTGGAGTTGCAGCAAACAAGGAAGAACCAGTACGTGGTCCTTGGCTAGGGAAGTCAGCCAGGACAGGAAGGCTCATTAGCGCCTCTGACTCATCCCATTCACAAGCATGACCTTGAAAGATAATGTCTGTGTGCGCAAGAGAAAACCCTGCTCTACCTCGTAGCTGTAGTCCTCAGACTTCATGTCCCAGGTACCAGTACTGACCTAAGAGACAGGGCAATGCTGTCTCCAGGCAGACCAAGGACTCCTCAGCAGGGGAGGCAAAAATGCCACATCCCCAAGCAACTCAGAAGTACTGTTAGAATCACGTAAACCAGGCAATCGCTTACTTCTCCCCTACACTTACCTGTCTCTACTTTTCTTTTACTTTCATGCAAATTCAGTAAACTTCATTTCTCTAATTCTCATATGCTAATAGCCTAAAAATAGTTGATGTTCAAAATCCTGCCAGGACACAGAAACACACACACACAACGCCTGGGGAAAAAAAAAGAACTAAAATATTTTACTCATCACCAAAAAAGAAGAGTCTGTTAGGCAAGTGTGGACAGTTCATCCAGTGCTGTGCTATGGACAATACTAACAGTGCAAGCTCAAGAACCACAGCTCTTTCTTAAACTGAGCAATAGTAGTCTAGAGCCACACTTAGGATCTGATTATGACACGGCAGGAAGACAGTTGTGCATTTTCTTTGAATTTGAGAATGTCCTGAAGTGGGAGAAAAGGCCACAAACAAAAGATGCTATTCTTTTATTGTGTGTATATTGTTTTGCCTGCTTGTATGTCTGCGTACCATGTGTATGCCTGATATCCTCAGAGGACCAAAAGACGAAGCCAGGTCCCCTGGAACTGGAGTTACAGGTGGTTGTGAGCTACCATGTGGATGCTGGGAACTAAACTCAGTCCTCTGGGAAAGCAGCCAGTGCTGGCAACCACCACATAACCTCTCCAGGCCCAAAAGATGCTATTCCTAACCTTCGGCTCTAGACTTTACGGACTGAGGCATTTAATCATTGACTCCCAGGCCCCTCTGTCAGCTGTAAAATAGGAAACAAATACTAAATAACAAAAAAGGACTTGGTTTTTGTTCAGATTTGAGTCAGGGTCTCACCAAGCATCCCAGGTTAGCTTCAAACTTATAATAATCCTCCTGCCTCAGTCTCCTCCTATGCTGAGACTACAGGCATGCCCCACTATCTCCCATCTTCAACCTACAAAGGAAAAAGCTTACAAGCAAGCAAAGGAAAAGGGTTTTGTGAAAAGTTTAGAAGGAAATAATTTCTCAATTTAAGTATTTTTTTGCAGTGTTAGGAAATTTTGCTATTTAAGAAAAGTGTGTGTATGTGTGTTGTGTGTATGTAAAAACAAAACAAAGCAAAAAAACCACTGTCACTCAGCTTTCTTTTGCTTTTTACAATTTAGAATTTTGTAGTTAAGTCCTCCAAACCTCAAGACATATGTAATACACATAGTTTGCTACCAGAATTTACTTTAAGCATCTCTGCACTATACAGAACACACAGCATGCACACCACATGCACACACGGCACACACACACACACACACACACACACAAATTCTTGAATCATTAAGTCACTTGGAAGAATCTCCAGAAGTGTGCTGAGGCATGTTTTTGGTGTTTTGCCAAATTCTGTGCTTCTGTTTGTGGCTTTCCAGTATGGATTAGACAGACGCACAAGCACGGACAGTTTGGCAAGTAGCGACAACGGTCTAGTCTGAATTTAGTAATTTCAGCCTTCCATTAGTTATCTCGGGTGAAAGAAAGAATTAACGACAACTTGTTTGAGCTCTATCTTTATATCCCTTTGTCATCCGTTCTTGTTCACTTGCCATAGATTAGAAACCAAAGGAATTTCAGATGTTCTTTGCAGATAGATCTACAGCGCAGCTTTCAACAGAGAGTTCAGGTGTCAAGGACGCTTCAACTAGACGCTGAACCTTTGCGCCCTGCTGCGCTAGAGCCGGTACTCTGCTTCTCTGGCCTCCTCTGTGCTTGAACATCCAGTGTGCCCTCCTCCTTCTGGCAAAGCAACAATGGTGGAAATTATCTCGAGAGGTAAAAAGTCACTTGAGATTTTTGTTTTTAAATTAGCACACACAAAAGCAGACTTTTCTGTGGCAAACCGCTCTCAAAGAAATTTCTGTCTCCAGCGACTACAGGGGAAGCCATACTCTGGCCTTGCTGCACACTATCAGAAAGTCAGCTCGTCATGGTCATGAGCTTTGATGCTAGATTGAAAAGCAACCCTGGTGAGTTAATCAAACACCCTACTACAATCAGAATCGATACATTGATCACTATAGCCAGTCCCTTCTCGGTCACCCAGAGAAAGCCAAGAATTCAACTGACTTGTACTGTTTGACAGCTCCTTCTGTGCTTGGTTGAGAATAATCCTGGTACCCAACAGAAAGGTTCACAGGAACCAGGAGCTAGAAAGGACTAAATGTTGACAGTGGTCCACTGTTAACTAAGTCTCGTGTGTGAAGCTGCAGATGAATTCGCACAGATGTCCCATGTGTCACAGCACTGTTAACAAGATGTGCATGGACAATCAAAGTCGAATTTCAAATCCCCAAAACTGGGCAGTCCCATGGTCTGAAGTTAAGGACCAATCAACAAGTGTCACTCTGCAAAAGGAAGGCTGGAGTTTGTTCTCAGGTCAACTGGAGGGCCCAGGAGAAAGAGACGAGCCCTGCTTGGTGGGATCTAGAGCACTGGGTTTGAAGGTTAATGGACAAAACACGGAAAAAGAAAAGTTGAGGCCTAGATCAAAAACTCATAAGGAAGATTATTAACACGTAGTTTTACTGGCTGTCAAGTGGGGCATCTCGAACTCTGATCCCACTGAGATTCGCTAAAGAATAGAGAGCTGACAGTGAGAGGCAGTGCGCCCCTCACCACCTGCACATTTGACTAATCATCAAAATGCCCTTTTAACAGACGCAGAATGATTGCTGCGGAGCAGGTGAAAGACCCATTCCAAACTTACTCAACTTGATCCAAGATGACACGTCAGGACGACCCACGCTGGAAATGACAGGTAGAAGCTATTGTCCGGGGAGAGGAACGAATCTGAGCCGAGAGAGAACAGCCTGTCTCGTATAAAAGGTGCTGAGCTAGTTACCACAGTTGGGGCTGGTCTCACCAAGCCAGCTCAGGAGCTGCTCTGACCTCACAGCCTAACAAAATACATGCTGTAAGCATGACCACTTACTAGTGTGTGACCTCAGGCATCATCCTTCTATACTTTGGGGTCCTTGCGTGTTACAAAGGTGACAATGAATCTGGCTTTCACAGAAATGATAAAAGTACAGTTAAATATGTGCACACAAATGCCTACACACTTAGACACAAACACACACACATACCCAAGCAAACACACACACTCAAAGGTTTACTACCTCTATATTCACCACCTCCTTTAAATCTTTATTCTAATGCTCAAGCTCCCCTAATCCCATACTTGAATATTCTTTTTGTTAAAAATCAAATGAAGCAATATTGCCCATAAGGTTAGATTCTGTCTTCAATATTGAATTTATGACATGACTTAAAAGAATGAAGCAAATCATTGACTAGTGTCTTCCTGGACCAATCAGCATACAAAGAATTCTAACCCTTTACTGAACAATACTGGAGAAGAGGGTCCAGGCAGCAACCCAAGTGGGTTTTAGGGAACCCAGGATGTACTTATCTTGTAGACAATGAACATTCTTCTTAACAGAAAGCAAAAGAAGATGTGGACAAAGGCCCAGGAAGGTTCCAGTGAGCTTCTTCAGAAAAGGACAAGGATTCTTCACGTTTTATATCACTGTGATCGTCAATAATAAAGTTTTCTTACATTTTCCCCCTAATATCAGTAAGCTGTAGTAATACTTCATTAAAAAAAAAGCAGGGTGACCCACTAATTGTGCTACATTCTGTGCCACGATAAGTAAGGTAGATAAAAATAGGAAATCATATATTATTTTTTTTCCTTTAAAAAAATCTCATTTTTGCTCTCTTGAATAATCATGAAAAAGGCAACAACAGCATCACACACACACAAAAATCTGTATTGTGGTTGCTAACTTGAACCATGCCAATGAACATTCAAAAGATTAATCAAAGGCTTGACAGTTGTTAACAGTTCAACATGGTTCCCATAATTATCCAATTAAACATATAATGCAAATAGGAGAAGTCTTATGGGTTCCATAGAGCATGACTATCAGGCTGCTTTGAGGACTATTAACTGTAATGGACTGTCTGCTGAGTCAGAAGAAAAAGTGAAAGGCTAGCCAGACGCTCATGGAGGAAAGCGGGAAGAATGGAGCGCAGAGACACGGAACTCAACCACTCTTTATGTGGTCACATAAACACAACAGACAGTGGTAAAATCCAGAAAACAAAATTTAAGTAACAATTATTGTAAAACCAAAAGAATTCAGAGCAATGACTTTACCCTGTAATTCCTACTGGCGGCACTACAACCACTGTGTACTTCAACCACACTTTTCTAGCTCACTGCTAAGTTAGAAACACGAATGTAATTATAGTCGTTGGCTTCTGACTCTGTCTATAAACCATGCAGAGATAAACTGCTATTAGTGAACATACCAACTCCATATAATTGTGTTTTGACATTATAGGTAGAAACAGTGAGACGGAGAACTAACCACAGCAATTATAAACAGCATGCTGGAGGGCACGTCAGGTCACTTATGACCCTGACTAAACTGGAAGCCCGAAGCTCTACTTCCACAAGTTCAGATGCACACGCATGCGCGTGCACCTGTCTTCTGCAGGAAAATGAGGTCACAGAAGGAAAGAACTACTAAATCACGAACTTTCAGACACCTAAAGAATGCAAAATATACACCAGATGGGGCAAATATCTGTTCTTTAAAAAAAATCAATGTTTTTAAATATATATATATATATATATATGTATGTCTTTAAGGAAAACTTTGTGGTAACTCTTCACTCTTAAATATTTGATTTTGTAGAAGGGTTTACACAGAGGAAAAGAAAAATGAGAAAATTTATTCAGTACAAAAACTGTCACTGTTTGGAGTTAGGTTGTGCCATTTAAAGTTCAACAATTAAATTTTAGATGTTTAAACCATCTCCTTACACTGATAACATTTTTTAATAATTACTCAATTATATACCTTAATAATAATTATACACAGACGTATTGCATCCACTTGTTTCTGTAACAGTCTTCTGTCCTCTACCAAACTGGGAGCAAAGGCAATCAAAAAGTCAATAAATATCATTTAAGGGGCAAAGTATAGCGCCATGTTCATGATTTTTCTCTCTGAAGTACTACAGGTTTTATGCACTATACATGTGACAATCACAAACTACATATGTGGTAACATACACAAAACCTAGAAACAATGTAACTCTTGTGTGATTATTCACAGAACATATAAGCATGACCTTAAAATGTACACTGCCACTAAGACAAGCTCATGTGTGTGTAGGGTCCTGAAAAACACACATGGAGGTAGCCGTGTATTTTTTTTTTAAAGGCAGGGTCTCACATATCCCAGGCTGGCCTAGGATTTGCTGTGTAGCAGAGAAAGAATTTGGACCACTGATACTCCTACCTCCATCTCCCAGGTGTGGGATTACAGGCATGAGCAAATAGTCCTGCTTATGCCTGTACTGGGGAGGGACCCCAGTGTCCTGTGCAAAGCCTTCTACTGTGATACATCCCCAACCACTTGATTTTCTCTCTTGACAAGGAAGGCAGAAGTATTTGACCCTTTAAATTAATAAAAAACAACAACAACAAAAAAAAAAACAGCTTCCTGAGGGCACATGGGCTTGCCCCAAACCTCCTCTGTCCAGATGGACAGGTGAGCCACTTCCATGTGGTGACTGATGTCTGGGTTCAAAGCCCTTGCTCACTCCTGAGTAAACCTGATCCAGACAGAATGTGTGTCTGAATGAACTGTTGTCTACCGAGATGATAATGTCCAGAGTGATGGCTTCCTCTCGAATGTGTTAGGAAGGTTAGATGAGTAACACCGTGGACGCGCCCTGGCACAGTGGGTGCCCGAGGCGTGAGAGGTTATAGCTGCTAATACAGTTCCTGTCTCCTCACAGCTACCCTGACAAGGTAACTCCTACATGGCCAAAAGGTTAAGGTAATAACTACAGAAACATCAAGCCCCACATCAGAGTTGGCCTCACTGACATAGCTGGGTATCAGCATCATTTCTGAATGAGGGCTCTCAGGGAATGAATTGCATTGGCTGCCTTTAAGTGTGCTTTGCTCTGTTTTGTTTTGTGTTTGACAAAATGCTCCTATATCTACATGGTTGTATCACTCACTGGAAACAGATTTAAGGAATTTAAGTTAAATTGAAAAGGAAAAAAATTTCTGCAAATTCCAGCTAGGACCCAATACAACAAGGTACCAGAGTCTACACCTACTTCATTTGGGAGATCAAAGTCCCCCTGGTTTAGCTGCCACATTCCAGCCTGGACAGAACAGCTTCTGTGTAACTAGCTCAAGAATGAGGCATCCCTACTGCAAGCTCCCAGCGAAGGGCTTCAGTGGCTTTTGGGACAATGGACTCCTCTTTAGGTCAAGGGCAGCACTAACAATGTTCAGTGCTATATGAACTCAAGCTGATTCAGCCGGAGCCTTCAGTGTTCTCACAAACATCTCTGAAGAGAAACTGAATAGGAAAACAGGAAACCTAGATTCACGTTTGCAAATGCACAAAACTAATACATGAAAACACCGGAGAGAGCTCTGCTGCTCACTGCTAACCAACGGCAAGAACTGCCGTTCCAGATAACAAACACATACAGCAGGCGAGGAACAGGAAAAAGTGTTTACTGTGGGCAGAGAATGAACATCATCTCTTCAAGTGGATCAGTCACCCTGAGATTTGTTGACGGTCATTTAACTGCTTCACAGATACACAATTACAAAATGCTACTTACATCCCTTGATGATACAGAAAAACAAAACAAAACAAAAAACACTTAAAAAATGTTTTGTTGGGAGAGGTTGAAGAACCAACCCATCAATATCATCATCATCATCATCACCCATTTGGTGGTGGGTCTCAAACCCAGGGCCTTGTACATGTTAAGCATTTGCTTTACGCCTGAAGGGCACACCTAGTGAAGAACATCTTCCAAATAAAAAAGCGCCAGTGGAGTGAGCTGGACTGTGGCAGGCCTGGATTCAAACCCCGACTCTGTCACTAGCTGTGTGAGCAGACACGTGCTCAGTGGCTAACCTCAACTTTTGCCTGCCCCGACAGTAATACTTGGGGCCTTTCAGGAACTGTAAAGATTGCAGTGATTAATTCAAAGGGTACATAAATGTTTTCAACACACTGTAGCTGTTTTTTGATTGCTGATCTTTCTACCTTAATAATAAAACTCAGAAGGCAGTGCCGCCCTTCGAGGTAGGGTCATTCCTGGACTCTTCTATCGCATTAGCTTCCTCATTATAGTCTTCCATCTTATCGAAGAAGAAAACAATCACTTAAACAAGAAGATAAAACATTAAGGAGTAAAATCTTAGGGTATACACAAAATTCATGAAATCTTGTCTAAATCTTCTGTAAACCAAATACCCAGAACCTATACTAACTATAAAAAAAACCAAAAAAC
The DNA here is from genome assembly GCF_037038515.1 of Microtus pennsylvanicus. NCBI lineage: Eukaryota > Metazoa > Chordata > Mammalia > Rodentia > Cricetidae > Microtus > Microtus pennsylvanicus. The sequence goes on from NC_134591.1 coordinate 20,436,760, forward strand.
TATTGATTCTATTTAGAAAAGGAATCCAACAAAGAAAGTTTGTAGAAAATGTACCTCTCTCCTTCAGGAAAGCCTTGTGGAAAAAGAGCTGTACATACATGGTATGTACGGATGGCGATAGACTAGAGAAAAAGAACCCAACTTCTGTTCCACGTGACAGCCGCAGAGCAAGTATTCTAAACTGTGAGCCAAGTCGCGAAGAGCCCCAGGAGTGGCCAGTGAGGGCCTTGTTTTAAAGCAGACATTGGGCACCCATGCTTCAGCCTTGGCATCACTATGTACCGCTCTTGACTTGCTTGATCTGTTCTTTAAGGATGCTTTATTTTTCCCAATGTACCCTTTGTGTTTTGTACAACGAACACATCCAATTCCAGGATCTCACCCTAGAGGCACAATAGAGTAGAGGGAGTCCACAAATGACAAAGGGAAAAGACGAGCTGGAGAATCTTAGCACTGTGAATCAGAATTAACAAGTCCAAATTTAATCATTTACGGTCAAGTGTAAAACAAGGGAGCATGTCAGTCTTTTCCAAAATACGTGAAGTTAAATGAGCGTGTGGGTGTTTTAATACACAGAGCGTGTTGCTTAATGTACAAACACTTGTATGTGTGCCTGTACCTTATGTGGTCAGAGGAATCTTCACGGCCTAGATGGATGCTTAAGAAAGAACTCTGGAGACAAACTACGTGGGTTCGACTCCAGCCTTATCATTTACGAAAAGACAGAAAAGCATCTACCTTATGTAGCTTGTGAGGATTAAATGAAGCCTGATTTGGTGGCGCATTCCTATAATTCCAATAGTTGGGAGGTTGAGGCAGAAGTTGGGAGGTTGAGGCAGAAGAATCACTACAAATTCGAGGCCAGCCTGGTCTATAAAAAACAGAATTGCAATTAGTGAGTGAGACAGACGAGTCACTAAACAATGTTAAGTATGTGGTGTAAGTCCACTAAATGTCTGCTGGACAGCTGTACCCAACATAGAGTGGCCACATGCCGAAAGCCGCCTCAGCCTGGACAACCCTGCCTTCCTTCTATTTAATGTCAGCTCGGCGCGCTGGCCTGAAAGTCATTAACTCCTCCACACTCCCAAAGCAACCTTCAAGGTTAGTATTACCTTCACTTTGCATATAGGAAATGGAGCCCCTGGGACTTTAGAGCCCTTGCGGGGACTCATATCATATTGCTAAAAACTGTAAGAATTGGATTTTCAGTCCATACTCGGGACTCTCAACTTCTTGACACCTGGTCCTATGGCTTCTTCGGTCAAGTTCCAACTCAGTGGATTCCTGGCCACTTTCTCCTGTGTGACCCACCACAAGGCTGATGCTACAGAGCTGGAGAAATGACGGGATGTCTCCAATGCCACCTTCATTGTTGCTATCTGTTCAGTTAAATGCGGTTGTCATTGGGAGCACAGCATGCGCTCCACCGCCAGCTCCATGGTACTTCCTGGTCTCATTTCTGCATCGGGGTGCTAATACTACCCAGAGCCTACCACACACCCATGGTGTACACAGTACAGAAAGCATCCTGACCAGCAATTCCAGTTCCAGCTGAGCAGAGCTTCCTGCTGCCATGCACCAGAAGCAAGCATGTTACTACTGCAGGTGCCCTACAAAGACAGGTCAAATTGTTATTTTTTGGTTTTCCAAAACAGGGTCTCACTATGCAGCTATGGTTGTCCTGGAACTCACTATGTTGACAGGGTTGGCCTCAAACTCCTTTACCGCCCTCTGTCTCCCAAGTGCTGGTTTTGAAAGCATGTGCCATCGGGCCCCCACTCTGTTCTATTTTTAGGCTTTACCTTTTGCACTATAAAGAAGGTCTAATGTAGCTATCGTTACAGGACTGCCATGATTCTCTTCATCATTTTTCCGCAGCTACCCATGAAGAAAAACTGTATTCTGGAGTAGACATCATTTGCGAAGAGAAAGCTGTATCAGGAAAACTCAACAGAAAAAGGAGCTGCTGTTTTGCTTGTGGTACGCCACTGTACCAGGCCACATGATATGATAAGTATAAAGCTGTATCATAGCGTACTTTTGTCTATCAACAAAACACAGCTCATTAGACAAAAACTCTGGGGAGCCAGACTTGACTTTGAGAAGATAATAATGACCAAAACTGGATTCGGCTAACTTTAGTGTAATTTTAAAAAACAATTTTGTAGACTAATCTGCCTACCATATTTTTAGTTGCTTATAGAGTTATTTTGTGTCAATGATGAAATATATTTAAATGAATTATCGATGCATAAGATACTGACATTTTCCACTCAAGATTATAAACAATTAAAATATTTCAATGAATAAAAAACATTTTTGAACAATATATAAAAAACATACACTAAAATCTAAGAGGCAACGTGTTTAAAAATAATTTCAAAATCAGAATTTAATAATACTATCCAATAATAAAAGGTGAAATTAATTAATCAAAAACACTTATTCCTGAACATTGTAGAATCTGAGCTAAAACATCATATTAAATTCTTTAACCAACTTTTAACAAGATCCAATTTGTCACACACATATGGATCTCAATGCAAAGCAAAGCACTGTCAAGTATAAGTCACGCAGGTGGACTCCTCTCAGTATTTCCTTTGGTTTTGTTTTGTTTTGTCACAGAGCCCCTGAGAAAACGCTGCTGAAGACTCACCTCCTCCCTGACCTTTCCATTACAGTCCCACTGGGTCTCCTCCCGGCAAGCTCAGCACCTCTAACTATATTTAGTAGTGGGTGAGACAGTTAGGTAGTGTATCCCTGCTTCACCGCCATTAACTTTCTGCTGCTAATCAACACTATGAGTGACCATGATCTTTTCTAATTGTAAATCACTTGAGCAAAGTCATAATCCTTAAAATACCAAAACAACAGCCAGGATCCTATACTTATTCTTTGAATGCACTCATAGCCAATTTGTACATTTACGCCAAATCTTTTCTATTTTTCTTGAATGATGCATTTTAATAATTTTATAAATGCCTCTATCATTAACTCAAAATGTACAAAATTATATTTAATACCAGAATATATGTACTTATGTGCACATACACATAATACACTTTAAAAAAGCTAACCATCCTTAAATGACTAACACGGTAAGAAAGACTAGAAAGCTGCTGTTGAAGCAAAGATCCCAGTACCAAAATATTTCAGGCAATTAAAAATATATAATCAGTGAAATAATTTTTAGTGATGCTTTTCAAAAAGACAAAATAGTCAAAACTCTTCTTCAGAGAATCTTACAAAAAATATTGAAATATTTCTTCTCAGCCTGTTTGGGAAACTATGATAAAATACTAAAAAGATTAAAAGGAAAATTCAAGCATATCATACATAGATACATAAGTATCATATATGCATGTATCATTATTTAAGCCCATGAAAACACTAAACATTTGGGATTTTAAAGTCTATTTTCCTACATAAATATCACTGTGCCAAATACTTGCTTTTAGTCAACAGTTATGAGTATGTTCACCTTTGTTCCCAATTAATTTTAGGTCAGTGATCTTCTTCCAACTGAAATTAAAGGTCTTACGAATAATGGCTAGTAGTAGTGTGTACTGGATTCTAATAGGAAATTTACTGGCGCCCTGCACATCTTCATGCTCCAGGGAAGGCTATGCCTTTAAGCTACCCACAAACCCTGGCGTGAGGACAGTGACCTGCCATGGTTCTCAACTGTTTGTTGAGGGGATGGAGTCTGCAAAGTCCCATAGCAACCATTTTATCTGAATTCTCACCACAATCACAATATTTTACAAACTGCAAACTTCAGGTTTTTCTTCCCACTTTATTGACTGTCCTCAAATTAATATTCTGCCCCCACAAGAGGGACACTTGGTCTTCCAGAATCCTCAGAGAAAAGCAAGGAGCACTTTCTCACAGCGTAAGTCCTGAAGACCTACTACATGTCGATACTGTGAAAGTGGGCTAAAATCAGAGCATATCTGTAAAGGTTTTAGGTTGGGGGAGGAGTATTTTGTTTTCAAGACAATCTCACTATACAGCCCTGGCTGTCCTGGAACTCACAGACATCCACCTGCCTCTGCTTCCTGACTGCTGGACTTGAAGGTACAGCCACCACACCCAGCGTTGGTACATATTTTAACAAGCACCTGCAACAGGAGAGGCGTGGCAGTAGGCACTTCACAGGTACTTCCTCGCTTGACACTCAGAACTGCCAAGTAACAGTGGAGACCACTCCAGAGCTCAGGAAACCAAATAACCACACGGTGAACATTACAAAACCATCATTCAGGCCACAGCAGGATCTAGAATATGCTCCGTGACATATATGGTTTCATTTTGCACATCCTTAAAATTTAATACACACACACACACACACACACAATGGGGTAACATTTTGAAACTAGACAGATGTAAAGAAAACAAGTTCCAATAAAGAACAATTTACCCAGCTTGATGGCTTTCCCTTGTACCTCTTCAGCAACCACAATCCGGCTCCCCTGTTATTCTATATGCAGTTAAAATGTACATGCATTTGCTCATTAAATAAATGCCATCTACTTCCTGAGACACTCCCATATCATCTCCATGGCGCGGCCTTTCATGTGCTTCTACAGTATCCAATTTTATTCGTGTGTTTTTCCATCTACAGTTGTGTCTGAGAAACCTACCTTAAAACTTCACAAACCACCAAACTAGAAATGAGCTTTTTAAGACACCTTCTCACACTGCCTGCCCCTTCTTCGATTCAGCATTCTTCATTGTGCTCTGCGGGGCAGGACACACGTGAAACACAAACTACAGCTCAGCCTTTCCTGTTAGGGAAGGATCCTCTTAAAACATCCTTTGAAGGGACTTTGAGGAATCTCTCAAACAAAACTTAATGTTTTGTTTTCTAAAAGTTGAACTTAGACAGAATCCTTAGAAACTTCTCTTAAATAAGAGCAATTACATACTGTTTGTTTTAAACTTTTAAAAAAAAATTAGAACTGAGATAAAAGATGTACATGACCCAGAGGGAAATGGAGATCGCAATTCTCAAACAAATCTGAAAATTGCAGGGTCCAGAGGCGGCCTGAAAACCAGTTGAAGACAGCTCTCCTTTTTCTTAAAATATGTGACTTTCAAGTTATTTTTTTTCTCCTTAAACTAGTTTCAAACATTTATTGAAACACTTCGAACCATTTCTTGCTGAGAGTTTAACAATTCATTTTTAGTGGATCTTTCTGTTTCCTGACTACCACCACATCGATGGTGTCAGTTAGCTGTCTGTAGCTTTAAGGGGATGTTTTCCAACCACTGGGAAGGGAAGTTTCTGGTGAAAAACATGGCTGCAGACTGACTTCCGTACAGCACTTCCTATCAAAGAGACGGAAAGAAAACACCAGACCCTTGAGTCAATTTATTTCAAGAAAGTGAAAATAATATCACGAGAGGTTTTCTGATTTTGCCTATGTTTCTTTTAAAAAGCTGTTGCTGGTGTTTTCTTAAACTAACACTTTTTATTAGATATGCTTATTCTTCCTCTGCAGCAGCAAGACCGACATAAACAACCAAAGAGGCTTGGGTCTCTTAGGCCCAAACTGTAATCTCTTGAGATTACCCTGGCTCTAAAATTCTCCAAGTAGAGGCTGCTTTCTTTAAAAGTAAGCCTTTTTTTGGTTTTTATAGTCTAGATTGACCTAAACCATCTGATTGTTGGACTTTGAACTGAACCACATGGAAGTGTTACAAAACACTCAATACTAAATAAAACCTATTAGAACCTCAGTTCAGCAAGAGTACAGAATCTTCTTAAGTGCAGGTTAGCATGAAGGAGACTACCCTGCCCCTTGGCCAAGCCTACCAGAAGCCAAATTCCTAAAATGCCAGAGCTAAGAGGTCTTGGAAAAGTCCTCTAGAAACTGAGTTACTAAGAGACAAAGTCTCCCAGGTACTTGACAGAAGTAGAGGCAAGAACTGTTTTCTCTTTCACTTCAGCAAGCTGCTTCAATAAGTGTGTGGCCCAGAGTGAACAAGAGAGGTGGGGGAGAAAGGGAGAGAGAGAGAGAGAGAGAGAGAGAGAGAGAGAGAGAGAGAGAGAGAGAGAGAAGGGAGAGAGGGAGGGAGGAGAGAGAGAGAGAGAAAGGGAGAGAGGGAGGGAGGAGAGAGAGACAGAAAGAAAGAAAGAAAGAAAGAAAGGAAGGAAGGAAGGAAGGAAGGAAGGAAGGAAGGAAGGAAGGAAGGAAGGAAAGTAATTCCATTGTTCCTCTTTCAGGTCACTAAATAATTTAGTACCTAATTTTTCCTTTCTATAATCCAAAGACCTCATGTTCAGAAAGCTACAGTTTAGAGTACATTAAGTGAAATCACATCCATATGCAAATATGTTTTCTCCCATATGCATCTTAAGAAAATAACAAATAGAAAAATAATTTATCCTCAGCCCCTAGAAAACAAAAACTGAAATGAAAAGAAAGAATGGAGGAAATCTAAATTGTATATTTTCATTCCTTCTAAAAGGATTAAATAACAGAATTCTGAGTGGTTTGTTTGTACTTCCCATGCAGTATGTAGATTAACCATGAAATTCTGTTTGGGACACTTTGACATCTGTTTTCAGTGCGTTACAATGAAATCTGGGGACTTGGTACATACATTTGCTGTAATAAACCTGTCACTAATCAGTGTTTTCCAAAATACTGCCCATAACTATTACTATCCAGTAGTCTCGTTTGCATGATCTGATACTGTTGTTACATCGTGTTTTTCCCTGACAATGTGGCAGCTAGTCCCAGGCACGTGGTCTAAAATGGCTGCACAACACTCAGTAATTTCAGTCTTTCCACAGACTGCACAGACGATGCAATCTGTCCTAGAACGGACTAGTACTTCATCCTTCCCGAGATGCCTTAAACTAGAACACCGAGAACGAATTCACAGCCCAAGTGTGAAACACTCAGTAACAATAAAGACGCCCACACTGAGGGGAAAACTCTGCCTCGTGAGGCTTATACCACAGGAGACATAAACATAATTCTAACTCAGGAGTCCTTTCAACAAAATCGTGATGATGCTCTTTAAACAATGAATGAAAGATGAGTCTCTGACTAGGACAGTCCATTCCCATGAACTTCAAAAGCAGACAGAACCAGACTTTAGGACTGAGTCTGCTTCGTGCCCTCTAGAAGTGATTACCAGCGACAGCGACCACGTCCACAAGTTTACAATGTTACAGCCGGACAGTAGACTGCATGGAGGGTTCTTTTCACGTTGCGTGTGTCTTACACATCATATACAAAATATGCATCTCAGGAAAAAATACAATTCGAAGAATACAAACATGGCATTCACCAAAGAAGAAAACTTGCTAAAAATATTTTTCTACCTACTCTTATTCTAAATGAAGTCCAGATTTGAGCAGTATTTAGAACTGTATTCATATTGCTCAAATCTAATACGATTTCATTTTATCCTCCCATGAACTCATATTAAATCTGAAATATGTTTCTCTATGCACATGTTTCATATTATACAAATGTTGGATACAAAAAGCAGATTAATTGTGAGCCCTAATGTTGTGTTTGTTAGTACTGAGAAGTCATTCCAACTGTTCCAAACGGGATTAATGCAGTATAACGAGTCTATTTAATTATTGGAAGACCAGTGATCCTCATATTACTATAAGCTGCTTTCCCCTTACGTGGACACTATAAATGGAACTGAAATTGCACATGATAACTACAGGTCATAGCCTGAAACATGATGCTTGATGTAGCAGGAATAAAGAGACATTGCAGCATCTCTGGGAGGCTACAAAACACAGTCAGTGTTTAAGATCCATGTGGATGTTCTCATTGGAGCATCACATTAACTTACAGCTTAAGTGTAAGCCAAGCTTTCCAGTGCATTGGAAAGACACAGTAACAAATGTTACAAATGTTACCAGCAGCAATCCAATTTGAATGGTGGAAACGTGAGGATACACTGTGTTCTAGGAACTCACTTTTATAGAGTTTTGTGGATCCTGTGAACAGAACAGCAACTACGGAATGCCAGTGCCTTCTCAAAAAGAAAAGGCACAGCACGGATTATTAGAATTTACGGACCAGAATCTAAACAAGCTGATCAATGTTCCGATCAATGTTCCATGCACACCCTAGTTAGCCTTTAACTACTAGATAAACGTGGAACAGCTTCTCATCCTGACCCCTGACTCGATCCTGTAGATCTATGAGAAACACTATCAGAAAGCCCTTCATCTAGGAATATGTTTCTTCTACACACAGCATCAGCGTGCGTATGATTTAAGATATTTCACTTCTAATCTCTATACTTTCCTAATCTCTACCAAGTGAGGGAGAGGAACAGTCCACTGGCCATGGAGAACAGGGCTAGCCAGTTGCCCAGGAATCTGGCACACAAATTTAGCTCCAGGCCCATGGGAAGCCAACCAACCAGAGCCGCTGAAGTCAAACACTGATCCCAAATTACCTCATGGTGGGGAGAAGCCAATGTTTTAACCATTTCTCCTTTGGCGTCCAGTCGTTCTTGGTAAAAGTGAAATCACTCTAAGCAATAAATACTAAACTTCTTCTCTCTAGAGATCATTTAACTGATTTTTGGGAAGCCACAAAAAGGAGGAATAGGAAAGGCTGACTTAAAAGAGTCAGATGGCAGTGAAATAAAAACAATTCATGTAACCAATTAAGCAATCTGGGGCTGTGACCCAAGCAAGGGTCATATGACCTTTCTGACTAAGAGTCTCAAAACCAGCAGCTTGCTCCCTTTAAACAGCCATCCAGCCCTGTCACATTATCCTCACTTCTGTCCAACTCGATCTGAAACATAAAGGAAGCTCTTCCAAATGTTGGTGACTTCATTTCGCTACACAGGAAACTGCCGTGTTCCTCTGCAAGGCAGCAGATCCATTAACAGGGCACCCAAACTTTAGCTAACACAAGTCAAGCTTTTTTATTCAGAAAGCCACAGATAAAACTGTTACTACTTTCTTTGAAATATTCCTAGATAGATCCAGAAAACTCTAGAAAAGCTGAAAACTACTGGAAGGATACAGTCACTCTAATTTAATTAGGTTTCAAAACAATACAGGACTAGCTAACTGCATATGCCTACCTTTAAAGTTCCCACTAACAAGGGGCCATCCCCAAGAGTAGGAGTGGGATATTGCTTTCTTTCCTCTTTAGGATGTATCACTGGAGAAAGATACTCACTCATTGTTGAATACTTGTTTAAATATTCATACATTCCTTCCCTCAATGCTTAGATAGTTTCTCTGGAAGTTTCTAGACTATGGTACAATCTAGACTACGCAATATCCCTTCATATATAGGGATAACAGTTATTACTAAATAAATGCTTTACTTACATGACTTCACAAATCCTTAAAGAATCACTGTAACTCCTATTTTATGAAAGAGAACATCAAAGCATATGAAATGTACAGGACTTATCCAAAGCCACAAAGCTGATGAAGGGTAAGAGCAGAGCCCAGGGTCTCCAGCATGCGCTTTGTATTAGAGACTGGCTGTATATACCGCTTAATTTGTCACCTTGACAGTGTCACCTGGGAAGGAGGAACTTCAGTTAGATACCTCCTCTGTCACACTGGTCTGTGGCATGTCTGTGGAGCATTTTCTTGATTACTAACTGATATTAGAGACCTCAGCCCACTGTGGGCAGCACCACCCCTAAGCATGCGGGACTGGGCTCTGTAAGAAAGCTAACTGAGTGGAAGCCAGAGAGGAAGCAGGTCAGTGAGTCACATTCCTCCACGATCTCATCTTTGTTACTGACTCAGGTTCCTGCCTTGATGACCTTCAGTGACCTGAAGCCCTACCTGGAAGCAGCGTTTCCTCCCAAAGTTGTTTTGGGTCATAGTGTTTAATTACAGCAACAGAAAACAAACTAGAAGTTTGTATGTCACGAAAAGTCCTTCTTAAACCCTAACTCTGAAGATGGCGGTACTAAGAAACACATTTGGTACCAAATTAAGTCAGAAGGGTGGACCCTTCCAAAAATCAGATTAGTGGCTTGAAACGGGATCCCCGGGAGTTTCTGGCAAAATGTTGAAGGAGGTGATTAGCAACCCATATGGTGACCCTCGCTGAACTCTGACCCTAGACTAACAGTCTACAGAATGCTAAGGAAGATGCACTCTGGAGTCTGTAAACCAGTCAGTCCGCTACTTTGCTACAACATCTAAACTAAGAAACATCTTTTGCAAAACCAAAGAAGGGGATCTGCGGAACTGCAAAAGAAATCCAAAATTCAAAGAACGCCAGATTTTCAATGGTAGATTATTTACCTCTCAGTCATAAATCATCCTTCTCAATCCCTGCCAGAGCTAAACTCTATTATCTTTCCCACAAACTTCTCACTTCCCCAAAACACACAGTATTTCCCCAGCACCCACTAATCAGTTCTAGGCCAGAAACTGAACCTCTGCCATTCACCAGCCAAGATGGCTTTAACAATCTTTAAAGAACGGAGGAATATGTCTGGAAGAAGGTCACAGATGTTTTTACAATCCTTCACCCCTCAGTTCCACCGCCATATGACCCACTAGCCCAGTAACCCCATCCAAACTCCACTCCAGGTTAGCATTACCTGTGGGATGCCAATCAAGGGACAGAAAGGCAAGTGGGCCTCACTCCTCTCTAACCGGTTTCGGTAGGGAGAGGAAAGCTGGGGCTGCTAATCCTGTGAAGTCTGTTGATGTTTCCCACCTGCCCTTGCACTCTGAACCCTAAGATGCCTTATTCATAGGGTTAAAGTTTAAAGGCATTCAATTCCTTGATGCCCTGAACATCCCTACAGGAAGGCAGTTTAATACAACCACTAAAAGAAAGAATGTTTTTAAGAAAATTTCTCACCTGCTATTTGCAGGGGGGAAATAGAAACAACTGTCAAGAGAACCCAGAATTCTAGTGCTTTTCCCAGGGTTCCATTAGCACGCTGTCTCTCATCTGTTGGTGTACCCACACACGCGTAAACAGTATGCAGCATAAGAAAAAAAAAGCACACTCTAACTTAAACTTCCTTCTTTCCTCTAATAATTTAAAAATAAAATGTAACAGTTTGCATTTTAAACATTTAATCTGGCAAACACAGGAAAAATCACGAAGTATAGTGTCATATTTGGCAATGAAAAGATTGGTAGGATAAAAATACCTCTGTTTTAACATTTCAGGAGACATTTCCAATACTTTTAAAATTAAATTATTTCATTGCTGTGAACAAGAACCAAGGTAAAATTCTCCATTTTTGAACATGGGGTTTTCATGAGGAACAGAAAAACAACGTTATATTCATTAAGATAAATAGTTAATATAGTGGCAAAAGTCCCTACAGAAGTAAAGTCTTCACATTTACTACTATGGGTCACTATTATGGCATGAAATTTAACTATTTACCTCAATAAGAATAGGTTTCTCCAAAAATCATTACGTATTTTAGAAGATATAGTAGGTTTAAAATGCTCATTTTTGTCTTCCATGCCCAGGCCTGAGCCTTCCCAGTGCTGGACAGTGATCACAGTACCAAGTCAATTGTTTTAAGATTGGTGCCTGAGTCACCAAACAGATAACTAAACTTGTCACTTTAACCTACATAATTACAATTAAATGCTTTTTAGTGTAATGGCTAAAATGTTGGAAAATAATTCTTAAGGAAACCATAAATATAAAGGGCTAAGAAAGCAAACCTCAGAGCAATGGGGAAAGGAAATCGTGACATGTCATCACAAAACACAGAAGTTGAAAATCCACAAAGAACTGATACAAATCCCTCCAAATTCCTGAACAATCTCCTACCTCCTATAGCCGGCAAGGCTGCAAATTTGTCCCCATCACTGTCAGCAAACAAAAGAAAGTCAGTGCCACAGCGAGACCACGTTAAACAGAAGATGTGGCTAGTGCAAAGGGGCCAAAGGGACGGACGCCTTGAGTCCACTGGTGTGTAAAGTATGGGCTGGGACCTTTTTGTCAGCTATTACCATAAAAGAATAAGAGGAAACAGTGACCTTACTGCACAATAGAAAGGTCAAACAGCTTGCAGCCATTTCATGACCCAGACAAGTCAAGGTCAAGGGATTCAGGTAGCAACTTAGCCAGGGCATAAGTTACAGCCCAAATGAATTGTTTTAACACATCAGCTTTGGTCAATTAAACCTAACAAGGCAAGTTGCATCCCGTAGCAGGGTTCCTGACACCAAGGCCAGAAGCTGAGACCGACCTCATAAAACAAGGCTTTTAACATAGCATAGCAAATTTAAGCTAATCCATCCAGAAACTGCAGATGTCAGAATAATAAAATACAAGTTGTCTCCTAAGTGAGAACATTTTTCACACTTTCGTACAAATGCAAGCCGAGTCCCCTACTTATGTGAATTACCGAATACACCCTATTTCAAATCCCCCTGCTAACATCTATGTGCATGATCATTTTTTGTGCCTGCTTTAAAGCCACTGCTGCTCACCTATCACATTTGCCTGCATCTTTTCCAATGTAAGTGTACAAGATCAAGCTTTAAGAAAAGAAATTTTTATTTACCTTCAGTAATAGAGTATATGTGTGTCACGTAATAGCACTTGGTACCCGCTAAATACTTTTTTAGTTTTACAGAGGACATATTTTAATATATGTACTATTAAATGTGTCCATGTATTTTAAAAATCGGAGCAGACTATTTATTCTGTTTCCTACTTTGAGAAATAGTTGAAGCTAACTATAACTTTAAAACTTAGCAGTTAAGAACTTGTCTCAAAGGCAGTTCCTATTTCGCTTTGTACTTGTTTGAACAAATTCTGTGTTCTGATTGTGCTGTATCAGTAACTTGATGCATGCTCTGAAGTGCCTTAAAACAGGATTCTGAAAATACACAACCTCCAGGCAACTTTTCAGCTCATAAAATTACTTCATCCATCACTCCATATTTCCAATTATATAGTCTTTATTCAGAGTTCTTTAATTTGACTGTGATTCATCAACAGTGTCCTGTTTAAACTATCATCGTAAACAGAGGGAATATGTGTCTAAGTGTTTTATTATAAACAATCTATTGGTGCACAGGAATGGCTGGGTTTTTTTTTTCTCTTGGAATGCTGCTTTGCTTAAATTATCAGAATTTTATTTTTTAATGTGTGGCCCTCAATTCAGCCTCAAGGTCTTTCTACCTCACTGGTTAATTGGGAGCCATTTATCCCAATTTTCTGAATAATGCAACAACCAAAAAGCCCAACCATTCAAATGTTATTACTCTCACATCTGTAACTTTCAGTTAATACAAGCTAATCCTAAAGACTCAGTCCTTGCTATACACACTTAGTTTTCACAAGTTCCCTACAATTTCATGATTTATTCTCCATGCCAAATCCTAACAACTAAATTCTGTTAAATTAACCACATCACGTAATTAGAGTTCAAGGACCTAAGAAGTCACTCTAAAATGAGACAATGTGCCACAGAAAAGTGAGCCCAGCCAAAAGGAAGCGCCTCTCCTCACGGTGCTTGTCACTGAGACATGCTGCTGTACCAACTCGAGTTTTGGGCCACAGAACTAACCACGGGGCCTTGAGATTTCTACAGTGATTCCTCTTGGGAAGGATGAAAGGCTGGAACTCCTGCTCTGAGAGCCCTGTTGCCTGCTCCGCCACAGCACGTGTGCTGACAGACTCCCGCAGGGCCATGAGTTCCACTCCCACCGCCACCGTGCTACAAAATGCTACTCCTTCATAAACTGCAGGAAACTTTATCAGGTGCTACTTGACCAGCAAAAGACTGGCCTTGCCCTGGGCCACCATTTTCAGCTTTAGTGTGAGCTGTGAGCCATTTCCACCCTTCATAAGCCTCCTCCACACAAAGCAGTTAACTGCTCCTTTGGAGATAAACTTAGTTATCCCGTAGGCCATTGTGATGACAGAAATGAAAACCAACTCAATGCATGCTCTGCATGTTCCAATGGTTTTCGGAACTGCCGAGGACTCAGGCTCAACATGGCCATGAATGTCTTCCTCTTCTGGTTCTGGATTCTAACTGTTCAGCAGAGGCAGCAAGGGGAATGTTGTAACCAAATAACAGGCTTTTCGTGCTAACTTAGCAGACTCAGGGCCCATGAGGAGAAAGACCCTGCTAAGTTGAGTATCTCGGATGGTTTATTCAAACAGGAGTACCCGATTCAAAAAAAAGTCAATGAGGATTAAAACTTTCATTTTCTTTTGGCGGTTTTCATTCAAATTCCAATTGAGAGGGGAACAACCATGTGTATTTTTAAATCCTACCAATCTTTCATCAATCTATACTTCTGATTTGGGGGCTTATGCACCTTGGCCATCTACATACTTGTCATTTCAAAATGCATACTGCTGTCTACATGGTAGCAAGGGCGGGGTAGGAAAGGAAGCCCAGGACTAGATCCTCCACAGGAGGCCTTACCAACCTTGGCTACCTTCAGAAAATAATCCACGCCAGGGTGTTCTGAATATCTGAAAGTCATGATTACAACGAATGACACCCCCATCGCTGTCTCTCCCTTTGAAAAGTGAGCCCGTGTTAACAGCAATGCAGAAGCCTGCCTCGCCATATCAGGACACAGATGCCCCCTTTCCAGCTGGCAGCTAGGGCCTCAGAGTTTAACTCTTGAGTTGTCTGGCAAAGCTATCTTTGTGGCAGGGACACCAAGGCAGATAGGGTGGACTTCTGGCCCCTTAGACCCCGTTTTGTCCCTTATCGGTGGGAAAATTGCTAAGTATCTAATCTTACAATATATGTTCTAACAAAGGTCTCATTAAGTCTAGGGGCAAGACACAGCAATAAGAGCCCTTCTTTATCTGGTGAATTGTGTGAGGAAGAATGCAAACAAATGTGGACCAGAGTTCAGAAGTTCAGTCAAGGACAGGGTACCAGGATGGGAAAAATTGAACAGCCATTTCCTACATCAAGCATGTATCCACACACACTTCATGCTCTCTGAGGTCACCATGAAAGCCCACCAAATCACCCCCACAGAGCGGCGTCATTTCAGCAAGCTAAGAAAGCTTGTTTGCCCTCACAATGGGAAATACCTGCAAATGAAGTGAAAATTATTAAAATGTTAAAAAGTGCTGTCAACTTGCAAACAATGATCTATTTAAGCTTTTCATAAAGAAATAATTGCTACCCAGAAGGACTCTGAGCTGCAGGAGCTGAAGGAAGAAAATCGCCCTGCAAGTGTGTCCTCGCTAATGCCATGTGACAAGCAGGAAGGGCTCCGTTTCAAAGACAATAATGATTACAACTTCCCCTCCAAACAAGTCACGTCTTTCGCAACTTCCAGATACACTTCAATTATGATATCGTTTAACAATCGAGCCGCAAAAGTTGCCATCCAACAATGGACCACAATTAATGTTAAGGGTTCAACAAGGCTAAAAGGAAGTTACTTGTTCGGGATAGAAGCAAGACTGCTGGGCTCTGCCACACTCCAAAAACACGTCTAACAAGAGTGGAAAGTAGGGTCCGAAACTCGCTTGGGCTGGCTCACTTTAAACTCCCATCTGTTAAATTCCTAACAGCAGACACTATCTCTTGAGATCTTTAAGCTCTGTGTTGTGACCTGTCTTCTCTGTAAACCCTTCTGTGCCTCACAGAAAGCCCGGCCCTTGCTTCTTCCTCACACCCCCTTCTACACCCCCCACCAGCATCCCTGAATCTCCTGACTCCAAACAGGACAGAGTCTGGCAACTCAGGGCCTCCCATAGGCCACACTTCCTTCTGTGTAGCCCTTTGGGTAGAACTGCTAATCCTTCTTATTAATTAATGAGATAATGACCGTTAACTGGGAAGCAATATTAACGCTATCGAGGAAACCCGGATCAAAATTATTTTAGCCTTTCTTTTGGTTATCGTCTGCTTCCCGACTCGCTCACCCTGAATGTGGAACTGTGCACTAAGAATTTGACAACATCTTGGTGCAAAATTGAGGTCAAGAATGACTGATTTTGACATGTAGCACCCTCGTTAAGGTTTCTGATTTTCACGTGTTCACTGTATACATTGCTAACTAGAGAAGGAAGGACCTCTTAACAAACTACTAGAAACAGAAGTGTAGAGATCGAGAGAACTAGGAACTGAATGAGAAATCAATAGGGATGTAAATGAAAGCAACAGTCAGTCCTAACGGGTGCGCTTATCCATCCCTACACTGAGCATGTTCCCACCCACTTGTCGTCGCGTACCCTGTACTTTAAGGCTGTGTGTCCTGAGAAGGTGCACCACACAAGGCTTGCTGCTCTGTACTCTGTTTTGCTTTGCTTTGTTTTGATGACTGCAATAACAAAGACAATATGGGGAATAGGTACCACCTGCCCAAGAATCATTGGACATCTTTAATATCTTCGGGAATATGGAGCCCATTTTAGAACAATTTTTCCTTAATCTGTTACAATCTTTTTTTAAGCCTAAAAAAAAAAATAAAAAGGGAAGGGTTTTCTATTAGCTAAGCTTTGCTGCGGCAGACGAGCAGGCAGCTTTCATTCAGGGATTGTCAAAAACTTTCCAGTGTGCCCACTGCAATGCGGGTGCCAACCAACGAATCAAAGGCATTCAGCAGCTAGACAAAGAGGGTCTGATGCCAACCTCGGTGCCACTGGCAACCATTATTGGCATCAAACACAGTGTCTGCCTTTTTTTCCCCCTCGCCTGGCACTTCACAAACAAAATGGCGGTTCTTGTAGCAACGGAACAGCCGAAGCGCAGCCCTCTGAATCAATAGCATCAGATGATTTTTATGAACTTAAATATAGTAACTCCCAAATCATATACCAAATTTGAGCTAAAATGGGGCATATAGTTTTATAAATAACTCTATTTAATATGACCCTCTGCTAATATAAAGAAAGAATAAATGGACTGAATTGCGGTCCATCAGGCTATATGCACCGAAGAAGCTGAGTAACAAAGACACTGAGCTTTGAACAAAATACTGCCCTGTGATGCAAAAGCCTAATAAACTACGTATCAAAAATGATACAAGTTCTCCTCCCAAACTATATCAGATGCAGATGTAGCACTATAGTTTGTGTCAAAGCTCCAGTAACTCTTTCCACATTTCAGAAAAGATGAGGTTGCTAGGGATGGAGTAGGGGGAAAGTGTGGGTTGAACCAAATGAGGCAGGGAGAAAAGAAAAGCATTGGGAAGTTGGTCAACAAAGGAAGTTTATTATCCATCCATCTTTATTTCATCTTCCATTAGAGAAGAAGTATGTGATCTGAAAATAGCCAAGAGGACTACTGACATTTCTAGATCTGGAAATTGTCAATATATTGTAACATCACTCCACACTGCAATGCGGATGCCAACTAACAAATCACAGGCACCCAGAGCTAAACAAAGAGGGTCTGGTGCCAATCCTGGTGCCAGTGGCAACCATCTTTGGCATTCTCTCTATTCTTCCTCGTGTTTTCCCCAGTCCTTTATAAGGAGAGGAAAGGGGGGGGGGGGGTAATTGTGTTGCTCATTCTGTTATAAACAGATTTCTCTTTTAATTTTTCTTTCATGCTTTTCTTTATATTTTATCTAATTTTTAAAATGACATAAGTATGTTCTATGTACTTAGAGGAGAAATAAAAAGTTAGGCTGTGAGATGAAGCACTCCGGGTGTCCACAACCTTATATTTTAAAACCCACTTTCTTGATCAACTACAATGCAAAATGACAATCAACCCATAGTTCACAAATAAAAAGACATAAATTTTGAAAAAGAAAAGACACAAAAGCACCCTAATGTGACTTTTTAAGAGGGGCCACCAAGTGTTAAGAGGAGAGGATGCAAGGGCAGGTGGCAGAGAGGACAGATGATAAGACACACAGGGATAATTCCCAAAGGTTTTTAGATTGGGGAAGTTATCAAACAACAAAACCAACATTGTGCCTGAAAATACAGTCTCTAACACTTGGCTCAAAACTTCACGGTTATCATGACCACTAGTAAAATATATATATGCAATATATAAATATATATATATATAAATATATATATGGTTTTCTGTCTATTTTTTTTTCTTTTTTCAATCTATCTTCCCAAATCTAAAAGACAATATCTACTGTCAGCTCAACAAAACTAAGAAATTTGGCTGTCTGCCCCATTGTAAATCTGCACGTAAGTCCTCTCGACTAACCATCAAGAGTTAAATCAGGAACATGGTACCGATCTTCCCTCCCGACTAGAGAGCTCCATGACCCACTCTGCAAAACTTTTCCTTCTAACCAGTGACTTCCCAACAGTCACAACACAGTCCATCTAACACATACATACAGCCCACCTAAAAAATGTCACCTCTTAGACAGCTGTCCATCAACTTGGTGTGCGTTAATAAGTTCTTATTTTAAGACATCAAGGATGAAAAATATGTTGTCCCACCCACCATTACTTGAATGTGAGTTCTCAGTACAGGGAAAAAGCAAATGTGGTGGTTTGTTTGTTAGGAAATACATTTCCAAACGACGTTGTCCAACACTGTGGCTTAAAATCAAAGTAAAAAAATCCTGAAACGACACTCAAGTATAGCGCTAGAGGTAAGTCAAGGGGAAAGAAAAACAAAGGGCGCACAGTGAGTCCTAGAGGTCTGTCTGAGTCGTGACTAATTTTCTTATTCCACTTTTCTGGATGACAATAAAGTACAGAGCAATTTATTAAAGCCCGCATTTATATAATGAGCATCGGATAACTGTCTGCCACCTGGCTATCTGCAGGCCACCTTCCCTCCCACCAGGCCAAGTTCGGAAATGACCCACCATCTGTGGCAGCCCAAACTTGAGGCCACTTTCGGGATGGTGTTTTCTTAAAGGGACTTTTCCTATGTGGGCTGTGTCCTGACATACTGATGGGGGGGGTGGGGGGCAAAGTCAAAAGTCTCACCTACTTAAGAAAAATAGAAACAGCAAAGAAATTGATCTCGTTAACTCCAAACCCTTGGCAGGAACACTGCCTCTTTTGCGCTGTGCAGGCAACATTTGCAGGCTCTTCACCGAGGACTTTAAACACAGTCCGGTATGCGGGCTCTGCATTCTTTTGAGATTTATTCTGAACCAGTGTAACCAGTCTCCTTTCTGGTTTGCTCTGTAAAGAAAGCTGTGACTTCTTCCTTGGGAAGCACTATGAATTTGCATTCAAGTAAACTAATAATAGAAAGTGTTCCCAAGTCACTCTGGGAAAGTATTATAAATTATTTAAATAAGAACTGTGCTGCATTAGATCTACGGTGAACACTGCACAATCAAAAGGAGCTGTTGATAGAAATATTAAAATGACAGACATCTAGGCCTCTGTCAGATATATATTTTCATAGCGACCAGCTTAGACACTCTGTAACAGTAAACGCTAATTTGATTTTTGGTACAATCACCACGAGATGTCTGAACAAAGTTCATCTACCTCGTTAGGTAAGAGACTAGTACAAAGATTACTAAACACTGCTTCGACTACCATCAGTAAAGTTGAATTTTCAGAAGCAGGGAGGAGATGCAGCCTGGTCCAGAGAGTGGAGTGCAATAAATTGTATTTCTTAGACTACTCTGTGTCTGTTTCTCCAAATGTAGAAGCCTATCCAGGTAGGAAAGCTCCGTGTCCATTTTCATGGCTCTGACATGACCATGGACTCGGAGGGCAACTGGTCACACCAAGGTACCTGGAGAGGGCAGAGGACACCTGGAGGCCTCCAGGACCAGTCTAGCCCGAGCTAGAGATCCCATATCTGGAGGTGGATGGGTAGTGTTTGCCGTGTTAGAAGAAAGAACAATGTGCTCCTACCTTGCTCCTGCACGTAGTATGCCAAAAACAAGTCAAGTTCCTTAACTGATACTGTGATATGGTGTGGCTGGACACAAAGTGCTGGGTTTGTGCAGTGTGGGGACTTCATGAGCCGCTCGCCATCGGTACTCTCCAAAGGGATGCCTTTGAACAGGATCACCATGACTAGATCCAGACGCCAGACTTTGTCTGCCTGTCGCAGGCAGTCGATCCTCCTAATCTTACCCTTCTGGTCTGGATTGGATAAGACACAACACGGGTGCTTCTTGCCAGTCACGGTAAGCACAAAGTCCTCCCGGTACTCCTGGCGGATATCTTTGCGCAGTTTGGCCAGGAGCCTGGATGCCCACTTCTGTTTGATTTCAGGCTTTTCACTGAGCAGCTCATCTTTGACTGCTCTTTCTTCATCCTTTGACATTCGTTTCTCGTGCTTTTTAAAGTACTTGCGTTTTCGAGCCTGCAGGTTGAACCAAGTATAGGCGATTGCACGGACGTGTGGAAGAAGTGCCTCAATAAATGGGTGGAATTCATCCTGCAGAAGAAGGGAAAGAAGGGGTGCACAGTTTAATTTCCAATGCTAAAAAAAAAAACAAACAAAACAAAAGATGCCATCCACTCCCAATTCAGCACAAAAAGTTGTTTAAAAAAATAACATTACTTTCTAATTTAAAATGAACAAGACATCAGGACAAGGAGAAAATGTCCCCTTTCAACCAAAATTCACAAACTGGTTCTCCCCTCTACAGAGAAAATATGGTTGTATTTTGTATTTTCGCTGTGGTCCCATCCCCGTCATTCCCACCTCAAAGTCATACACCTACACCCTTTAAAATAAGGTGCTTGGCACCAAATTTAATATTTAAATATTTGATTGACCCACTGGCACTAAGCAATACCATTTCACAAGGAACACAGTGGGGCTTTTTTGTTGTTGTTTTTTGTTTTTTTGAAATCGGAGCAGAGCTTCTCAGAAGGCAGGAGCGATGCCACAGCTCATTTCTCTTCCCTGTGCCACAGAAACACAAAGCATGTAGATGCTCACTGTGATGCCACACAGTTCCCGCTTTTGGAGCATGCTCTCAGCAAGAGGCTGCTGGTGGCACAAAGAGCATGCGCCATTAAACTTGATCCATTTTCTTATCAAACGTCCAACATTCCTACACTGAAGCAGCACCATTCCAAGAGTGGTAACTAGAGAAACCGGTAGACAGGGAGGGGAAGTGGGCGAAGGACACAGCTCGTCTATCAGTGTCCTGGACGCAAGGTTTCCATACTTTGAACAGCGCATTCTCTCCCTGCACCACCAACATTAGCTTCCAGCACATGCACACACACGCACGCACACACACACACACACACACGCACACGCACACACACACACACACACACTTTCATTTTTAAATAATTCTTAAAGTTGAAAATGAAATGCCATGATGTTCCTGCCACAGTCGTCCTACAGACCCCGGAGCCCCCCAGAGTCAGTTAATCTGTTAACCGATCACAGGAGTATGGCAATTATTCAAACCCCTTAAAAATCAATCTGAGGTGAACAATGAAAAATGGCAACTTGGCACCAACTTTCTGTTCTTTGTTTCTCTGCATGCTGTGGCATGGGGACACCAGGAGCACCCCCTGGCCATTTACTGCTTTTGTGGAATCTCTACCATGCATGTGTCGCACAGACGGGACATGGGACACACGGGCATGTGCCTGGGAGCCCACAAGGACTTCAGTCGTGCAGTTCCCAACTGTCCTGTGAACTAAACGGTGTACCTTCCAGGCCTGAATTTTTTTCTGCCTGTTTTCTCTGAACATCTGAAAGGGAGAAGGCTATCAGGTCAGGCATGGCAGGTCATCCCTACCTACAAATATGTCTGGTTACTTCCAAGTGGAGTCAGTGTTTCACTACTTCCTGGCTTAGGTAAAGCTGGCCATAGAAGCTCAGACCCATTGCTGTTCAGAGAAAAAGAACAGCATCCCACGCATGAACAATATATAAATGCCATACGCCAAGCACTGACGCAAAGGAGAACCCCACTACGATCACTTTTCTGGTCATTTGGACTGTTGTGTCATCCTAACCACAAAAGAAGTTTCTCTCATAGGTTACATCCCAAGCTGGAGTGCACCCATTCATGTGCGTTACTCTGAAGCACATCAAGAGTCCAGTAGAATGACTAATTTCACACGCTAAAGGTGATCGAGGTAAACTAGCGACACACCAACAAAGAAGCCGCCCCCGAATTCCGTGTCTCCCTGCAAGTCTCTTTAAGATGGAATTCAAAGTTTGGGTGCAGAAGACTGCGACCTATTACTAGTTTGCATCCAGACCCAGAACAGGTACACGACTCCCCTAATCGATAGCCCGGTTATCACGTGCTCTGACATATTGCCGACTAAGAATGCATCCAAATTTTATAATGCAGAATGCAGCTGATTACATCGCAGCATGAGGCAGAGCCAAATGCCATGGAGGAAATTAAACCGATCAGTACTTTCCAGCAGAGATTTGAACAATTCGGTTACTATGTGCGCACATTAAAGGGGGCCATGGAAAGAGTTAAACCACAATCTGTTCTTTGTGTGGGAAGGCAGCTCTGCTCACAGCAACCACAGCCCATGATAAGACCTCCCTATCTCCATACACTGTCTGATGCCATGCTTTTAGCTCCCACTGTAACTGTAAAAACTTTGTTTATCCCCTCCCCTCAAAATACATGCAAAAGGAACGCCTGTCTGCTCAAGGAAATGTGGACATCAATGTGCTTTATGAACTCACTTCCTAGGATCTGACTTTTACTGTGATTTACTGATATAATTTTAAAAGTGCATCTACACTTCTGTAAATGAAAGCCTTGAGGATGCAGGGAATATGGGCAAGAGTGCTTTGTCCCGCTCTTTTTAGCCTGACCACGCTTTCTAAGATGCACAGTATTTAATGGCTATTAAGCAACCCAGGAACACTGAAGTACTCAGATACTTAAATACTATGTTCAGTGACATTTCATTTTCTTAGAAGGACATCAACATAACTTTCGATCAAATAATTTTGAGATTTAATACTCGACAATAAACGTCATCTGTTATATAACAAATTTTCATTTTAGATAATTGCATTACACCACCAAGATGCTAATTTGAAGTTAAATTTGGAAACTCTTAGCCAGTTGACAAAAAAACAAAATAAAACAAAAAAACTGTTGTCTTGAGTTTGCTGTCACTGACAGCAAATATTATTTTAAAACATAATTTTCTTTATTGAGAAACAGAAGTGGTACGCTTTCTCAGTCCACCAATTTGCCTGAATATCTGTTGGCGCATCCATATTTGCAGATTCAACTTTAAGTAGAACACTTACTTGATAACAAGACATATTGTCCCAAAATGATAATAAGTGGGACAAGCAATATGCCACATAGACTTTTGCATTTCATGTCTAAATGTCATCTCCCAAGTGTGACTGCTTCCTAAGGCTGTATTGTAATATATTCTTAATAATTTTAAATGACAAGAATGTGGAACGTAGCTGTTCTCATGTAGAAAAAATAAACAGGATTAAGGCATTTAAATGTCCTCATAGATTGTCACAATTACACTAAGAAACTATCAAAAATTATTTTTAAATCAAAGCATAGAAGTGATTTAACATTTAAAGTCTCTATACTCAGATAAAGCTCACTCTCAGAATTTTCCTTCAAATATACTGACGTTCAGTGAGATACTTTTCCTTATAAAACTTTCTCGAGTAGAACTAAATTGACAAAATAGACAAGTTAAATTTTCAAATATAAATATAAAAGTCTAATTTAACTAGATTTATTTATTCTTCTGCACAGAAACAATGATTTCATGAAAGGATTGGGAAATTGGTCCAACATAGCCATGGTAGAGTAAATACAGCGTGCTCTTGGAGCCTCATCACCACGTAACAATAAACCCTGAAAAGAAAATGCTGGAAGAACTTGAATGACAATGGAAAAAAATCATCATGCCAATTCAATATTATATTAAAGGCTTATATGCAGATAACCAAAATATTAAAACAGATAGATGCTTCTTAATTTTGCTTTTACTCATACTGGCCGACAAATGCTGACATAGTGATACTATACCAAACCAGGTAGCTAAATAAAGTTTAATGGTAAGGTCTTTTAGATTAAGTTTTTTTTTTAAGAACCTAAATGTGTCAATTAACAATTGGGATACTTCTTAAAGTTTCTAACAAATTAACAATGTAGTTTATTTTGTATCTGCATGCCTCAAAACAGGTGTGAGCAGCTATGAGGCTCCTGTAACATAAAACTAAACTACTCATCTGATACAAAAGTAACACTTCCGAGCGGGCACTCTCACTTCTGCCATACCTAAAATTACCTACAAAGTCATAAAGTGATTAATAGTTGGGAACTCTAAAACAGTAACTCCTTCTCTGGCATAGGCCTTTAGTCCCCAAAAGCAGTAGTAATGCATCAACCCAGATTTATACTGCTAAAATAAGACGGAATATATAGTCATCATCCTGAATTAATGTTGAGAAGTATGTGTCCTTGAATAGCAATGCGATAGTTGGATGATTGCGCAGTCTATGTTCCAAACATTTCATGTGTCAATATTCTGAAATAGTCGTTTTAACACAGATGAATGAAGATGGAGCTGGTGACTTTTTCATGCTTATTTAGGGGAGATTAAAAATATAATGCAATTGGTAGCAGTTTCCCAAAAGCAAGAGTTTGGGAATACAAATACAGAGACACAATTACCCAGTCCTTCCCAGGTGAGAACCAGTCAGGCCTCACTTTGTGAAGGAAGCGCTTACTTTAATCCGCTTCCTTTGATCACGATGTAGAAATAATAGGAATGGTTATGGTTTATCAGAAAGAAGGGGAAAAAGCCTGCCGATGAATAAATAAAAGTAACTTTTAAAACTACAGGCAATATTTTATACCTGAGGCAATTTCATCATATTCATGGGCTACGATCATTCACAGCTGTTAAAATACAAATAACTCGACGACCCATTTTTCCAGTTTTGTTAAATTAAAGTGCACGTTTACGTGCTTAAAATAGCCATATCTAAGTTAATCATACTCAGATGCCAAACAAAATATAAACAATAAAAAATGTGTCAGCCAAAAAGCTACAGGGCTGTGTCCAATCACTGAATGCCTTATCGTTGTTTTCATCTTCATTCACAGTTTGTGAATGCCGCAGTCCTTTTGAATCACAATGGCTTCTAATTGTCATACAATTGAAATCTTAATTATTTGTTCGTTATAAAAATGCATCATCATATTATTAGATTTTTTTAAAAAACTAACACAACCAAAACTTGACAACATTTCTATTTCATGTCTATGATAATGTCAATGAAAATTTTCGATTACCAATCTAGATTCATACTCTTGAAAGTTTCACCAAGCTGTCCCATAAGTTTAAGGGTTTAATTAACTGCTGGAAATAACAGTTCTGGACTAGGCTGTTTAGTTCATCAGTTGATGAGTTCGTGGGGCATCCATGAAAGGATGAAAGCGCGCCCAGGTAAGTCGCTCGATCTAACCACTTTTTCACTTGACCATCTGATTGGTAGGGATAGAAACTGGTTTTGTTTTTTAAGTATATCGCCAGTGCTTTACCTCCTAACATTGTTCCTTAGATTTTAGGGCAATTTTCGAAGTTAAAACAAAAAAAAAATGACCTCACTTTCCTGATATTACTTTATGCCTTTCTAGTTATGCCCAAATATCATTAAATGAACAAGCCTCACTATAAAATAAGCATGCCTTAAAAGTCCTAAACATTCACTACAATCAACTAAACTCTTGTCAACTTAAAAAATCGCCTCTGAAGTGCGGTCTCTGAAACCCTCAAGTGCGGGTAACTGCAGACCAGTACTTTAGGTCCCCAAATAAGCAAAGAAATGGGTCGCCGGGACCACCACTTCGAACTGGCAGAGTCACCAGCTAACTGTGGGCAGCAGAGTCCAGAGGCGCTCAGTCAGGCTCTCAGTACTTTGCCCAAGATCCCAAGCCGCTCCCAAGCCGGAGTCGCTCCACGCACGCAGCCCAAAGAGTAGGGGTGCCGCCGCTGCCACCAGCTCCGGGGGCACGCACAGGGGCTTAGAGCCGCGGGTCTCCGCCCTGCCCACTCCGGCAGCCTCGCCTGCCCAGTGCCGGCTCTCCCCGCCTAGGCGCGGGGCTGGGCGCGCGCCGCAGCCCTTGTCCCACGCTGCCCGCACAGCCCACCGCAACTCCTTGCCACTTCACTAGGGAGACCAGGGTTAGGCAAAGCCGTTGAGGTCTGCAGCACAAAAGCAAGAAGACACAACAAAGGCGTCTGGGGCCAGAGAGAAAGCTCAAGAAAACGATCAAGACAAGTACCTGAGTGAGACAGATGGGAGAATACATCATGACTTCGCCTTAAAACGCACTTTCCCGGAGATGCCCAAGAAAATCTTCGAGAAGCAAGGATTTCATCTATTCATTTTACAGTCATCTGAGCCCAGCGATGCGATCAATCAGGACAGTGCTCTGCGCTGGATCACCGCAACTTCGCAACAAACCCAGTCCTCCTTAAATAGCCAAAGATTCAAGTTCACTCGGCGAGCTAGATTTCCCGGGGTGAAATCCAATCTACAGTTTTAACCCTCTTGCGGTCCGCGCGCGCCGGCCGAGCTCCCCAAGGCCGCCGCCGGTGCAGGCTGCTGGTCGCCTGGTTTGGGGGAATTTGTTTTCTGCTTTGCAGTTGTTGTTGTTGTTGTTGTTGTTGGGGGTTTGGGGTGCTCGAGGATTCGGTATGGGTATGGGGTGGTGGTGGGTGATGAAATGCTTTAAAAAAAAAAAAAGGCGGGGAAGGGGGCGCAGGAGGCCGAGCAGTGGGGAAAGCTCGGAGAACGTGTCACCGCGCTGGGAAAGTTCAAGGTTACCGCCTCGAACACTGCAGCAGGATCCGGGAGTGGCGATCGCAGGCGAAACTTTGCCGCGAGCCGACCATGTGTGTGCGCGAGGGGGAGCGCCAGCGAGTGCGCGCGGGTGGCGGGGCGCGCGCCGGAGAGGGCCGGGTGGGGGTGGGGAGGGGGGAGCAGGGAGAGGCCGGGGTGAGGGAGGGGGCGCGAGCGCGAAGCTCCCGGGCGGAAAAGACTTTGCTGCGCTCGGGCCCCGCTGCACAGCCGCCCGCCCGCCGCGCCCCGCGTCTGACCCGCCGAGCGTGGACGCCGCTGCTGGTGCCGCTGCCCACAGCCCACGGAAGGGATCGGAAGGACCTCCTGAAATTTTCCCAAACGATCGATCCCGCTCAGCTGCAAACTCCTCTTTTCTGTTCTGGGCGCTTTTTCCCCCTCCCTCTCTCGCTCTCTTTCCTTGAAAAACTTGCAAGTTGAAAGATTCACTGTTCCACCCTCTGGACCCCGCTCGAGCTCTCTCCAAATCAGACTTAAGGATTGTTTTATTATTTAATTACACAATCACCGCTTTACTCCTCCTCCTGCAAACGCGCGTTCCTTTTGCACCAGCCTCTCCACACCCCCCGCCCCCCACCTTCCTCCTCCTCCCGCGCGCCTCCCCCAGTCCTCGCGTCTCTCCCCCTCATTTGTTAAAGGTATCAGACCGGTGCCACAGTACTGGGACTTTTTTTTTTTTTTCAAAAATAGCTCTGCCACCCTTCGTGCACCTCCGAAAACCCGCCCAGAGAGAGGTCTTTCAGTGCTCGCTGCAGACGCTCAAGCCACGAGAACATCCTAATGAGAGAAGCCCTGAGCCGATCTGGGCCCGAGAAAGAAACGAATGGAAAATTCCCTCACACCCAGGCCGCCCCGAGCTGGGGATAGGGCGCCGACTCTAGCACCCCAGGCGGCTACAGGGAGAGGGCGGGGGCGGGGGCCGGAATGAACTTGGCCTCTTGGAGTTGGGGCGCACCGGCACGGAGACTGGGGGCGCGGCGGGCAGCCCTGCCAGGAGCCCGCGCTAGCGGGCGGGGAGGGGCAGCGGGGTCCCGGGCCCCCCCTGGCCTCGCCACCGCCGCCCGCCCTCCCCCGGCGCTCGGTGCACGTGGCCGCGCTCGGAGCGGGAAGGCCGCGCTGCAGCCACGGCTCGCCCCTCCTCTGCGCGCCCGGCCCCTCTCCTCCTCCTCCTCCTCCTCCTCCTCCTCCTCCTCCTCCTCCTCCTCCTCCTGGCGCGCTGGCCGCGTCCCAATCCCCACCCCCAGGGCCCGGGGCGCCGGCGGAAAGCGGCTCCCTTCCCGCGGGGGTGCGGGCAGGGCGGGGCCGCGGCGCGCCTGGGGCTGCGGGGCGGGAGCGCGCCGGGTGCGTGTGCGGCTGCGGCCCTCCGAGGCGGCTCCCGCCGGCGCCCCGCCCCCCCGCCGAGTGAATGAACTTGATTCCCGGGACCCAGGAGGCGGCCCAGCCCGCACCCCCATTCGCGCGGGCACTCTCTCCCACACACACCGCCCCCCAAATTCCGGGTTTCCGCTAGGGGTGGGTGGGGAAGTGGAGGAATCAAAGGCTGCCCAGACAATGGAGAAAGAAAAGTGAGCGCCCTGGGCTCCGCGGCGACCTAGCTTGGGGCCGCCGAGCGTTTCCAGGCCCCCCGCCGCCTCCCGCTCCCACCCCGTGCCCTGTACTTTCCCCCCTCAACTTTCTCCGGTCCTCGAGCTCCTGACCACCGTGCCCTCCCCCAGAGGACCTGAAAGAACCAGTGACTTCTTCCTTCCCCAAGTGGAAGTTACCCACATCAAGCATTTCACAACGACACATCAAGAAAAGTAGGCAGGTTCAAGTCAACCATGAAATGGTCACTTTTTAACCCCGTCCTGTCCTCATTAGGGAAATGCTCAAACACAGTCCGTTTTCAAAAAGCGCTCTTAATGAGGCGAGCTTGCCAAGTCTACCAGCTGCAGCCCCTGTAAACCAAGAGCCCGGTGAAGAAAGGCGCAGGGGGTGGGGAGGCCAGGAGGCGGGGAGGGCCGCGGGTCTGGGAGGACAGGTAAAGTCGGGGAAACTGTGAGAACACGGGCGAGTTAACCCTTTAGGGCACGCGCCGCCCGCGGGGAGCGAGCGGCCTCCCTGCCCCCGCTAGGCAAATCCTCTAGTTAGCGTTCTGACAACGTTAATTTCCTTTGTACCGGTCATTTCTTCTTCTTGAAAAGCTGGGATAAAGTTGACAGTTTTTATAGATGAAAGGAGGTGACAATCGGGGTTAATCCAAATAAATACTTCTCTCTCATAAATTTTAGGCAGCCTCATCTTAACTTTTAAAGGAAAGAAAGAGGGAAGGGGGGAAAAACGATCACTCCCAAAGCATCAGTTTGAACTGAGCTGCATCTCTTTCTCGCCCTCACCAGATTCTGCGGGAGGGGGCGGGGACGCTCCACTGATAATACCAGCTTTAACTACTGGAGTTTCCCTTTGAACAAATATTCAATTTAACTGGAGTTAATTTACCATAAAAGACATTCCCCTTGGCACGAATGCACTCATGTCCTTGAACACACCTCTTTGAATGCCTGGACTCTTAGAGAAGCCATTATTTCGGGGTCTCTTTAAAAATCCAGTGCCCATCTCTCCGCTTCCCTCCCTTCCTCCCTCCCTCCCTCCTCACTACACCACCCCCAGCGAAATCCTGGCACCCAGAAAGCACTCTTTTCAGCCAGAGCCCAGAACCAGCCGTTGTCCCCTGGCAAAAGAGGCCCAGTGCTGGGCCCTGGGCAAGTGTCTCCAGACCTCCCTCCTTTCTTTATTAGTCTTCTTTCCCAACAGAACCTATTTCCTTTTGCCACTAAAACTAGGTTGCATCCAAAAGTTTCTCACAAGCTTTAAAAAAAGAAAGATGAAAAATTATACAGAAGAATTCACAAAAGCTGCAGAGCACCAGGGCAGAGAAGCAGCGTCAGACACAGGTAAGAACCCAGAGAGCCCAAGGTTCCAGGCCTCCCAGGCCCACCCCTAAGAGGCTGAGCACTTCCAGGTGTCCCATATCTATGTCTGTACAATGCTGATGGCTTGGGGTACATGCTGGTATCCACAGGGGATGCTTTGTAGTTTGGGGTTTGGATTTGTTTCCAAGGTAAGGATAAAGAAGTAATAACAGTGACTTGAGGAAAGCAAAGGGTGAAGAATGAACAATAGATAATCCCGGGAAAGAAGGGCTTGGGATGCTGGCTGGGGAAGGCTTTGACCTTCAGACCTTGGGTTCAGAGTCAGGAGAGCTGACATCTCCTGGCCCCCAAGCTCTGCTGCCTGCCCAATGCTCAGATCACTGTAGGCTTCCCAGGGAGACCCCTAGGAGAATGCTCTTGGGAAATCTGGGCTCCTGGGTCCTCTGCTTTCTCTGGCTGCTCTCAGCACTTGTCAGCTCCCTTTGCTTTGAGAAACACTCCTCATCAAATCCCTGGAGGAGGGAAAGGATGGATTGTAAGGTCTGTGTGTTTCAAAAAAGCAGCTTTCAAGTTGCTCTGAAAAGTTTCTGAATTTGTCAAAATGGGCCAAACACGCAGGCTTTGGCCCTTGCCCCTTCTAAACCTTCTGTTGTCCCTTTCTTGCACTGGGGGCTATGACAGGCCACCTACACTAATCTCAGGACAGGGAGAGCTGTTGGTCCTGATGATCTCCTTCTTGACCATTGTCTGCTACCACATTAGGGGAAGGTGTCTTTCCTGACAGAAAAGTTTATTTTTCTAAAACAAAAAGTCAGGACTTCTAGTGTCTGGGTTCTCAAAATCCACTTGTATATTACAAAATAAACATTGCCACCTAGTTTGAGTCTTTCTCTGACCTCCAGAGAAGGGCCTGATATCTCAAGCATCTCCTGATACTGGTTTTGTTTTGTTTCTTTAATCTTTCTTCTTTTTTTTTAAAAAAAAAAAAGGTACAGAGACAGATTGCAAAGCCTGAGCTATTTCATGTAAGGTTCCTCTGAGCTTAACAAAACTGTCAGACTTAGTGCACAACACTACTTTTATTTTTTCAGTCCTTGCATGTGATTTGAGGGGAGGTTCAACAATCCCATACATCTAGCTACATGGCCGCTATCAATGTTGAAAAACTAAATACAAAAGAGGCATGTAACCTTCTGACCTCAGGAAGCAAGCTTGCAGAACTGCAGGTGTCCACCGTGTCCTACCCAGGGACCTTTCTTTCCTCCAAAATTAGCCTGGAAAACATAGATTTATATCCACCAGCAACACCACCAATTCCCCTTCCCCACCCAGTGCATATAGAAACAGCCAGCAAGGGCTAAGTTTGCATGCCCGTGATGGGAACTGCAGAATCATGCCCAGCTCTCTGAGCCCTTGAACTACTACTATCAAATCAGGGGAGCAGTTTTTCCCCACTGGAGAATTCACAACTGGCGAGTTTCCCCACCTACTGCCAGTCCTAGGCTTTTCAACTGAAATGAATAAATACCCTTGGACTTTTCTTCCCTCCTCGGGGAGCTGTTTGCTCTCCCCAGAGGACAAAACTAAACGAGAAAAAATGACGCTGTTAATAATGCCGCTGCTGAAATGCCTGTGCTTAACTATGAAAAAGAAATCCCACTAAGCACGTCTGCCCCTGGAGCCCAGTTCCAGGCTGCAGCTCTCAATGTGAACAAGGACCAGTCCAAAGGCCTACAGCAAGGTTCACTGGTTACTGCTTCTCTACAGAGAAGCCAGTTTAACAGGAGATCCCCCAACTTGGAAAACATTTGCTCCCGGGCTACAGAGTCAGCAGCTGGCCTGCAACTTTCATCTGATTTATTTTGAACTTTCAAAATTTCTGTCCCAGTGGCCTGGCTTTGTGCACAGCGGTTAGAGCGCCACAAACACAGTGGTGTCTTATTTTGCCTTGACCTTTTCCAAAATACATTATCTTTACATCATTTTATCTGGGTGGTTAGATTCGCAGCTCATCTACATATGCCGCCACTGGTGAAGATGGCAACTCAGAAAGGTCTGTCTAAAGCACCCAAGCAGTCTTGACACGGAGTTAGAGGTGGCCGGAGGCTGTCTTAAACGTCTGGGGCCCTTTCTCTGGCTCTTCTCTGAAAAGTTGCTGCTCAATTTCAAAATCAAAATAATGCTCCATTAGAGGGCTTTTTTTTTCCCATTTAAGTTTGAAATGAAAATGTAAGAAGCAAAAAAAAAAACAACTGGGCCTAAACAAAATATATATTCAGAAAAATTATCTCTGGATGTATCTGAGCCATTCAAAGAACACAACAAGCTAGTAAATCTCAAAGCCACGAATATTGTCAAATTATATGATGCCACAGGAGTCTGAAAACAAAGTTACAGATGTGCGTGACATCACATCCACTCGAAACTACGCTGCTGCTCAGTCTGCCCATAGTAAAACTAAAGGGATGCCTATGCTGTCCGAAGAATAAAAGGAATTTATTCTGGACATCAAACAATGAATCTGTCACCATTTATTGTATGAAACACTCAGCTAATCAATTTCCTGTTAAAATAGCTTTCAACAATACTCGGCTTTAAAATTCATCAGGGCCAGTAAAAACCTTTGCCCAGTGCACAAGAATGCAGCCCTGACCACGGACGATAATTACCATTCTAATACTTTTATTGCCCAAGCGCTTTTTCCTGTGCTCTCCATCACTAGGAATCTGCAGTATATTGTATCAGTGAGTTGGAGTGTTTGACCTTTGACCAGATATGATTTAATAGGGACTTTTCAGCGCTGGAGCTCTCTCCATCCCTCATACCATTAAATAAAAACATTAAACCTCAAATGTAAAACTGGAAACCACAACGTTTTGCATTTCACAGCCCTTTGCCGTTTTAACTCAAGCTGCTCCTAGGTCAGCTTCTTAGCCTCACAACACACTTCCCAGTCAGTAAATGCACTGGGAAGTCACTTGCTCTGATTTTGATTAAATCTCCAGCCCCTCCTCGCATGCACCCATGCACCCTGCTTATTTACACGTGCATTCTTTCTAACCGCAGAAGCATGCGTCTATGACTTTCCGGACTTCTTCCACTTTAGGGCTGATTTAAATGTCTGTTCAAATATGGGTTCAAAAGTTAACGCCCCCCCCCCAACTCCCGTTGGAAGTTAGGGTTACAAAGGAGGGTGCTATAAGACCCGTTCAAAGAAAGTCAGTTAATCTTGTGTATTTTGGCGCCTTTTCCCTGCCAGCTACTGTACTTGAGGGAGTAAGGAAAACCTGGAGATCTTGTCTGTCCTGTCTCAAGTTCAATGGCAGTTCTTCCAACCAGGAGGGGAAGATGGCCATGTTCACAGCCCTAATAATAATTCAGATCACGCCACCGCGGCATCTTGTGTCAAAGTCGAAACCGGCTTCCCCGCCCCCTTCAACCTGAAAGCTGCCAAGTCCTCACACATTCCGCATTCAACCACAACTTAATGGATGGGATACCGCGCATTAAAATGTGTCCCAGACTCACTGTCGGAGAGGACAAGGGAGAAAGAAGGCAGACCCGCAGACAGGCACACACGGATTTAGGCAGAGAGGGATCTAGGCTAGGGTAGAAAACGGTGGGCTGGGAAAAAGACGCATTTAACGGAGCAGGAAGAAATCCATCATAATCTCCCCCCCTTTTTTTAAGAGTTGGGGTGCTGGAGGGAAAAGGAACTGTTAAATTCCTTGCCGAAATGGGGTGTGGAAGACTGAACTAAACTTTTTATAACGACGCCAATTGTAAAAACTCAACCCAGCAATGGGAGCTAAGTAAAGCTTTCTGCATTTGAAAACGCAAATAAGAATATGGAACAAAGTGGTTTCTTATGCTAAAGAATGTTTTAAAAAGAAAAAAGGAAAAAGTATTATTTGTTATTGTTTTCCAGTATCGTAGAGAGACAGGGAGAACGTAGACCCAAAATAGGATAGAAAAAAATTCCGGATTCCGCACTGTTTGGATTTACTGTAATTCACTGATTCCCGCCATAAGTGTGTTAAAGTTACCAATGCTTAGAAACTACTTACTTGCATTAATTCTGAAAATTCAGCACCGTCGTTCAATCTTTAAAGCAAAATAGGACACTTAGAAAAGGAATAACAAGTAGCTTTACACGTAGAGACAGGAAATAAATTGTGTGCGTGGGGCTGGACGTTTGCAAAGAACGAACACGAAACGCAAACAAGACTGGTCATTTGGAAGTCACATACCATCGCTCTGAACTAAACAAAACAGATCTTGAGTCTGTCCAGAACCCTGGGCCACTGACTTCACGTTTCTCAGTTTGAAAATTGTGGTTGTTTTGTGTCTTTTTTGTGTTTAGCGGGTTTTTTTTCGTACCGGGGGGGGGGGTGTTTTTGTTTGTTTTAAAGCAATCTCGGCATAGTCTGATTTTTTTTTAATGTTTTCTGCACCGCCACACACTTCCTAGCAGGTCGAGGTGAAGTCTGAAACAGGCTGCCCTCAGCGTAGAAACCCAGCTCACGTTGCTCGCCCCGGTGGAAGACTTTCCACTAACTCCCACTCGTGTGCGTGAGTGTGTGTGTGTGTGTATGTGTGTGTCTCTGTGTGTGTGTGTCTGTGTGTTAGTATGTGTGCGCGCGCGCGTGCGTGCGTGCGTACGTGCGTGCTACAGGGCGCACGGTCTCGCGCGGGCCTCGCCGCTCTGGGATTGGCCTGGCCGCACCGCCCGGGCCTCCCGCCCCGCAGGCCCGCCCCGCCCCGTTCCGCCCCGCCGGCCGGGGCGCGGGAAGCCGCTCTTCGCTTCCGCCTGGCGGCGGGAAGGCGCGGGGAGGAGGAGCCGCGGGTGGGCGGGCCCTTGCCGTGGGGGGCGTGGCGCCGCTGGGTGGCGGGGCAGTGGGTGCAGCTCTGCCCGGAGCTACTGGCTGCGGTTCCTTGCGGGATCCCCTCCACGTGGCCGGCGCTGCTACCCGGGCCTCGCTGGCCTCAGTGCAGACGGAGTCCGAGAGGCCCCTTTCTCTGCGGTCTTAGCTTTCAAGCGCTCGGAGTTGGGTACGCGTCGCTTAGACGGTGCGAGAAATTGGCGGAGACAGGCCATAGTAAGTGGGAGAGAAGGCAGAGAAGTCCAAAGGCGCCTAGTCTCCAAAGGGGATTGGCTAGTGCGTTAACGCTCACAAATAAACCTGTTTTAATGAGTAGTTTTCAAAGTTAAATACATGGGGCGAGGGGATGCCTGGGTTTAAAATAATCCAATTATTTTCATCTTAAGTACACTTTTGTACTTGCGTGGTCAACACTTAAGGATCAAGCAAAGTCGTTATAAAATTGTGCTTGAAAATGTAAGGTTTTAAAGATAAAAATATAACATTAGCCATACTGCACTTAGTTACTAACCCACATGTGTTTGGAGATTTTATTACAGGGATCCTAATTATATAATTGCTCAACAGGCAACAATAGCTTCAAATAGCCTCTAAAAACCCTGTTCAATTATATGATTACCAGGGAGACCAAAATCACCCCCAATAAATTGTTCTTATCTCAACTAAACGTGAACATGTCGGTATTTCAATCCCAATTATGTTTACCCTCAAAAGTTCTGACGACCTTAAACAATACTGTTAAGGTTACCAGTCCCTACAATGTACACTGTAAATAAAGAAGATATTTGGCCTGATTACAAAAACGTCCCCTTCCAATATACCCAGAAGCATATATATGGATGGTGTTTGGCTGTTCATGCATGATATGCATACCGGTTTTCAGTGCTAAGATTATTAATCCAAAATAAAAGATGAGTTGCCCAATTAAATTTTAGAAAATGCACCATTTTGTAGAAAGGGCTGTTAGCTGCAAGTTTAACAGTTCCCAATGCCCCCTCCCCAAACACCAGCAAGACAATGTATATGTCTCCATAGCGACACAGATTTTAGGAAGGGGATGAACCACTAGCAAAGAGGGCAGCACACACATGCATCATCACCAACACATTTCACTCTAACTTCTGAGGGAAATGTTTCCTTTCAAGGTCTGCCTTGCTCCATGTTAACCAGTGTGGCCATAATTCACTGAACACAGGCAGCCAATTCAAGGGAGTTACAAACAAATTGCTTGGCATTCTAGGATTTACTGGTGGTAGTTTTGTGGTCAGATGTATCTGTGAAGCATTCCAGACCAAACATACAATGTGAAAAAAAATCCCATGAGCTAAATGAAGAAGTACATAGAGCAGGGGAGCCTGACTCGGGCGGTGTCAGCCACGAGTGTCACAGGACGCATCTCCTGTTACTGTTGGAAATCCACAGCAAACTCCCAACCTTCTCAACATCTATCTCATGCAAAGAAGAAATGACATTGTAGAAAGAATCCAGTTTTGTTTAGGAAATGTCTTAAGCAAAAAGAGAAAGGAAAAAAAACTGATGGGGAAGAAAGAATGTTCCCCACTCTTATTATGACATGGAAAGATACAGAACTCTCGTCATCTGTCAAGAGATTTCTCTTCTTAAGCGTATTCTTTAGCGATAAAATGTACCCGTGCATGTCACCTTTAGGCTTTCGTAGATTATCTTTTTTCTGTCGGCATGTCATTCCTTTCTTTCAACATGTGACGGCTATAGGAATACTTGGTCCTGTGCCGATCACTCTTCTGCCTGTCAGATATGCGCATGGCATCATTAGATGATGCTCCACATTTGCAAAATAAGGAGATACGTTTTCAAGTGTGTCTCCAGAAATCTCTTCCCGATTTGTGTTCACCTCAATGTATTGTCAGCCCTTCAATTGGCAAGTGATTATCATCTTTTGATTTACATTGCTGATTTTTTTTCTGGGTTTTATATCTGGAGACATGAATAAATACACACGTGCGAATTAGGAATGTTTTACTGTAGGTGTCTCTTTTTAAATGATGTTGGTGCAAAACCTTTCCAAGAATACAATTAAGATTTAATACCTTCTTATTTTCAGTTTCTTAAAAGAAATTATAACTAATTACTAATTTTAAAAATAATCACTGTCTAATGGCCAATGCTGTTTGATCATTTTGGACCTAAGTACCAACTCACTAAAACGGCAAACAGTTCATTCCATAGTCCTTGGAGCTTCTAGCTTTTGATTTTTCTGGTTCTTCTGAAAGCCAATTAACTGGTAATGCAGTTTCTGTATATTTTCTTCAAACTAAGAAGTTTTTTTAATATGCTAGCAACATCTGTGTGTTTATCCCTGAGAATAATTGCTAATTATTTCCCAAAGCCATGTATTATTACAATGCTTTATGTCATAATTGAAGTAATTCCTTTGCCCCATCTAAACCAGTAATTTTCAGTCATTGCTCCTAAGGTGTTTGTCTTCTCTATTTCCCAAAAATATAGGAAGCATATTCTTATTACTTTATATTAGTGAAGGGAATATACTAATTTATTAGATTACATTATGTCTTTTGTTTCACCAGAAACTATTTGAGTTTAATGCATATAATAAAGTTAGTGGAATATTTAATACTCAGTGGAAAATCAATCATACATAATTTTACAAATAACTAATTTATATTTGGAATTTATATGAAATCTTAGGAATACACACTGCATTCTCATTGCTGTCCATCAATAGTTTTAATTATTTCTTTGTTATTTAGAAGTATTTAGATAGACTGAAACTTAGCCATTCACAAAGTGCCAGATTTGAGCATTTTGTCTGAGTTAAAAGACAGGAGCTGTCTGCCCAGGTCTTTTCAAGAAGAGAATACATATCTTAAGTCGTAGCCTGTGAGAGGAAAAACCAAACATAAGTCTCAGCTCCTGGTAACGTTTTATTTTTCTTTATTTCTAGCAACCTTTAACCATAACCCCTTATGCCTCTTCTGTAGACAGTGGTTGTAAAAACAGTGTCTTTCGCACAAGAAGTCGTTACTCATTCCGAACTGCATCTGCAGAGAACTTCAAGAGATTTCTGTAGAGGCTCTTTCAGTGAAGTTGAAACTCCACACTGCCCAGAACACACAGAGTCGTTTCGTAGCCACGGAGAGTGTGGGTACAAAAATAAATATCGACACGCTGTGTTCTTTCTTCCACTGGCTGCACGCTGCACCTGTGCATACATAGATCTGATGACATCTGCTCACATAGTGAATCCCAAGTGGTTTGTGGTGTCATCAAACACCTGAGATGGTGCTGTAGCTCACAGCCTTGCTTACCAACCCCAGGCCTTGGCCTCGTTAAATTTCACAGGCTAAACAGAGACCAACTAGAACTCATCCTGCACTTTTCAAGAGCGGGTTAAGGTGGTTAAAAAAAAAAGCCTATAAATTATGACTCAATATGTAAAAAATCTACTTTCAGATTCAACAGTGGTAAATCAGCATCTTCTGGCTTCAAAAAAAAATGTACGCCAATTGTTAAGAATTCTCTATTTAAAGTATCAATCGTTTCTTAGCCTACTTATGTTTTTAAGATTTCCTTCAAAAAAAAAGAAGCATGTGCAATTAAATCTTCATATCTTTCTTATACTTTCATGTAGCTAGAATTTTAACTATCAAAATGCCTATAAAAATAGAGAATAGATTTGAATTGGTTTTACTGAAATAATGATCAAATTGAGCAAAGAAAAAAAAACAAAAGCTTTCTCGAAAAATTTTTTCAGAATATTTTATGCCATATGTAGGGTTTTTGAGACAACTAAATTACTGAGGTATTTGGGGGCTTTTTTTTCCATTTTTAAAAAATCAGAGTTGTCTGGCAATCCAAATACTACTAAGACAACAGGCTACATTAGACATTCTCTTATCCATTAGCCTCAGCCTGCAAAAGGTCTGTCCTGTTTTGTCTTGTTTTGTTTTGTTTTGTCACAGTGGGCCACTTAAAGTAGAGTGTAATCAGTTATCCCCAGTGTCACAGCTTCCTAGTATCATTTCTAGGGCATGTTGGTGTCGTTTCAAACTGCCCATTGCTGAATAAGATCAATAATCACACTTTGTGTCTTTTATTCAGTAGCTCAGAAAGCATAAGTGCAGACTGGGAGTAGGCATAGAAGAATGGAGTCCTTCTGCAGGCACGCCCCACGCTAGTGTGGGCCCAGCCCTTGCTAACCACTGCTGGAAGAGGAGGAGCAGACTTTGGAGGGCCTTCTGCATTTATGATACAAAGGGCACTGTGTGAATATCCTCTCCCAAATTTGTTTAGAAAAGAGTCAAGTTCACATGGGGTCTTCTAAAAACCTCCACATAGACCCGTGAAAGAATAACCCATGGTTTTCTGCTCACTTTACAGGCAGTTGCTGTGGGTTTGTAGAATGAAAACATTCTTAATAGAAACCAAAGACAATTTTAATTAGGGACAATAAGTCAGCTGCTCTTCCCTCACCCACCCCTTCCCTGGCCACTGAAACAAAACCAAATCCTCTTCTAAAATATTCAGAAGCCAAACCAATAACATTAAGACTTTTTTGATACCACTAGACTACATGTTGGGGAATTTTTTTTTTCCAGACAAAAAGAAAAAGAAGGAGCAGAGAGAGGAGCAGTGTGAAGTGGGAAACTTAACTTCAGCACTCAGCCTAACCAAGTGGTGAGTGCCTCTCCCAACCAAGGGTTCAATGATGATCAGGGAGAAATACAAGCTTCAAAAACACCTAGTTACTCCTTGACTATTTCTCCTTCAGTCTTTCTAGTCCCACCTTGCATTGCCCTTCATATTTCATTTACCATTGTGTTAAAAAAAATAGTATTATAAAAACAAGAATAAAGACACTTTGTACAAGCAATTAACAATATGACAATGGCATCTAATTATAATCCTATAACATAAAAACTGTTTCATTTGGGCATATTTCCAACAGATACTCTTATGTGCAGTATTTATCTATTTACAAACCTAAGGTGGACAAAATTTTATAACTTTTCCATTCAACCTTCTGTTTGCATTGCTGAGAATCCTGTATGCTTACAAAAGAACAACACGCAGAAGCTAGAATGTAATTTTTGAGACTTCTAGATAAGAGTAAGAAACAACACTGGCAACCCCCCAGGGGATTGTTATTGTTCGACTCTGATTGCTAAAGTTTAAAATAA
The DNA here is from genome assembly GCF_037038515.1 of Microtus pennsylvanicus. Lineage (NCBI taxonomy): Eukaryota > Metazoa > Chordata > Mammalia > Rodentia > Cricetidae > Microtus > Microtus pennsylvanicus. The sequence continues at coordinate 20,476,453 of NC_134591.1, forward strand.
AGCCTGGAGATTTTACATAAAAATATAAACACACTGATGCCCTTGAAAGGGGACTGGTGAACATTGGTCTGTCTGGGCCAGTACTGCCCAGAACCAAGAGGTTGCAGCAGAGTGTCCACTGGCTCTGTGATGGGCCTTGGTCTCATTAGTCCCCATGGCTCCTGGTTCAATCCCAGTGTCCCACTTTTCTCCTCCAGATGACAATCTGAGAGCTACCTGACTGACTTACGATTCCTAAGCTGGTTAGTAACAGTGCCAGCATCACAGACAAGAGCTCCTGACCCTGAACAACTTATTGTGTTGTTAGTAAGTAATTCAGAGAATGTGGGTACATAGGTCCCAAGTACCAATGTAAACAACCTCACCAGAATGACCGTGACCACAAGCTCCTTCACAGACAAAATGTCTGAAGATGTTACCACTTCCCCAGCTCCTGTTCATAATTAATGAGAAATGTTCATGAGCTTATGACCCCATGAACCATGAGCTTGCCCACAGTGGGGCCTTTTTTTTTCTCTTATTAAAAACTGAAGATCAAAAGGTGAGCGAGGCTAGTCACTTAATGGGGATGGCACTACATCTTCTCTAAGTGGTGCAGGAAACACCTAATAGAAAAATTAACCATCCTGTCAACCTAATGGAAAAATTAAATACTTTGTAACAATCGTGTCATAGGGATGTCTTATAGATAATCCCCATCTCAGAAAATATAAAAAGCCTATCCCTCAAATGATGGATGTTCTGAGCTCAAAACTAGGCCATATGGTACAGCCAAGAACTTTTTTTAAATGGACTTAAGTATGAAGAATTATACACAGAGTTGTTTGTTTGTTTGTTTGTTTTAATTAGCCAGCAATAGTTTAGTAAATGGATAACAATCAGCTTTGGTGACAATCACTGCCACCATGTAACTACCATTAAAACACCCCCTCCAGTCCACATTTGCTTGTGGAGTTATTCTTCACAAGGGGGACCCGCTTTCCGGGTATTGGTCCTCACTGTCCTCCAGTGGACCTAAGGATACACATCCAACTTCAGGAGCCAACTATAAATAATTGAGAAGCTCATACATTATGTATGCCCTGGGGCTAGGCTATGGTTACCTTCTTGGAGGGTGCAGGGCAGTTCCATGTCCCACCAAGCTTCAGTCTTCTTGGCAGAATGGTCACAATGGCCTTTGCTGTTGCGGTCTGGACACTGTACCAGAACCCAGAGATCAGGCCCTCTGCACTCTTTCCCTAAGGTCTGATCAGGCAGCCTTATTGGGGAGCATTTTAGGTAACATCTTCGAACTGCTCTTTGCCTGCAGTGTGGTCCCTTTCGGCTAACAGAGGCACCTTCATTAAGCTAGGTCTCCCTAGGGCAATGGTTTCCCCAATCTTGGGTGGAAAGAAGTGTTGTGGCAGGGGATAGACGTTATCATTTTCTCAGGTGTAGCCCCACCTCTGTTCTGCGCTGGGTACGGTACATTGATTATCTCAGTCCTGTCAGGAGTGAGGAGCCTGAGGCTTGGGTAAGTTAGCTAGCCCACCAAAGGTCACCTCTATCAGCCAGGTCTGATGAAATGAAACAACCCCCATGACAGGGGCTGCCTGCAAGATGATTACCACTGGAGGCCGGTGGCCCAGATCAGAGGTGCCTTCGGAAGCTGTGCACATGCCTCAGAGAGAATTTATCAGTCTTCTTTTGAAATTATCTTTAGGACCCCAGGCACATTCTTTAAAATATTATCAATGGGGTAGATCTTCCCTGAGTGTGGATTTGAGTTTGGGATATAGACTTGATTCATTCATTACCCCGTGGTGCTTAAGGAACCTATCCAGCTGGGTAAACCAGTTTGACTCTAAAACAAACATGATACAATGTAACAAGATTATTATTCCAGTTCGCAATATGCTCTGAACGGAGAGAATAAGGCTTTCAAATTAGACTCAGCATCCTGGCATTTAGAGGTTCAGATCCTGACTTAGCCACCAAAGCTCTGTGACTCTGGGCACGGTATGTCATAGTTCTTAGCCATGTTATCAGACCCTCAAACAGAACATAACAAAAGAACATTTTGCTCAGTGTGGCAGTTTTGGTAATTAAGTCTTTTCATTTGTCAAAATTCTTAAGATATTTTCAGAAGAAAAACTTATATTTTGTTATTGCAGTAAATATTCCCTGAACCCATCTGCCCTCATCCTTCCACTGTGGGAGAGATGATAAGCAAGAATTGGTGAGCTCCTTGGCGATGACCATACTGTAGACTGCAAGATGGGGGTCCGGGGGCTCACTGGGTCCAGCAAGGAGCTTCCATCAGCAATAATAGTAAGAGGGGTCTTGCTAGTGCCGGTGCACACAGGCCTGGGTTCGAAGGAGGCTGTATTGTAGTCAGAAGCAGTCCCTGCAGGCAGACTTTGCTTCACATCGCTAGCAGGTCATCTTTGGGAAGGTGAGAAATTTAACAGCATCGTGAGTGAGTACTCTTCGTAAAACCCATGTCAGGCTTTGTGTCCAGGGACAAAATAACGTACTGCAAGCAAGAACAGTATCCAAACTCTGAGGTTAGTAGTGACATAAAACGGTGGGGCCACACGCAAGATCTGTGACTGTACTGCCCCAGTGCTGTTGATCAACTGGAGAGGAGGTTCCTAGGGTACAAAGGACTGTCTCCTGAATCTGGGAGACAGTCTATGGACAGAATCAAACAAGCAGAAAACCTGGCACTCTTGCCTAGGGTGAAGAGGTCTGGGGTTGGAAGGTCATGGAGGTTGGGGGTAAGAGAATAAAGATGTAGTCAACAGAGATACCGAGTATGTGTGCCCTTGTTCCCTTGTTCTGGGAGCATTGACCTCCCAGGTTGTTTAGTTGGGTCAGGGACATGACCTTAGAGTTTTGGAAACCTGGCAGAAAGGCATTTAGAAAAAGAAGGGAAATAGGGCTGGCTACGCAGCCAGTCACAAGACGGAGTGAGCAAGTCAAAGGTCACAATGAGGAAAGGGGAGAAGCAGGCTGGAGGGAGGGTTTGAGCAGTGATTCAGACATGCCTACCTTTCCAGCCCACATTGCTGTCTTTCTAAGACAGCCTGTGTCCCCTGTCACCTTGTAACTCACTAAACACTGTTGGGGGAGATTCTTGTGGCTTGTGTTAATTTCATTGGTTAAATAAAGAGACTGCCTTGGCCCTTTAATAGGACATAAAATTAGGTAGGCGGAGTAAACAGAACAGAATGCTGGGAAAAAGAAGCTGAGTCAAGGAGTCGCCATGATTCTCCTACCGGACACAGACGCAGGTTAAGATCTTCCCTGGTAAGACACCTCGTGGTGTTACAGGGATATTAGAAATGGATTAGATCGATATGTAAGAGGTAGCCAATAAGAGGCTGGAACTAATGGGCCAGGCAGTGTTTAAAAGAATACAGTTTCCGTGTAATTATTTCGGGGCATAAGCTAGCCATGTGGGCGGCGGGTTCCCAGGGACGTAGCCCGCCGCTCCTATTACAACAAAGCACCCTATGCATTTAATCCTCCTGGAAACCCAGTTCACAGGCCCAGTGTTGTCTCCACTGTGCATGAGAAAACTGGGATAGTCCTTAGCCCACAGCCTGTGTTGGTGGCAAGAGTTGAACCCAGGCAGTATAGTCCTAGATTCTTGGCTCTTATTACAGTGCAAACTTTGCTCACCACCACACAGCCTGCCCCATCTACCCACCCACCATCCCTCAGAGCAACCATGTCAGGCTTTGAAATCTCGCCTTCCCTTAGGACCCACAAGTCCCTGCCTGGGAAGTAGAGTTACGAGCTGCCTTGGTATAACTTGACCAAACCAATAGCTAGCACACACACAACACACACATGCACACACACACACATACACACACACACGTGCACACACAGGGTAAGCCAAGGCATTCTCGGACCCCTAAGGATAAGACATAGATGACTGCCCTGTCTCCCATTTTGTTCTTCAATATCAAGATGCCAGGGCTGGGATCCAGTACTTGCCTTGTAAGCCTGAGGACCAGGGCTTGATCCCCAGACTGGCATTCACATTTTAAAAGCTGGGTACTATTGCTGGTTCTTGTCAATCAAGTTCTGGGGAGGTGGAGCTCAGCCTCTCTAGCCAGCTTGGTGAGTTTCAGGACAATAAGAAATAATCCCCCACTCAAAAGAGGGGGGCAGATAAATGGGTGCTGAGGAATGACTTCCAGGTTTGCTCTCGGGGGCCCATACATGCACATATGCACACGTGAGCATGTGCACTAAACACACACATGCACACACACACACACACACACACACACACACGGGCGGGGGGACACTATGCCTATAGCAGGGCTGCAATCCCATCAATTCAGGAGGCTGAGACGGAGAATTCCAAACTCAAGGCCTGCCTGTATTGCAGAACGAGTTCACTCAGCATGAACAATATAGGTCATATTTCAAAATAAAGGTTTAAGGTGGGCTGAGGATATAATTCAGGCTAGAGTACTTGCCTAGCATGTACGCAGCCCTAGGTTCAATTGACAACATCATAATAAACAAACAAATGAACCGAATAGGTGGATAAACACTAAATAGTCCTGCAATGTGCAAGAGAACATTACATAGCAAGGAAGAGCCTTCTGTGCAGATGCACACAGCGTGGATTATGAGAGTGTGTGTTAGCGCGCACAGTGTGTCTTGTGAGAGTGTTGCTCAGAGGATTCTACGTTACCACTACCCATGCTAAGAAGGAGTACGTGGCACACTTCTGTGATCCCGGCACTGAGGAGCCTGGATTAGAAGCACTGAGTTAGAAGCCAGCCTGGGCTGTATAAGCAGACCCCTTCAGATCCAGAAGCCACTCCCTGCTCTCTGACAACAGCTACGCTCAACTTTCTCCCCAAAGATAACTACTCTCCTCCTTTCTAATAATGCAAACTTATATTGCCTGCCTTCAAACTTACATCTAAGGGGAAGCACGCAACGGCTCCCTTTTATGTCTGAATTATTGCATTCAGTATTTTCTGTGCGACTCCCTCCTGCTGCTGCTGATAACAGAACCCCCCCAACACTGAATGTGAAATTCTATTGTATGTGTATACACAATTTGTTCTACACTTGACAGCCCCTGGATCACTTCCAATTTGGAGAAATATCAATAACAATGATGTGAACCTTGTCCCGCATGTTTTCTAGTGTGTGAGCATGTGTTCTCTGAGGGCACAAACCTGTGTACAGAATTTCGGGAGCCGGCCTATAAGCTTTCCTAGACAATGCTGAAGAGCTTTGCAAACTGCCTGGGCTCGCTTTCCCTCCCAGCAGCAGCAGCCTCTATGTCCCATTTGTTTCAAATCCTCACCAAGACTTTTCTTGAAGCCAATGGACAGCAAGATGGCAGTGTGTTGTGAATTCTCATTTTTCCAATGGCTCAAAGAGGTCAAGGCCGTATTTTTTTTCTGTTTCTTGGCTTTTGGAATTTCTCTTTATCAATATCGACTCAAATATTTCACCCTGCTTAGTTGGTTCTTCTGTCCTTTTCTTATTGACTTGTAGCTGTTCTTTGTATATTATAGATAAGAGTCCTTTGTTAGTTGACTCTCCTTTAGGTTTGTTTCTCTCCCCTCTTGGAGATATGGAATTTCAGTCTTTGAATGTAACCTTTTGTGGTTTCTTAGAAAAAGTGTATTGAAATGGGTAAGGGTCGCGCACTAAGCTGCATGTATTTAAATGGTACAGTTGATAAGTTTTCACCCAAGCAGACACTGCGCCTTTGTCATTCCACCCCCGTGAGCATCTGTCCCTGCAATGACCATTGGTTTGGTTTTTTTTTTTTAATCGAAATAGTTGTCTTTAGGCAAATGAATCACACAGCATATACTCCTGAGATTTTTGTTTGTTTATTTGTTGTTTGTTCTTCTTGTTCTTGTGCCTTTTATTGAATGCAGTAGTTTTGATACTCATTGGCATTATTGTGTGCATCAGTAATTCTTTTTATTCTGTGTGTTTTGCACTGTGTAATAAAAAGTATTATCTGGTGAATGGTCACCAGATTGTATCCCCTTTTTGAATATCATAAAAAGGCAATTCAGGTCCCCATGTGGACACATGCTCTCTTGGGAATAACTGGGCACAGAGCTGGTCTCTTTTTTGCCTGAAATGACATGGTTTTTTTTTAACAGTTAGTGACTGTGCTGTTTGTTACAATTTTACTGACAGTGGGTGTGAGTTTCTCTACCTGCTCACCAACACATACTAGGCTAGAATCCCCACCCCCCAACACACACACACACACACACACACACACAATCCTGGCCCACTCTTTTTTGGATAGCTTTTCCAGTAAGTATGCAGTGTGTCCTCTTATCCTCTCGGCATTTATTTCCCTGAAGGCCAACGGTGTGGGCAGGGTGTCCTGCGCATATTTGTGTCTCTGTAGCATCCCAGAAGAGGCATCTGGCTGTGATTTTCTTGTGTTCTTATTGTTGAGTTTCAGAGTTTTCTATATTGTGCCTGCAAAGCCTTTGCCACATGACTGATTTGCAATATTTTCTGAGTCTATGATTTTTGTTTTCAGTCTTCTAAGATTGCCTTTTGTAGAGCAGATTTCTAAAAATTTTGATGAAGTCAAAATTATGGATTGTGCTTTTGGTTTCTATCTAAGGCAATTTGCCTAATGGAACAACACAAAGAATTTCTCCCATAAATTTTCTTTTAGGATTTTTATAATTTGATCGTTTACATTGAAATCTAGATTTCATTTCGAGTGAAAGTCCGCATTTAGTGCAAGATATGGATTGAAATTTATAATTTTTCATATGGCTACCCAGTTTTTCCAGCACCATTCACTGAAAAGATTTTTTCCACTCAACGTTTTTATATACTTTATATTCAATTGCCAGTATACACATGGGCTTGTTGTGTTTTTTTTCTGAACCATTGACCTTTTTGTTCACATTAGTGCAAATCACAGTCTTGGATATTAGGTAGCATTGACAGAACTCTCAAGAATTAGGTAATATTAGTTCTCCAAATTTACTCTTTTTAAAGTTTTTTTTTTACTTTTCTACATATATTTCTCTGTCTCTATCTCTGTCTCTCTCTGTCTCTCTCTCTCTCTCTCGTGTGTGTGTGTGTGTGTGTGTGTGTGTGTGTGTGTGTGTGTGTGTGTGCGTGCGAACAAATCAATGGACAATTTTTGGGAGTTGGTTCTCCCTGTCTACTTACGTGGCTTCCAGGCACAGAACTCAGTCAGCCTGGTGGTAAGAGCTTTTACCTGCTGAGCCAGTCTTGCCCTAAATTCACTCTGTATAATTCTATCTTTCAGCGAACTCTTCTGATGGGTTTTGTTGTTGTTTGTTTTTCACAATTTTTCTCCAAGAAATCTGGAATCCACTTGGCCAGACCCTCTCCAACTTGGATCCAGAAAGAGTACTTGTGTGTTTTAGTTCCTTTGGCCCTGAGGACTGCACAGACTTTGTTAGTCAATGCTTTTAAATACCTGATGCCCAAAGGGAATGTGAGTATGAACGGTATTAGTCAAATAGTTAGTCATCAGCTATGGCTGTAAACTGACAGCTGCGGAGAACCTGACCTTTGGGGGAATAGAAGTTAGACTGCACTTTTGGGGTCCGAGAAACACTGGAGGGAAGGAAAGAGCTGCCTATTCGTAACAGCAATGCAAGTCACTAGCGTTGTACCTGGGATGTGGCAGGTATCACCGTTCTCTACTAAACCAAGCTTCTAATTTCACTTCCAGGGCAAAGATCAACAAATCTTGACTGTGAAGAGCCAGTACTTTAGCAGAGCCACCTTCACAGGCATGTGCAGTGTCCTTGTGTAGACTCCTCTTTGGGCCTATGTTGCTTGGATGTAGAAAGTCTTGTTTAGATGGTCCCATGTTGCTTACCTGAGTGGGTAGGGTTGGACATTCTGTCTGGTGAATGCGTCTAAAGGTTTCATGTCGGTTGACTCTTCCGCTCTCATTATATTCAAACTCTGAAGAGATTTTAGCTTTTGCTATTTTGGGTTTTTTGTTTTGTTTTGTTTTTTGTATGTGTGGGTTTTTTTTGGGGGGGGGGTTGTTTGTTTGCTTGTTTTTGTTTTTGATTTAAGTAAGAGTTAGTAAAGTTAAGTAAGTTGTTAAAGTATACACAGTGTAAGCTCTGCAGGCCATGGTTTCTGAGGCAAGTCCACACTTCTGCCAACACTCTACAAAGGGAGCCAGGGACAGTGTGTCTATGTCTCAATGCAGTTTTCTTTCTGGACATGGAAAATTGAATTTTATATAGTGTGAGTATATGATGTAATAATATTATTAACCTTTTGTTTTTGTTTTGTTCCCAAACATTTAACACTAAATAAAATTTAAAAAGCTTTTTAGCTCTCAAGCCAACTAGCCAGTAGGTTCTCTTAAGACTGTAGTTGAAAGCTTTCTTTCTTTACCCGGGGACACCATAAGCCACAGGTAACATGTGCAAGAAGTTTATAGCAGAATTGTTCATAAATGTTCCATAGGCAAAAAACCCAAATTCCCTCAATGGTACAATGGATAAATATGGTAGAGTTTACTTACACACAACATATGGCTGGAAGAAGCGAGCCATGAGAGAAAACAGGCAGCATGATTTTATTCATCTAGAGTTCAGAAAATGATAGAAATATGAAAACTACAAAAAAAAAAAAAGGAAAGGCAGGAAGTGACCATAAGAGGATCCCTTGCTTGTGCAGGCCTCTACAAGAAGGAGGTGACAGGGAGAGCCTTTCTATCCTGGCCATTAATGACTTTGGAGCTTTCTCTGAGTTGAGCCTTTGAATTATACATTTTATGTTCATGCTCAGAAGTGCTCATCCCTTTTACATTTCAATCTCCAGTTTCTAACCCTGTGTCGGCATGTGGAGCCTCCTGGGAGTAGGGAGACCCATGGCAAGGCCCATGTGTCTGACGTCCCAGGACTCCCCTGATGCGACCGTGGAGACCTTTGTCATCCGTCTGGCCCTGGGCTTTGCATTTCTATATTCAACTGTTTTTTTTCCTTTTCATTTTACTTTTGTCTCAGACACTAGTACTCTCTGCCAAATTCCCTCGAGGTCAAATCCACATTATTTTAGCTTCCATTGTGCTGAAGTCTTTCTTGTTTGGAAAGCCTATTTGGAAAGTCTGTTTTTCCTAATTTCAAAATGTAATTATAAATAATTCAATCACATTGGGCTGGGTGAAGGATGTCTATGTTGGCCACTTTCCCTTTGTCCTCTGCTCTCCAGGGTCCTTTTTCTCCTTTACACTTTTACCTCTGGCTCTCCATGTGTGGTTGTGTGTTGCCATTATTCTAGGTTGGAGGAACTGACATAAAAGGAAACAGATTTGTGATTCAAAGGGACACGAGTGGAGGGAAGAAACAACTGACCTTTGGCCCGCCAACCTACAGCCTTCCTGTGTGTTCACAGCCAGTGACCTAACCTCTCTGGCTCTTCTGATTTCGTTCAGAGATGTGGGAGGAACTGCTAGGAAGAGTCACTGAGAATTAGACACGCAAAGACAATATGTGACCCATGCAAGCCCCGCACCCATATTGCTCTGTAGGCTCAACCCCTGTGGGAAACACAAGCAGATATGAATCTCCCTTTCTCTTTTCTTCCTTCCTCTCCATCCCCCTCCTCTCTCCCTCGCTTCTTTCCTCTTTCTCTTTCTTTCATCCCTTCCGGGTCTTTGCAACAAGTTTTTCTTTATCCTTATGACACAGTTTTCTTTCTATCCTCACGATCACATCAATTCTTCAAGCAATTGCCTAAAGAAAGAAAAAGATAGCCAGCAGGTTGGAGATAGGAAAAGTCATTGGTGAGAGGATTCTGTCCACGAGACGAGGACCTTCTCGTTTCCTCATGTACATGGGTCTGTTTACATCTAAAACCCCAAGATTACAAGTCTATGTCATAAACTACAGAGATCCAAGCTTTGTGGAGCCTTCGGAGCTAAGACTGAGACCATAGACCATTTTGAATCCCGCCTAGCCTGTAAACACTATAAACACCGGGCTTCTGTGTCTTTTGCTTGTTTGGGGGCTTGTTAAGTCAAGTTCTTCCACAGCTCCAGAGGCTGGTCTCAGACTCACCATGCAGCAAGGCTGCCCTTGAGCTTCCGGCTCTCCTGCCTCCATCTCCCCATCTGAAGATTTCAGACTTGTGCTACCGCAGCCAGCTCCAAATGTTGGACGCAGTCACTGCTATTGTCCTTGTGGTTATTGCTGTTTTTTCAGGACTGTGCCAGCACGTGCAACAGAAGTTCTAAGACTATTAACTGCCTCATTTGCCAAATTCACACCAAGTTACAAATGGTAGAGATGGTTGTTTCTTCTGGCGTTTCCCGGTGTCCCCTGTCATTTCCCCCCTAAACATTTCTCTCCGCTTTTTTTCCAGAATAAACATCATTATAATTGCTTTTTGTTCACATCTCTGGTATCCCCATGGCTCTTGCCACTCTCCCTGGTAGATGCAACACCTCTGAATTTACTACCATCTGCAAATATCATTAGCTATTGTTTATTCCCTCTCCCACACTATTAATGAAGATGTTAATTAAGACCAGAACGAACACTGACCCCAGCAGCAACCCACTAGACACTTCTCCAACTGGATAAGCTTCTGTTAGTCATTACCCACGGCTCGGAGACATTACCACCCCTCCATTCTCTTCATCTGCTCATTTGCACGAGACTGGGGGAGAGAATTAAGGGAGCCCAGAATTATTTAAAAATCACCACTCTGGTACTTAGGGTCTGGGAGAGGGATTCCGTGGAGCCTCCAAAGAGTGGCTGTCAGGAATATGCATGACTTAAGTGAGCCAGCCTCTGAAAAGATTTGGGGACTGCCTAGCTAAGCTTCAGGGTTCCTGAGGGTTTAGCAAATCAAGGTTAGGTGGGAGCGCAACAGGAAAGATTACAGGGCTCTCTCAGCGGCCATTTCTTTTTACACGTGGGGGGGGGTGATATGGGGAGGGCTGACGCTCAAGAGGTCATTTGTCCAAGGTCACAACCTGGGTTAGGGATGACCCACGCGCATCATAGGCGATAGAGGTTGTGTTCTCACATCTCCAGGTTAGTACTCACCCCTAAGTCTCATCTGTGAACGACACAAAATCTACCAGTTTCTGCTCTGTCTCCAGAGAACCATGTCCCATGGTCGGAGTGAATTCATCATGTTCTTCATAAAGGAGAGAGCACTATACATTCTAATATACCGGTCTCCTGACCTATAATTCAGTGTGTCTAACCCCCACAAAGTATTAGAGCCACTCAGGTGCCAAAAAAAATATACTGATGCCCACACCATATTCCTAGAAATTCTGATCTAATCGAATTGAGGGGAAGCCCAGGCATTGTTTTTGTTTTGTTTCTAAGATTTATTTTTTCATTTTATTTGTATTAGTGTCTTGCCTGCATACATATGCGTGTGTATATGTGCGTGTGTGCGCTTGTGCGAACACCATGTGTAAGCAGTAGTCTGAGAGATCAGAGGAGGATGTCAGGTTCCCTGGACCCAGAGTTACAGATAGTTGTGAATCACCATGTGGGTGCTGGGAACTGAACTCAGGTCTTTTGCAAGTGTTCTTAATGAGCATCTCTCTCTCTCTCTCTCTCTCTCTCTCTCTCTCTCTCTCTCTCTCTCCCTCTCAGACTGTTTTTTTTAAGCTCCCCAGTGATTCTTTTGCAGTCAGGGTTGACAGACAGCACAGTGGGGAAGTGATCAACAGACTCTTCAGGAGAGAGGTTTCCATTGTGTAGGAAAGGTCAGCCTCTCTAACAGGGGCTCTCCTGGGCAGGAACTGCTCCTCGTCTCTGGGGGTGGCTTTCCTCTCTAGCATGTTTTGCAAGCTTGCCTCTAACTCTGTAAGCAGTAGTGTCAGCTTTAAAATAGTGCTTTCTCTCAGGTTAGCTGGAAGAGAGTTCTAGACTACTAGAAGCAAAGTCAAGCAAAGAACAGAAGGCTTACCAGTGTTGGTGGGTGCAGGGGGGCTTACTAATTTAACCCATTGAAGTAAGGAATGCCTTGCTTCCACCGTGGCAGTGAAACCGTAGAGTGGAGGTCAATGAGGAAATAAGAAAACATAATCTTAGGCTTCTTCTTAGACAGCAGCCCCAAAAGAATACAACGCAAGGTTTCAGAAGGCTTCAGATGCCCTTAGCATCCTGAAGTCGTACTGTGTGGTGTTTTTCATTTCAGCAGAACATCTCTAAGTGGCCACCAGCATTCAGATCTGTCAGAACTGGGGAGCTGAAGGCACAGGCTTGGTTGCGCAGGTTGTGCGCCGCTTATCGACGCTGGGTGCATGGCAGCTGACTTCTGCACGGGGGAGTTGTTCCAGCAGGAACGGACAAGCGTATTTGTAGTTTACAGAAAGGTGGCACATGGACCTCAGAATACCCAAACAGGGAGAAACACAAGCAAGTTCCCACAACCACACCCTAAGTAGTGGAGACTTTAAGGACAGAGAAGCGAGAGCGCTGGATAACGAGGGATTATCCACCTTGCCAGCATCTCTGCCATCTTGTGGCTCTCGGTGGCTGCTGAGACTGAGATAAAACAGGAAACCCACACAGGAAGCCAGGAAGTGTGGACATGGAGGATCAGCAGAGCACACAATAAGACCATGGAAAAAGGAAATTGGAGGTGGGAACTTTTTCAGCGTGCTCCTTCTCCCAGCCTTAAATTCAGAGGCTCCACTGTAGCTCCCCAGCTTGAGGAGCAGGCCTTGCCACACTCAGCCAGGAGGCCTCTTCCAGTGAATGCTTCCAGATGCACCGATGTGTGGCCCAGAACAGCTCCAGAAACATTGCTGGCTAGAGAGTGACTTCCCGGGAGGGGGAGGAATCCGTCATTTTGACACAAGGTCAAAATACCAAGAAAACAGTATTCCCAACTGGGACCGTTCTGGGCCAGCACAAGGGTTCATTAGAACACACCCCTTTCTGTTGCTCTCTCCTTAGGGTTTCTGGCCAAAGGGCTCTGTTTAGCACGCTGCCACTGCCTAAAGCAGGCCTCTAGAGATGTGTAGAAGCATGCACAAATAGGTTAGGCGCTGCATAAGGGTCTCCTTCTTAACTCTGGAAAGGAAAGAAGAGAAGGGAGACTAGACAGTATAGCCTAATGACCCCAGCGGAGAACAAACGACTTCAGGTGACACTGGGGCAAAGAAAGAGTAGACTGTTGCATGGCCTACAGGGTTCAAACAATGAGTCAGACAGCAACGAAGGTTCCCTTAGGACGTGAAAATCGCGGCAATTTGGTAGACTTCCCCTTTAATTATAGAGCTCTGGGAGGAAGCCAGTAAAGGGAGAGAAGAGAAAGAAAGAAGTGGAGAGAACGAGGAAAGGAAGACTCATTCATGAGCTGAGGCCTATGCAAGGTCTGGGCCTGGCTTTTTCTGCTGGTCTCTAGAAAACCACCCTGAGGGAGGGACAGCAGCCTTCCTACGGTTGCCTGACCAAGAAGTGGCCTCCGACTGCTTTCAGATTCCTCCCTTCTCTTTTGACAAGTGGCCACCCCCAAAGACATACATACATTCACATAAATATATTTCCACACACGTCTCTAATTTTTTTAAGCAGTTGTTTTAGGTGCCAGCCTTACACAGGCTGTATGAGGGCTCTCTCACGGAGAAGAGCTAGAGCCCCAGCCCCGTGTACGTTCTTGATAACATCAATGTTTCTTCCTACTGTCCTCATCACCAGGCAACCAAACAGCAAGAGTAAATTGCTGCTTCTGTTTCTAATACTCATCTAAGGCTCGATGGTTTTTCTCCCTTCAGGACTGCCCCATGTATGTTTTTGTCTGGGTATTACTGAAGAGAAGATGAAGGAGGGGGAGGGGTGAGGCCAGGAAACTAATTTGTCCTGGTTTTGTGGTCTGCGCACAGACGCATGTGTGCCACGGGGTGGGGATGAACATCTTCTCCCTGGCTTGTGGGAGCTCCTTTCTGCTTCCAACAGTCCAATCCCCGTTCCACTTGCTCTTTTCTAGTCCTTGGCGAAGTATTCTTTCACAGTCACTATTCTAAACTACTCTCTAAAAGAAATGGAAGACCTTGCCACCATCGCCAGGGAACCCCTACCTCTCATAAGGGGTGTGGGTGGGGGACAGGCCTGTGGCTAAGTCAACAGCAACTCTCCCCATGGGTATGGGTGCCTGGGTTCACCCCTACCGCCCATTGTAAAGGGATTCGGGCCTGGGCCAGGCCTTCCTGAGCAGACAGAGATGCCTCAGGAGGGATACTGGCACAAAAGGGGTGATTTGAAAGGAAGCAAGGCTATTGGCTGGGAGCTAGCCTTGCCACCGCCTCTGCTGACTGCGCTTTCCTGGTGTCCACTCCTTCCTTTCCCCATTTCTCACTCTCCAAAGCGTTCTATTCACGCCCCAAAGAAAAGCAATCCCCAGGCAAAGTTGTTTACAGTATTTTATGAAAGTTTGAAGGGGAGGGGGAATGGAGAAAGAAAAGGGCTGGATTTGGGGTCAAAGGGGAGGGGGCCTGCTGCAGAGCAGAAGTGAAGAGAGAGAGAGAGTGAGAGAAAGAGAAGGCAGGCATGCATGAGAGTCCCAAGCGGTGCCAAGCAGCGAAGAAAGGGCTGCTTGCGCATGGGGAGGGAGTATGCCAGGGCCTCACAGAAAAGGAGAAAGAGCTGAACAGGAGGCATGGCTGAAATTGAAGTGCAAATGGACTTTGGGCACTCCTGGCAAAGGCTGCCACAAAGGGAACACAAAGGGGTGCCAGGGGAAGGCACAGGTTCTGAGGAGCTGGGCAGTTAAAAGAGAGCTGCTGAGATGCTCTAAGAAATAGACAGATAATAAATAAATGCGGGGTGTTAATGTTCCGGAGGGGGGGCACAAAGGTCTTTGAGACAGTGAAATACAAAACAGGACACACACACACAAACACACACACACACACACACACAGCAGATCCCAAGAGAGACACAGAGAGTCACACAGAGAAAGACAGAAAGGGCTTCGGGAGGGGGGTGGAGGGCTGGGAGGGGGTGAGAGAGAAGGTCTCTAGCCAAATGGGGAGACTTGGCAGGTGGACAGGAGCAGCCGGCCAGGCCATAACTGCACTTGCTGTGTCTAGTCTATTGTTGTCTCAGTGGGGGCAGGGGGAGTTGTTTGTTTGTTTTGTTGTTTGGCCTCTTTGTCTCTTTTGTTCCAAGCAGTTAGTTTGCTTCTTTCCCAGACACTGGGCTGATAGAAAGCCTTTATGGATTTTTCTTAAAGGGACAGAATCAGCAAGTGCACACACTATTACCCATTTCTCAGTCCCAACTGGTTTCTACCCAAATAAATGTTTTAGTTTCCTTCCTTCCTTCCTTCCTTCCTTCCTTCCTTCCTTCCTTCCTTCCTTCCTTCCTTTCTTCCTTTCTTTCTTTCTTTTCTGTTCCTATTTTCAATGGAAAGTCAGTGTTTATGCTGTTTTGGTCCCGATGAACAGGAATAAACTAGTCAGTTTCTTAGTACCCATTATTAGGGTTCCCCCTCCATGATTGCCAAGACTTAACGGGGAAGGGAGAGAAGACAAAAGCAGGCGAGCCCTGCACACAGTAGAACATGAAAATGAGAAACGCAGACAGCACTTGCTCCCTTTTCCTCTGAACCCAGGCCTGAGGATTAGACAAACGTGAAGCCCGCATTGAGCAGAATAGGGGCTTCCAAAGGAGAGGTTGGTGGGCTCCTCCTCAGCCCAGCTCCCTCTTCCCAGGTTCCCACATGCTAAGCAGACCTCTGAAGGTCCTGAAGTCTGCCCTGAGTGCCTCTCCGGCTGGGCTGCACTAACCACCAACACACAGGCAGAGGTGACCCTGCTAAAAGGCAAAGGTGCTAAACTTAAGGCGGGGGAGGAGCTACCTTCAATTGAGATGTAGAAGAGGCAGACGTCCCTCACGTCTGACTTTCCCCTAGGAAGAACTCCAGTCTCCTGTCCTGTCTGGCAATAATTCAAAAAGGTTCAGGTGTAAAGGAGATAGCTTCCAAAAAAGATTAAAAAAAAAAAAAAAGCTCGCCGTCTCTGCCCCTCCCCATTCCTCTTCTCTCCTTCTTCCACTCCACTCTGGTTCTTCCTGGAGGAGCCCAGTCAGCAGTTTCCTGAGAGCTATTTTAACATCGAAGGCAGATGTTACTCACCTACCTTAGCCTCTCCCTGAGAAATCTAAAGTTCCGGAGACTCGAAATAAAGGCGGCAAAGTGTCCGAAGCTCTAGCCCGCTACACAGCGGTGGAGATGGGAAAGGGATTGGACTCGCGCTCCTTTGTGAGGGAGATTGTTTTATATTCGTAGCAGACACAAACCAGAGTGTAGCTTCTGCCCTAGAAGTGCTGACTTCCACCACGGTGCGTTGGTGCAGACAACCGAGGATGGCTTAGCCAGGTTTGGGTGTTCCCTTCCATCTGGTCTCTGAAGTGTTAAGGACTAGAAAGTCAGTTCCGTGGAATCTTCAAAGTTGAGGCTAGCACAGGTACCTAGATTTTTCCCTTCCCATGCCTTCCCGAGGAAAGGCTCATATCAAAGTCAGAGCAGGAGTCTCCTGTTTTGCTTTGCGAGTTCGGAAATCTATTTTTCTTCCAGGTAACCCACAAGGAAGCTAGCTTCCTCTAACAAGGATTTTTGCTACAACACTGGCCAGTCCATCAGGGCCTGGCTTGGGCTTGGTGGTGGAGGTTTCCGGGGCTTGCAGAGGGGGTGTGAGTTTGGTTCCTGGAAGTCTGAAGTTTGAGTCAGGTTTGTGTGAAGTGCGTAGCAGGGAACCCAGCAGGAGGCCCTGAGCTCCTGGCTCAGGTGCTGGAAGGAAATAGTGGAGAGGCCCCTTGCAAATGGAGGAGGGGGTGGGGAGGGGAAAGAAAGATCCCCTGATACTCCTGCAGGTGCGTGTAGTTACAAATTCAGTATCACCGGGTTGCCACCTAACCCTGAACAAAAAGACAAAGCTAATTCGGACCCGCCAGACATTGGTTCGTCCCGGTTTTGCCGTTAGGGTGCGACTCTGGCCAGGTGTCCGAGTCTCTGGCTAGGGATAGGAGTTCACTTGCCACGTGGGAGAAATCACTAAGTGGAGGTCATGATGAAGTTCCATTTCTAGCCTCAAGTGGTGGTATTTAGAAAAGTTCAGCCCCAGGGTTTCATTCTGTTCCTCTACTTTCTCTGGAACTTGCCTATGGGCTTCGTGACTTGGAAGGCTAGTAAATTTGGACAACCCCCCCCCCCCCCAAAATCTCAGACTTCTAGACAAAATAACAGATTAAGCCACAAATCAAGCTAGTTGAAGTCCTGTCTGAGTTAGAAGTCTCCTGTTTAGGTTTAGCGCTCTAAGTTGGGCAACCCCAGGGGAGTGAACTTGGTTACCTCCAGTTCTCCCTGTGTGTCAAGAGCTCAGGGCAGTAATAATAGGACAGCGTGTCCTCTACAGTGCTACGTACTCCTGTATCCTAAGTAGCCGACCATATCTGCCTCATGCACAGCTATGGGGGGTGGGAGCTGAGCGAGATGGAGGGGCACCGCGGGACTACACAACTAGACAGTGGGGGAAATAGGGAGCCCCTGGGTCTCCATGGAAAGTCGACAGGCCCTGCTCAAAGGGTCCATCCTCCAAGCTCCTAACTGGAAAACCGGAAAGCAAAGCTCCAGGCTCGGGCAGGGTGGAACCTTAAACAAAATTAAAACAAGGCAAAATGCATTTGAAACCCAAACTGCAAGTCCGAGACTCCCCGCTGAAAGCAAGATGGGGGAGGAGAGGGCAGAAAGGCAGAGGTCCTCACAGAGGCGGGGAGAAAGGCGGAAAGAACTCCGTGGCTAGCACAGTTGGTGTCCTTGGGGACTTCTGCTGTCTTGCCAGCCGGCAAGGTTTGGACTGGGGAAAGGTGAAGGTGACTGGTGGGTGGAGAGAATCGAGGAAGAGGGAATGGGTGGCTACTTTTCTCTCCTTGCCAGAGCCAGCTGAGACGAGCTTTAAGATGTCAAAGCACCAGCAAACTTATCTTTGAAAAAGTTTAGGTAGCTCGGCTAGTGGCAGAGCCTCGGAACTAACCAGTTGCTCCTTGGTGGGATGGGCAGCAGGAAGGGAGGGTCTTTGGGAGACTGGAGAAGGATCCAGGTCCTGCTGTTAAAAATTAAGGACTCCAGGGTCGCTCCTGAGAGAGTTAGGGGGCTGAGCCGGTTCCTTAGGAGACAGATAGGACAAGGCCAGGGGTTCCAGGCTTAGAGGGCACCGGAAGGCACTGCCAGGCAAAGGCTCAGAAAAGGAGCTGGGAAAGCTTGTCTGCCAAGTCAGTGTTGCCGAGGGGCCGAGTCCCCCATCTCCCCCGCCCTGAGAAAGGGATTCGAGTCAGGCTTTGGGTCAGGGCTAGCGGTCCCAGGACGTTGCGTTGGGTCATTGCGCACCACGTGCACCTATGGCTCCAGGCAAAGGATTCCGGCTAGCACTCTCTTGAGGGAAGAGGGCAGTGCTGGCCCCAGATTGAGCAACCCTGCGGGTAGGGAGGAGTGGGCCACCAACTTCTTCCTGGCTTCAGGAAGGAATCACAGCTTGAGAGGTTCCACACTCGGCCTGGCTTGTACCTTTCCTTTACCACACACCACCAAAATGCAGAATTCAATACTTAGGCTCCAAGCACAGCGCATCCCTCCTTGCCCAGGACTAGGGCATTTAGGAGGGATCTTCCTATCTCTCTAAAGCAGAAAGGGTTCTTTGGTGTAACACTTGCGGGGTGTGTGTGTGAGGGGGGGGGGCGGTAAATAACCAAATCGCCTGTGGGCTTACAGCTGGAAGCCAGTTATTTAGGCTCACTGAGCCTCCGTTCTAACGGATCAGTTCTAGCAGTTTGAGGGATACGTTGAAGAGTGAAGAAAAAAACATGGTTATCTCAAGTGACTCGCATATAACCGATTTTGTTACACAAATAAAAGTCTGTGTCTCGGGCCCAGTTGCGATCCTGCCCACGCGGCCCAGCCTTTGATATTTAAACCAGGCCGGGCGAAACTTCAGGTTGAGGCACACTACAGCTTGGGTATCCTATCCTCCTTTCCCTAAGCAGTCGAGGGAAAGAGGTTGCACTGTTGGGGGTGGGGGGAAGCCAGAGAAGGACAGGAGACTGAAGGGGAGCAAGCGGTAGTGGCAGCCGAGCCTGACGACGTCTGGGGAGCTGCACCCACTCTTCGGCCTCGTTCCGCAAAAACTTAAAAACAGCCTCAAGCAGCTGCGCGCTGCCGAACGTCGGCACGATTCTCTAAGTTCGGAAACCACGAAACAGTGTGGTGGATTCGCACGACCAGAGCGTGTCGTGTTCTGAAAAACAAAGAGCCGGGGGCAACTTGCTCGGCTTCTGCACCCAAGTGCACTGCAAACAGCGCATTTCTCCCTATGCGGAAATTCACTCTACTCCTAGCAGGGGCAGGCGGTGGAAGCCATCACTTCGCCAGAGCTGCTCGGAGCTCCCACTTTTGCTGGAAGGACCTCGCTACTCCAGCGCATTCTTAACCTAGCCGCAGAAGACCGCTCAGCTAAACAGGGCACTGTGAGACTGTGGGGAGAATTTTTAGAAGCTGCGAGACAGGAAAGGCTCATTTATTCCACAAATTCGTCGAGAAGACCGACCGTTGGGGCTGAAGTTTCATTTGGAAAGCGCATGGCGCAGTCCGGCTCTGGTGTTTGTTCCCCAGGCTTCGGCAGCCAAACGGGTGTGACACTGCGAGAGGCGTGGGAACGCAGGATCTCCATCAAGTGTCTCTGATGTGGGTTCCTGGTTTTTGACAGCGAACTCCACTGAGTTTGGGGAGCATCGATATTTGGAAGAGCCCTATCTTGGAAGATCAGAGGAAACGAAGCAACTTTCAGTGCGCGGTTGGGAACTGCCGCGTTTAGTTTAGTAAGGCCATGTGTCCCTATCCCTCACAGCTATTCTACGGCTCCAAACAGAATAGGAACAGATACTAGAAAACCGGGGGAAAGGAAGCAGGTAAGCCTCAAGTTGCTGAGGATACTCCTTTTAACAGTGAAGACCGTGGAGCTAAGCGCAACGGCGAGAAATTATTAGACATCATCGCACAGGAATGGTGGAGGAGGCTGTGACTGGAACTAAAAGATGTCTCAGATCTCTTTGCGCACCGCACCGCACCGCACCGCAGGTTCCCTCCCGCAGTTAATCATCCTGGCAATATTTGCTTGATCAGCCTTCACGTCTGCAAATTTCCGGTTCTTCCTGACATTTCTCTTCCCTGATTACCTCCTTTCTTCTGCTCTTGGTCACCCTGAGGTTTGGGCTGCCCTGGACTCCTCCGCTTTTGCGAAGACTCCTACAAACTTGCCGGTGCACGTCTGGGTGGGCTCTCCGTAGGCGGGTCTCGGGATTGGCCGGAGACCCTCTCCAGCCGAGAAAGCCCCGCAACATTTTTGGCGTTCAGTTCCAGAGCCCCTGCTTTATTTCAGTTCAGTCTGGGGAGGGGGGAACGGACCCAAGGATAATACACAATGCTGCTTACTAGAGATACAAACTGGGCGCCGAAAAGAACCACGTAGAAAAGCAAGCATTTTTAACAAGTGGCCAGACTTTCGGGGATACCTTTGAAAGTGACTTGTAAAGCACAACCGTTGGCGTTTCTATAAAAAAAATTCAGAATTACGCGGACAGACGTTTTCAGAATGTGCTGTTTGGAGCGGCATTTTATTTGTTGGCTTTTGCCTCTGGAGATCAGCCTGAGCTGTTGCTACCTGCTCACCCCTTGGTGCAAACTGCCTCTGCATCTCAAGCCCCCTTTTACAAAGGAGGGTCTTCCAGGTGTCAGTATACTGTGCTACCATTATTCTAGTTGCAAGCACTGCCGACAGTACAGACTTTAGAGGGAGTTGCAATTTTACCAGGCGCTGCACATAATTTAAAGACACGAACTCTCTCCTTCCTTTACACACACACACACACACACACACACACACACACAGAGAGAGAGAGAGAGAGAGAGAGAGAGAGAGAGAGAGAGAGAGAGAGGGAGGGAGGGAGGGAGGGAGGGAGGGAGGGAGAGAGAGAGAGAGAGAGAGAGAGAGAGAGAGAGAGAGAGAGAGAGAGAGAAAGCTTTTGGGTGCTGACTGCCAGTGGAGACTAAGGATCTCTGCTGGGTGCTGGTGAAACTGATTTCTCCTCTACCCAATGGCCTTGGGAAAGGGCTTCCCATCTGCTCTGAACGTCCCCTCACAATGTCAGAAAATCTGCCTACAAATATTGGCATCGAGCTGCCGTGACAGGAGGTGCTGCTTTAAATAGGAGAGAGACTGCAGGGAGAAAAGAAAGTCACAACCTTCCTAAGGACCAGACTACCTGCCTCTAGTTCCCCCAGCCCAAAGGCAGACAAAGGGGGCGGGTAGAAAAGCCACTCTTCTGAGTGGAGGGAAGAATGTACTGAGGGTTTCTGCGACCTCCGTTCAATTTTAGAACCTGTATATACGCAAATGGGTCCCTGAGGACCAGTTGTTAAGCAGGGTGGGCATCCGACCCCTAACCTCCTAAGCCCCACCTATCTCCCAGCTCTTGTTCAGATAAAGGCAAAGGAGAAATCTGATAGACGTTTAGGTCAGCTCTTGTGGGCAGTACGTTCCTTCTGTTTTTGTCCAAAGCTGGGGTGGGGGTGGGGGTCTGATTAGGGAAGGTCTGAATTCAGCCCTGGACCTGAAGACAGGATTCATCCTAGGGAATGGAGGTGTGGCTGTCACTTGGCCATGAATGTCCCAACCTTCAGTTATGTCCCTTCTGCCCCACCAAGGGCATTCCTCGTCCCTGGAGACGATTGTGGTGACAACTGTGCCAGAGAGACAGCTGAAGTCCTTTCCCGCCTCCCCCCCACCCCCCCACCCCCCCCAGTGCTGCCGAGCCAGCGTACACAACACTCACAAGGCATTTGTTTCCTGACTTTCTGGACTTGCCTTGGAGCTTGCTCAGCTGTCTCTGACTGACCCTCTCAACACAGCCCATGGCAGTTTCTCTCAGGAAGCATCCCGTCTGCTAAGACCCAAGCTCGCCTCCTCCTGGAGAGTGGGACTAAATTGGAGACAGGATCTCAGGCATCTTTGGGTTGTCTCGACTTTCCCACAGGTTTTCAAATCACCTGGTCTCTGACTTGTCATTGTGAAGAAACCGAGGTGCAAAGGAAGGGTTTGACCTAAGGACGTGGAGAGCCGGGAGCAGGGTCCACAGAAGCTTCTGGATGTCTTGAGTGTGGAGTCCCTTTGCTCAGTTTGGAGGGGGTACAATAGCTGGCAGTGAAGTACTGTTCAGTGAGTACCAACCTTGAGGCAGGGCACATGCCATCCAGACACACTGCGTAAGTCAGCCTCCCAGAAACCCCCAACAAAATGTGAAAGATATGAAAGGAAGGCAGGCATAAGTCAAAATTCCTCAGATAACATAAAAGAACATCAACAGAAAGCAAAAGCCTCCAACTCTACTCTGTCCCCCCAAATAACATGTATAGCTTTCATTTCAGTGGCTGGCTGCGTAGCTGACAGATGTTATCATCACTGAATGAGCGAGGAAAGGAGGGCTCTCAGGCCAACACAACATGGCTACCTGTCTCCAGGCTCGGCCCTTCCCATTGCTCTATGAAACAGTGATGCTGTGGACAGCAAAAAGGTCTATGAGGTGAGAGTGAACACCAACTCTCCTTTTTCCTGTTGCTTCCTTCTGCCCTATTCAGCAGCCAAAACTTGCAACATGTTTCAGAAGCTGAGACCATATTAATAATTACTCATAGTAATTGTATTCTTCCTAGGCCTTGGTGTAATTACAAACTGTCCTCCTCTAAGCCTAAGACCCTAGGACTGCTTCCAGCCTGTGGTAGGCCAGCACTGGGGCGTGCCTATTCAGCCCATTCAGCTGCAGATTTCCCCGACTGTCCCTGAGAGTTGTTGGGAGACTCCAATGAGAGGCAGGCAAGAGGCTGCGCTGCTTTTCAAAGATGTTTTTAGGAACCTGCCTACCTGCATGCAGTTAGAACAATAGAGAAATAGGGCTTTTTCTTTTTTCTCTTCCTTCCTTCCTTCCTTCCTTCCTTCCTTCCTTCCTTCCTTCCTTTCTTTCTTTTGTGGAACTAGCTATGTAGACCAGCCCCAGCCCGGTCTCAAATTCACAGAGATCTGTCTGCCTCTGCCTCCTGAGTGCTGGGGTTAAAGGTGACAGCCACCACACCCAGTGAATCTGGGGACATTGCAAAAGGCTGTGCTTTTGGTGCTTGATGGCGAGAAAGGGAAAGGACATGCCCTGTGGGAATGGGAGCACTGGGTCTCTGACATGAGAAGGCTTCAGCACGTGTGTCAGATGTCTTTCTGCTGACGACAAGTTGGTTAGGACATAGAGATGCAGGCTTACTGTACAGAGTGACTGGCTAATGGCAGCAGAGGTGCAGCCCGATAGATGTCTAAGTCCATCCCTTTGGTAAGCATCCCCTACCAAAGGCTATTTATTCATAAACGGGTCGGGAAACACACCCCATAAGAGGGTAGCAGCTTTCCAGAAACAATGATTTGTTACATTTGTATGTGTGAGAGTGAGAGGAGGCAAAGATGGATCTATGTCAGTCCCCATATGACACTCTGTTTTGTTTTGATTTAAAATAAAACAAAAACAAACCTTTGCTTTGCGACTTTCTTTAATTTGGGGGTCTGATGAGAAGATATCATAAGAATGATAGGCCACTCACTGGTGGGTCTCTTAGACTTAGCAGAGGAGCCACCATGGGAAAGGGCTGTCGGCCTTTCCTGCTAAATCCTGCAGCCTGCACACTTCTGAGACTGTAGGGAGAATCTGAGGACCTTTGGGAGGATGGAGAGGAGATGGCTGTGGAAGTCAGGGGGAAAACATCAACTTTCTTGAGGGCCCGGGCAGGCTTCAGAGCCTGCATTCAATATGTCAGGACAAAGGATACTGCGCCCCCTGGTGTTAGCCTCAAATCAGCTTTCAGAGACCAGCAGCCCTGAATGGCCTAAACCAACCACAGAAAGGTTTCTTCTGTTTGCTAAGGCCTTTCTTTCTTAATTCTGGAGTGTAAGTAGAGATTCTGCTGTAGAGAGAGTAGGGTGGGTGCGTGTGTGTGCTAGCTTGTTTTATTTGGTTTTCTTTGCTTACAATTTAAGCTAACAGGACAAACCCTGCTTAAAAGCAATCCCTTTAGGTGGGTAGTACACTGGTCTGAAAGCAACAGCCATAGTGGGTAATGTTCTGGTGTGGGGTGAGGGAGGCATCTGAAATTTCAGAACCCCTTGTTCCTCGTCTCGAAAGCAAATGGTTTCGAGTAAGCTGTTCTAAGGCTCCTTTAGGTTCAGGTACCGAATACACAACCCACAGAACCATGTTTTCTCAGAGCTTTGCAAATGTGATTTGTTAACGTCTGTGCAGGTGCAGGCGTGTTTCAGCATCCAAAGGTTCCTGATTCTGAGCAAAGCATTTTAAAAGCGCAAACCGTATCTCTTCTCATCCCAGAAGCCCCTCACCCTCCAGTCTCATGGAAAGCTCAGCTAGAAAGCTGCCGAACAAGCACCTCCCCCCCCCCCCCCCCCAGTCACTGCTATTTCTTTTAAAAATAAAGTACTAAATGTTGTGCTGGAAATTCTGCTCAGTGTCGAGTGTGGTAGGTGTGAATGCGTGCTTTAATTGTTCCAGGCACCAGACCAAAACGTCCCCAGAATTAGCAGAGTTTTCAGCTATAATCTGGCTAACATTTTTCTGCAAATAGGTAAGAAGACCAGACTGAATTTCCATTGAAATTTACAGCCATTCCTCATCTAGTCAGGTGATCAGCCCTGAGGAAGAATTATGGCGCCACTGAGTGTTTTCCACTCCTCAAACCTGTATGTCCTGTCTCCAGCGTGAACAGTCGGTTATGCCTCACGGCAGCTACTTCCTGCAGCACTGCTTCAACTGTGATCTCCATGTAATGGGCACCGTTTATTAATATCACTGTTTATTAGGCATCTCATGATTGCCCCCGCGAAGATTACTTGAGCAGCAACCTTAGTTCTGTAGCTAAATTTGCAGCTCTTGTCCCCTATGAGAGAGTGTCACCGGTCCATATACTGTCTGGAAGATCTGATCTCTCTCAGTGAGAAGTGAGCCAGGAGGAAGAACAGCCCCACACCCGAAGGAGATGGCCTGTGACAACCCTGCCTTAGGAAGGGGAAGACTCTGGGTGAAGAGGGTTTACCAGATGGCTAGTTCAGTGACTCAGAGTACTGTGTTCCCACTTAGAGGAAACAACCATGTTATAGGTTAAACTGCAGGCTTCCAAAATTCATGTTATAGCTCAGATCCCCAGGACCTCAGAATGGAGCTGATTTTGGAGACAGATTCATTTATTGATTGGTTTATCTGTTTATTTATTTTGCATACACACTTATGAAGGTCAGAGGACAGCTTCCAGGGGTTGGTTTTCCACATTTTGGGTTCTGGGGAATAGATTCAGATCATCAATCTTGGCAGCAAGCATCTTTACCCGCTGAGCCATCTCATCAGCCCCAGGAGAGAGGTTCTTTAGAGACATGATTATGTTTCAGTAAAAATCAGCCTTAATCTAAGGTGACTGATGGGGTCCTGATAAAAATATGTTGACGCAGACGTGGACAGAGAAAGACCACAGGAAAATACACGGACAAGGGGACCAGGCACGAGCCAAGAAATATCCTCGGAAGAAATCAACCCTGCTGATACGTTGGTCACAAATTTGAGACTCCAACTGTGAGGTGATAGATTTTCTTTGTTTAAGCCTCTGGGTTTTCTAGTGTTTGATTTTGGCAGCTCCAGCAAACTAACGCAAGCTACTCCTTGCCACCAGCCAATCATGTGCAGCCATTTGGAGATGCAGATCCTGTGTCAACAGATTTTCCAGTGTGAGCATCTTTTATTTTTAAATTTTGGCAGGAGGGCTGGCCTTTCCAGGTGTGTAACATGAACAATCATACAAGATCTGTTACTTAGATATGGCCCATGCTTGTCTTGATGTTCTGCTGTCTCCATCTTCAAATTTTTAATTTCCAGCAGGGAGCTGGCCTTTTTATCTTTGACCAGGCCTCCAGACATCATGGAGTTAGTGTTGTGGACAAATAATATGACTTTTAACTAATGTGTATGTTAAAATTATGGGTGCCCCCACCATATTCCCCTGAAAACGCCATGCTGGGCACTAGAGGAACCCTCGGATATTGCATTGAATCTTTTTGTTGCTAAATGGATTAAAATTTCCAATCCTTGATGATCACTGGGGAAGTTTATAGAACCTAAAAGTTTACCAGGAGTAGAATGAAAGTCACAAACATCTCCAGGTTTGGCTCTCAGAAATGAACCATAGGGCCCTGGCCAGTGTTTTTTTTTTTCTTAGAGTTAAGCCCCAAGAACTTCACACCACGAGTGTCTTTTTTTAAAAAAAAACTAAAATATTTTTTATCTCTGTGTGTAGGGTGGGCATATGTATGCTTTGTGTGCACACACATCTGTGTACAGGGCAGAATTTCTCTTCATCTTATGTTTTGAGACAGTGTCTGGCACTAAACAGAGAGCTCATCCATGGTTGACACTGGCTGCCCAAAGAACTCTGGAGATCTTCCTGTCTCCACTCTTGCCCCCAGCCCTGAGATTACAGACACGTGAGCAAGAAGACCCTGATATGGGTACTGGGGATTTAAAATCAGGTTCTCAAGCTTGGGTTATGGTAGGTACTGTACCAATTGAGCTATTTCCCCAGACTCTCGGTAAAGACTTTGGGTGTTAGGAGAGGAACATGATTTAAAAGGGCTACGTGTTAAGTGTGACAGTCAAAGGTTAAAGATAGCCTTAATTGTCAACTTGACATAACCCATAATCACATGGTGAAAGCTTCAATACTTGTCTACACTGAGATGGACTGAATACATGTCTGTAGGGGATTGTCTTAATTAAGCTTACGGGTGCATTGGACCCAGCCCAGGGTGGGCCACCCATTGCCTCAGCGGAGGTTCTGAACTGCGCTAAGTGGAGAAACCCAGCCAAGCAGAAGCAAGCTAGTGAACAAATCCACACTCTTTTCCTCCACTCTCGACTGGATGTCGGGGGACCAGGTATCTCGGGTTCCTGCTTGGCTTCCACAGTGAGTGACAGTGACCTTGAACTGCAGGCTGCAAAAAGCCCTTCCCTCATGTTACTTTTTGTCAGGGTGTTTTTATCACAGCCTCAGAAATGAAACTAAGACAAAAACTCTTCTCCCTCTATGCTGACCTGTTCCGAGAATCCTCACGCAGTTCCCCGCTGGGATGCATTTGGAGGTCTGAGCTGGAGGATAAAGTAAAACTAAGGCTGCCCATGCCCAGGATACACAGCCTGAGCCACGTGCTATAGACGAGCAGTGGCTTTCCATTTCTTAGAGTGTGGTCGAGTAGGGGGTCATCAGTGAGCCGAGTCATGGGGCTGTTGAGGAGGCCCTGCTTTTCTGGTCTGCACTGATTTATAAAGCACACTGACAATAATACACTGGAATGTTTGGTCTGGAAGTCTGCTTTGCTAGTTCTATTTGTGCCCAGCACTAACTGCAGAGTGTAAGTTTTAAAGGGAGTATTTTTTTGTGCAAGTTTTATGCATATTCCCTCCAGGGAGTAAGTGAAAGTCTGTTTGAGACACACTGCATTTCTTGGAAGAAGCTTGCTATAAATTAATACAGAGCCCTCTTTTTCATTGCAGGTCCCCAGGACACATGGGACGAGGCTTCCATGTTACACCAGGGACAGAGTGAGGCTTTCATTGGCCTGTGTCAAAGAAGCTGCTTCCGCGCCTCTCCCCTGTAAAATTCCCCAAAGTCTCTAACTCTGCTTTATTTTCATTCTTTCCTACAGCTTGCATGCACAGCGCCCTTGGAAGAAGATTGTGATGGGCTAAAAGCCGTGAGAATGTTGCAGGCAAGGCCTGGACTTGGTGCAGCGAAGGAAATTCCATCACACCTGCTCCCGAGTCTAGGAATGCCGAGTTAGCCAGCTCCCACTTCGCCCCAAGAGTCAGCCTCTCCTCCCCCATTACCAAGAGACAGAAGAATTTAAGAAAAGGGATGGATCCCATATTTAAGAGGCTTGAAATTGTATACCTGACATTTCTGAGTTAAGTTATAAAATACAGCCCCCTTCATCACAGGAAAAATTAAAAAATGTAGTTAAAACTTATTTAAAAACTATTGCACTAAGAGGAATGGAAAATTCTGTTGACATAAGATGTGTATGAAACGATTCTTATCATCAGTGGGGCTGGGATATAGCTCAGTCATGGAGTGTTTGCATAGCAATGTGAATGGTCCAAGGTTCAGTCCCAAGAACTGGGAAAGAAAAGGGGGAGGGGAGGAGGTTTATTCACAACCGCATTTCCAATATAGGCAGAAAGTAGAAAGAATCCAAACGCCTCAATGAATGGATGAGTGTAAGATGTTATACCTATACAATGGGATACTAGCCAGCAGAAGGGTATGAAATAATAAAGATGACGGCACGGATGACTTTTTAAATTTCTTCTTAAGTAACAGAAGACAATCACAAGGAAAGCACCCACTCCATATTTCTGGAGTATATAGTCATACCTACATAGAGAAAATAGAACAGTGGTTGGCTGGGAATACCTACGTGGAAAAAGCAGAACAGTGGTTGGCTGGGACTTGGAGAGAGGGCCTGGACTTTAGGAGACAGCAGGGTGGTGCAGATGAAAATGTTCTTGAATTAATCGAAGTGCTGGTTGGACCACTTGATAACTGCATTTAAAAACCACTGAATTTTATTTGTAAATGGGGGAATTGCATGATACATTGATTATATCTCAATAAAGTCTTTAATAGTTTTTAAACAATACCTTAAGACCTGGACTGTCTTTCTTCCTTTGAATCTAACTGCCTTCTGATAAATGTATCCAAAATTAAAAGCAGATCCTACAAGCCGAAATGAGAAGGCATAAAAATCACTGGGTTTCCTGGAGAGATTCTGACTTGAGCATTATTGAATACCCACAATGCTCATATCTACTTTTGAACTTAATAAAATGATGAGATTTTCATTGATATAAAGTCATTAAAATATATTTAAATGGGGGCTGGAGAAAAAAATGGCCTATTGTAGTTAAGAGTATGTACTGCTCTTGCAATCAGCCATCTTAGTTAGAGTTTCTATTGCTGTGATGAAACACCATTAGCAAAAGCAAGCTGGGAAGGAAATGACTTGTTTGGCTTTTCTTCCACATCACAGTCCATCACTGAAGGAAATCAGAACAGATCTCAAGCAGGGCAGGAACCTGGAGGTAGGAGCTGATGCAGAAGTCATGGAGGAATGTTGCCTACTGGCTTGCTCCTCATGGCTTGTTCAACCTGCTTTCTTATAGAACCTGGGACCACCAGCCCAGGGATGGACCCACACACAATGGGCTAGACCCCCCCCAACCAATCACTAATTAAGAAAATCCCTACAGCCTGGTCTTATGGAGGCATTTTCTCAATTGAAGTTTCCTCCTTCAGATAAGTCACTAGTTTGTGGCAAGTCGAAATCAAACTAACCAGTGCAACTGATCTCTTGTCAGCTTGACACACAAACACATCACCATTGAGACATAACTGTTCCTTTCTTCTTCCCCAAGAGCACACATCAATGTCAACATTATAATATGAACAGTCCAAACCCCAAGTCCCACAGTCTTTAAAAATTCAATCTCTTTCATATAGCCAGTCTCTTTAAAAAATCCAGTCTTTGAAAATTCAGTCTCTCAACTGTGGGCTCCTGTAAAAATCCAAAGTAAATAGTTTCTCACTTCAAGCGGGAAGAACCAAGGCGCAGTCAAAATTTGAGCAAAGCAAAACTAAACTCCCACAGTCTAAATAACTTAGTGGCCAGCGTCTGGGATTCACTCACAGTCTTCTGGGCTCCTCCAAGGGGCTTGGGTCACTTCTCTGGCTCTGCCTTCTGCGGCGCACACAACTTGTGGTCCAAGCTCCCGCTGGCTTTACCGCTGCTGTTCCTGGTGGTTATCAGACAGTACTGACAGTCTGTGCTGCAACGGGGCTGCTTTCATCAACAGTCTCTTTTGGGCTCTCTCAATGGTGCCAAACCAATTTTCCTAAAAGACCCCTTCAGTTCTGGGATTCAACTGCCACCAAGGCTGCACCTTCACCAATGGCCTCTCCTGGTCTCTCACAGTTCCAAGCTGCAGCTGCCCTCTATGACCCCTTCATGCCTTCAAACCCAGTGTCACCTGGGTGACGCTTCCATTCCCAAGTTCAGCTGCCAGCATAAGGTACAACCATGGCCGCTTCTGGAGCAACTTCTGTGTGCAGACCCTGAGTAAATAAACACTTCCCACAAGATCTCACCTCGGTGATGCTGGTCTCTTAATCACCACTAATTTCTTAGCTGTGTTGGTCAGTTTCTATTGTCCCAGTTAAACAAAGGTTTTACTTCCTTGGTTCTAGTATTTTGTTAATCACAGCCAATTAATTCTTCAGCCCCAGCTAATCAAAACCACAAACTCTTAACTCAAAAGTGCCCAGTAGAGTCTTTGCTTTCCCCTCAAACTTCACAATCCAGGCCTTCACCATCTGTATTGCTCTGAGGATTCTTTTCTTCCCACTGAGCTCTCAATACGATGGCTTTTCTAGCCCAAAGTTCCAAAGTCTGTCCACAATCTTCCCCCAATACAACGTGGTCAGGTCTGTCACAGCAATACCTCACTATTCTGGTACCAATTTGTCTTAGGGTTTCTGCTGCTGTGATGAAACATCATGACCAAAAGCAAGTTGGGAGGAGAGGGTTTATTGGGCTTACACTTCCACATTATGGTGCATCATTGAAGGAAGCCAGGACAGAAACTCAAGCAGGGCAGGTACCTGGAGGCAGGAGCTGATGCAGAGGCCATGGAGAAGTGCTACTCACTGGTTTGCTCCTCATGGCTTGCTCAACCTGCTTTCTTATAGAACCTAAGACAATCAGCCCAGGCGTGACTACACCCACAATGGGCTAGGTTCTCCCCCATCAATCACAAAATTAAAAAATGTCCTGCAACCTTATCTTATGGAGTCATTTCCTTCATTAATGTTCCCTCCTTTCAGATAAATCTAGCTTGTGTCAAGTTGTCATAAACTAGCCAGGATAGTCATTCTTAGCACCCATATTAGATGGCTCATAACCACCTATAACTCCAGCTCTGGAGGATCCATGCCCCTGTCCTTCACGGGCACCCTCACTTACATATGTGCACACACTCAGACGTACACATACGCACATAATTAAATACTATATATATATATATATATATATATATATATATATATATATATATATATGACATGCATATGTTTAAATGATTCTCAAAGTGATTTTCTTGGGTTTTCCTGTCACCTTCTTTAGGCACTAACACCCCAACCTTACCTAAAAGAATAACAACCCCATTTTCAGCTCACATGCTGTGGCTATTGTTGATCAACTGCCCACCCCCAGGCTTGATGACTCAGGCTTCATCACTTGGTATATCCTGTTGAAAGGGATGCTGACGGATGCCGCCTCACATTGACCCATATGAATCAGTTGGGAAACAGAGAACTCTTGAGCTATTTGTTACACTAAATTGCCATAGCAATTCAAAGCATATAAAACTAAACAAAAGGTGCAATTCTCACGCCGTCTTCCTTCCTTATCATTTTGTTACATCTTATCAACACCCGAAATCTTGAGGTTGGCTCTACAGGTGGAAACACTGCACAGTGGCATGCTGCTGGTATCTGAATCCCACGGTCAGCGGCTTTCCCTCAGTAGCCTGGAGCTCATTACTGGGGCAGTACGGACAGAATAGACCAGTGCTGGTGAGTAGGGCTCCCCTTTTCTGATGATTTGCCAGCTCTATGGGGTGGCCCCCTAAAGATAATTCTACATCCCATTTCTCAGAACATATGATCACAGCCTCATTTGAAAAACGGCCTTTGTATCTGTCATTCCATTAAGCATTTTGATGGGATAGCCTGTATTATAAGACAAGAAGGCAGGGTGACGCATCCACGTAGAGGAAGTGAGGGAGGAGTGTGATCACAGAGACCGAAGTAAGAATGAAGTTGTTCCCAAAACCACCATAAGTTGGTAAAGACAGAAGCCGAATCTTCCCTCTCATATCCAGAGGCAGCACAGATAGACAAACTGTGATTCCAGACCCCCACCATCCAGAAACATGAAAAAACAATTTCTGTTGTTCTAAGTTGCTCAGATTTGAGCAGATCCACGAGATGCCACTGCAGTCTTGTCCTGCAGCTTGAGGAGGAGCACAGGGCACAGCCCAGCCCAATGGGAAGTCAGCTTCCCCTGGGGAGCAAGCACTCCCTCTGTGGGGGTTTGCTAGGAACCTAACACCACAGGGCGCAAGACAAATCGGCACAGAAATGGGAAGTCGAGGCTCAGAGGGAAGCCTCCGCCAGTGTTGGCAAGAACATGTATGAAACGACTGAGCTAACTTCTTTTTAAATCAGTTTCCTAAACAACAATACATTACTTTTGGGGAGAATATTTAAGATGTTTATTTACACAGAATACTGGAAATGTTTAAATTGCTATCTTTTTATTGATGTGACAAACAGTATTAATTTTTTATTATAGAGTCCATGACTATTGGACAGTCCTAAATTTGTATAATTTAATTATTTTTGCCTAAGGAGAAGTTACTTCAAATTCATTTAAATGCCCAGAAGTCTTTATGAGCTAACCTTTAAATGTCTTTACAAATCATACAAAACTACTTGGGTACTAAAGTGCAACTTAGAGGCAGAGTGTGTGCATCATGGTTTGAAAGAAAATGGCCCCCAAAGAGAGTGGCACTCTTAGGAGGTGTGGCTTTGTTGGAGTGGGCGTGGCCTTGGAAGTGTGTCACTGTGGGGGCGGGCTTTGAGGTCTGCTATGCCAGGCTACACCCAGTGTGACAAACAATTCAGTTCCTGTTGCCTGTGGGTCAAGATGTAGGACTCTCAGCTCCTTTTCCAGCACCATGTCTGCCTGCAGTCCACCATGTCCTGCCATGATGCTAATAGATTAAACCCTGAAACTGTAAGCCACCCCAATTAAATGATTTCCTTTATAAGAGTTGTGCTCACGGTGTCTCTTCACAGCAATAGAACCCTAACTAAGATAGTGTGCAAGAATTCCTGGGTTTAATCCTTGTAACACATGCACACACACACATACACACATGTGCACACATGCACACACGTACATACATGCATACTTGCACATATACACAAATAATAAATAAAAGAAACAGTGGGAAATGGGTTTTCAGAGGAGGATATTATAGCATTTAGACATTTTTTTACTGGCTAAAATATTATTTACCAGAAATAAAATAGAATATTCTTAAGAACAAGCAGTCAAATCACATTCTGCAAATAAAGGATTTTTCTAAGGCCATAAACCATAAACCATACATTGATACAACAACAGTATTAATTCAAATCTACCTTTTAGTCACCATGAGGTTCCAGATCAGGACTGTTTATTATTAAGCTAAAGGAAATTGGTAGAAAATAAAAACTTAGCTTAGAACTTCCTATCCCACCCCACTCCCTGTGTTTATAGAGTTTCCCCTTAGCAGTGAATGGCCTGGATCTTGCTGGACCAGGCTGGCCTTGAACTTGCAGAGATCCACACGCCTCTGCCTCCCAAGTGCTGGAATTACAGGAATGTGCCACTGAGGCCCATGATTCCTCTTTATATAGGAGGATGACCATTGTAGCCTAGAAAACTATAAATACATCAGGTCTATCAACAACAAGGTAGACAGACTCAAACAAGGCTTACAGAAAATACAAGAATCCAATTTTCTTTTCCACTAAGGAAAAACACTTTTAAGTATTACTCATTCTCAACAACTCTGGTTAAGGGCAACCCTGCAAGTTTGCCCCCCACCCCCACCCTCCCACTAAAGCTAAAAAAAGAAACTCACCACCAAAGTTGAAATATAAAGAACTGGAAAAATCAGTGATTTGTTCCTTGATGGTAACTTTACAGCAAAGATATAAGTGTTTCTTTACACTAAATTGTTTTCTTCATGTGGAAACGGCTGATAGAAATCTAGGGATGGATATAATTAAGTACTGTGTGGCTCCTACTCCAAAATGCCCCTTTTCTTTTCTTTGAAGTCAAGCAATTCAACATTTGCCCAGGAACTGGAGTTGAGGACCAGAGTTGGGCCCTAGAGACATTTCAAAGCTGCCTAGACAAAGGCTCAGAGTGACCGCACTAAGGAACCATGCTGCCTTGGACCCAAATCGAAATTGATGACCTAATATATCTTTCCCAGCACTGACGGCCACAGTTTTATGAGCATCAAGAGCTGGGTGTCTGCCATTGTCAACAAACAGAGCTTCTCCATGCACAGACACAGAGCACCCCAAAGGCATGCTGCAGTCTCTCTAGGCCTAGCATGTGGTCTCTAGCTTTTGCCACATGGGGGATAAATCTCTGTTTTGAAGGATGGTCCTTCAAGGGTGGGAGTTGTTCTCCCATCTTATCTTGGCTGCAGAACTCTGAGCCACAGCAGTGAGCTCTCCCTGAGACACCTACGGTGAAGATAATGAAGCTTTGGTTAATGGCTCTTCCTTTCCAGGGCCCCTCCCAAAACCTGGGACCTGACTGTGTGTTTGGGATTTTGAATCCTCTTTATTGAGCTCTCTTAATTGTATGACAACTGAGCCCCCTATATGGTGACCTCTTAGAGAAAATACATGAAAATTTATCTTCATGAAAGCATAAAAATTAAACACAGGGTTGGAGAAATGGTTCAGTGGTTAAGAGCGTTTGCTGCTCTTCCAGAACTTGAGTGCATGTGGGGAGGTTCACAGTTGCCTGTACCTCCAGCTCCGGGGACTTTAACTTCCTCTTCTGGCCTCACTGACACACTCCCACAGATCTGCTATGTGCACACAGGAACATACACATACACCTAAACACGATTAAAGATAAATATCTCTGTCTTTTATGCACATGCCTTCACCTCTGGCATGTCCCCATCAGCCTAAGTCTCCTTAACTACAGCATCGAGTCACAAAGTAGCCAAAGTCCAAGTTTATCCACATCAGCTCCTTGCAGAGAGGATTTCCTTCTGGAGTAATGCTTGCTACAATGGCTCATAAACTCTGAACACTGAAAGAACGTTCATGCATGTTCTTCCTTTTAGCTCTGTGGTCTCAGTGTTCCAGTGTCAGCTCGGCTTGCTTGCCAGTAAAGTCAATAGGTTTGGACTAGGCTTCCAGACTTTGTAGTGAGGGCTCTCAGAGGACCAAGCTGTAGGAATGGTGGTGGTTATTCTGATTACAGAAGCGATGCTGGATACCTATGCATGCATATATACATTCACACACAAAAGTAACGCAAAAATAAAAAGTATGCAGCATAGAAAATGAAAATCTATCATCCTCCATAGCTAAGAAAAGCAGTTGGATTTTTTTCAAAAACACACATTAACATTTTACAATACGAAGAATTCTACTCTCTAAGCAACAGTGTGTCTTGGGCATTCTCTCATGTCTGTCTGTAGAAAAGATCTTTTAAATGTTTTAATGATTCCATCATACTGCACTGTATGGCCAAACCATATTCTCCTTAATCATTTTCCTGTGAGTGCCTGTGGGCTCTTTCCAAGCTCCCTGAAACACTTCTTGCAAGTATCACATTCCCCTTGAACACTTGGAAACAGTTGTCAGCAGGTTCTGATGAATTCTCAGCAGGTGAGTTTTTATCAGGTCAAGAATTTGAGCATTCCATTTCAATAGCTGTCATCAGATTGCCCACCAATAATTTTATATCTATTTACACTTCTTGTGAAGGTGAAATGCTTTCCTCTTCTACTCCCTGAGTGACACAGAAGTCCAGTAAGCTGGGGGGTCTGGAGTGGATCCAGAGTAAAGGGGTTCAGTGGAAGTTTTTGTCATTGTTGTTCTTTGTTTGTTTTGGCCTTTGTCAAGAGCTAACAAAGACATCAAAAGTGTCTTCTTTCCTTGATGAACTCTGCTCTGGGGGAGCTAATAACTGGACAGAGAGCTAGTCAATTTAATAGATTTTAAAAAAGAAGTTACCACTTCTTACTTGTTTCTGGGTGCAGCTAATAGACAACTTATCAGAGAGTAAACAGGAAAGTGTACCACACATGGAATGCTTAGAAACGGAATTGGTACAGTGCAAACCTATCTGAGTTTTGGCCTGTAGTTTTGACTGAAGCAACACACTTCGACTTAACAGCATTAGCAGGTTTACATCTGAACAATTCTTCAATTTCAGCCTTATGTCTGTTTAATCCAAGAAGTTTGAAGAAAAACATCTATTATTTTCAGGCACATGAAAAGAGATGCTGAGCAGGTCCTTTAGTGAATGACAGGGTTTGCCAACTTGTGATCTAAGGCTGTTTAATGGTTGCTGTGTTTACACCTCGGGCAGCAGGGACTGTGAAGACACTAGGAGAGGATGGAGAGGCCATCGGGTCAGGAAAACTGAGGTGCTGCTCTCCAGAGCCTTGGGTGTGTGCTGGAGAGAGAAAGGCTGACAGAGGAGTAGACAGCAGGGGCAAAGGGTCCCTGTCTTGCAGCCCTAATGCCACCAGGGTAGCCTCACAGTGACCTGCCTGTTGGGAGTAGGTTTATCTACAGTTTAATCTGGAGCAGGCTGGCTTCTTGTGTTCCATAACTGTGAAGTAGATATGTAACAATGAGAATTTCACAATAGTGTGGGCTACTACATAACACTAAAGGCAAATTGCTTTGCCTAACCTTGCTCATGCTGAAGGCTCAGCAAATGTTTGGTATTTTTATTAGAAAAGATTTTGCTTTGAAAAGCTTCTTTAAAAAAAAAAGTTTTGAAACCACCAATTTGTTTCTTGTCATCCCTAAAATGAGGCAATTATATTTATTTCTTACTTCCCAGTGCAAGGGTTCTTCTCATTTAAACACTATCTTAATTTTGTGGACAGGGCTAGAGGCGCTGAGTGAACCATCCTCCCACACACCAAAAGGCTCTGCTCTGCCACTAAGGGCAGCCAAAAGATGGCTGCTCTCTCTTCATTTCCACCGCTTTGTAGAAACAAGACAGGAGAAATGTTTGGTCTGCCCTGTGGGGCAAGATTCACTCTGAGACTTGAACAGGAACCTTGTTAGGCCTTAGAGATGTTCTTCTGGTGACATATTTTCAATAACTCCACAAACACTTGAAAGGACTTCAGAAATAAACTCCTACTTCCTGAGACTGACTGAGTTTTCTAGGCTTGGCCAGACGTCTTTAAAAGGAAGAAGTCGTCCTACAGACGCATGCTCTTATCGGCCCTGTCTTAGGAAAGTTTGTCTTTGTGAGGGGAAGACTTCAAGTCTCACTAATGAGTCACAGACCCAGGGCAGGAGGGAGAGCATGTCTAGCCTTTTCCTTTCTGACTGCTCTACGAGGAGACCAAAAGCTATAGAGTGGAGTAAAACCTCTCAGACTGCATCCTTTCTACCCAGGAAACTCCTTCAGTGCCAGTCACTGCTGCAGCGAGAGCCAGACGTGGGTTTAGGGAGGGGCTTCCCTGCGTCAGGGACACTCAGGGTCTGTGGTCGACTTAGGAACAAGTAGACATAAAAACTGTAGAATTAAGGGATGAAAACATCATTTAATGAAACCCCGCCCTCCAGACGCTCTTGATCAAAGTCTGTGCTTGCACTAAGACAATCGATCTACAGTTGCATACATAAAATTTTGGCAACACTCTGTCCTCAGTGCTTTCAACAGAGGCTTTAGCCCCTGAGTCTGGGCATCGTCCCAGAACTCGGATCCAGTTGCTTTACGCATACCAGAAGACACACCACCGCAGCTGAGGCCCGTGCAACCACTTTCTTTTAACCTCGCGTCTGTGAGAAATTACTTTCCAAAAACATAAGTGAAACCCGATGTCTTCTCTGGGTGGTTATTTTTGCGCCTATGAAGTCAATAAAACTCTCCAGATTTATTAGACAGGCCCTGCTGCGGAAGACAAGACCACTTCCTATTCCCTGGCGGAAATGTGGGCCTTTCCTTTCTCTAACTTTCTTACCACACATTTTTTAATTTTATTCATTTCTTTTACTTTTTCCCCTCAGAAAACTTGTCAGAACTCTCAAAGATAAGTGACTTGGTCCATACTACATTTTCAGCCTTTTGCATCCAAGAAGGAGAGAGCAAACACACCCTAGGATTCTTGGGCCTCTCTTCTTTGCCTCCCATTTCAGAGGGCCATCTTTGTGCTAAAATCGGCAAGGAGCTTTGTGTCTCTCCCTCTATCATGTTAAACAGCAAGCACAGCACATAGCAATAAGCTATCATCCTGTGAGAGATCACTAGCCCTGGGCCAGTGGCCATGACAATGACAGTCGCCTCATCTTCAATTCAAGAACGGGCAACAGTTCTTACTGAGCCCGTTTCCTTTGTCACTGCATTGAGAGGGAGGGATGCAAGATGGTGAGGCAAGATCATCCCTAAGGGGAGACACAAATGCTAATGGGTAAAATTCACTTGGTGTGCCAGGCTCCACAGCAAACAGCCTAGTAGGGACACAGACTTGGGCAGGAATGGTCGTGAAAGGCTTCTCAGATATTCTGATAGATGTGTTTAAAAAAGCATAGGCATTCGTTGACTGAGCTAGGGAGGTCCCAATAGGAAGAGGGGGCCATGCGTGCTGTCAAAGGACCAGTGTTATAATCAACTAGAGAGGGCTAACAGCTAAGAGCTGCCAGACTGAGGCTCAGCCAGCAAGGAGGGAGGGGAGAAAGAGAATTTAAGGAAAGGTCATACAGCCGTTATGGCTAAGCAGCAGAATGGTAAAATCCTCCGGTCCTGGAATGAATGTCTCGAAGGATTGCATTTTGAATGGAAATTAATTCCCTAAATGTCTTCATTTTAAGTTGCTGAGTCAATATTTTTTTTCTATATATTCTTCCCAAACTGACTTGAATTGGGAAGACATGCCTTGGTTAAATCTTGGGCCACCAGATCTGGCTGTGCATCAAAGAATGGCAGGGTTACCACCATGTCAAGACCTGCAACAGCTCTTCTTTCTTGGTCTAGTCATGGCCACTCGCATGTAGAGAGCTTTGTGTCAGAACTAGCAGCCCAAGCTTCAGTGATTCCCCTGCTCCTGAGGCCAGTGTATCTGTTTATCAAGGCTGTTAGGAAAGGGGCCTTGTTGGTAAACTCATCAGAGTTTGGCAAAGCAGAACACTTAAGGTATGTCCTCAGATGACCGTACGCTTGGTCCCTCACAACCTCAGCAAAGCCCACCTACTGTTTCCTCAACTGTATAAAGGAACAGCATTTTCTGCTATCTCAGAGGGTTGGTACGAAGAATGAATAAGAATACAGTGAACTGATGAGACTTAAATGAAGCCAAACTACAAGGTGCTTACCATAAGTAAGCTGTAGCCATGTCTCAGGACTCTCTAAGTCAAGTATTGCATCTCTACTTAAAGAGCTTCATGAGTACATGGCCATTACCTTGTTTGTGGCCACTATAGTCTTTGCACCAAAACCAACTCTCATGTCCTTGTTCCTTCATGGAGTCCTTTCCCTTCTACTCTCCTCTGATTCAGGGACAATTGAGTTTGCTTGAATTCTCTTCTTATTGAATTCACTTCTTATTGAAATCTCTCTCTCTCTCTCTCTCTCTCTCTCTCTCTCTCTCTCTCACACACACACACACACACACACACACACACACATATACACACAGTATTAAGGCCAAAACTACTTTACTTATTAATTGAGGTCCAATTCCAACATACATAGATAGTTAACCTTTCTATACTTGAGAGAAAAGAGCATATTCATTTTCTTAAAAATCCAATGAACATGACCAGTGGTAAGAAGTTTGGGGCTGCTGATCCATAGAACCATGTGAGCTACAGGCTCAGCTTTAGATGAAGCGTCACTTAACTTCAGCCTCAGCCCTGCTCAACAACAAAGGTAAGGAAGAGCTGTGACAAGAAGAGGTCAATTCTAGGACCAAATAGAGCAAGAAATCCAGGACTAACCAGATCATTCCTCACAGTGCGGTTTCTTTAGACTTGGAGAGTGTCTTGAGAGGCAGCGAGTCACCTTCTAAACCCCTTTATCTCTGGGAATTCCAGCCTTTCCTTTCTTTAGGAAGCGGTTTCCCACCCTCAGAGGACCACCCTCTTCTTATGGTCTTGCGGTGACTTAGTTATCTTTTGTCTTCCTCATCTTCCCTTCAACATCAGCTTTGGATGCAATGTTCCACTTGTCTGCCGTAGGAGAACAAAATTACTGTCAAGAACTATCATTACAGTTGAACTGCTATTGCCAGGGACATGATTTAGCCTGTGCAATGCCTGCTGCACCTGCGTGAAGACCAGGCCTAGATGCCCAGCAGCCATGTAAAAAGCCATGCATGTGGTCACATGGGTCTACAGCCCCAGAGATTTGGAAAGGGTCACAGAGAAAGGCAGATCCCTGCAACTCATTGGTCAGTAGCCATGCCAGAACAATGAGAGAACTTGAGAAAAACCGGTGTCAACTTTTGGCCCACATATGCATTTGCATAGATTCACTGAGAGACTCTCTCAGAAAATCCCCTGGAGGGATGGCTCAGCAGTTGAGAGCACTTGCTGCTCTCTCGCAGAGGACCTGTTCCGTTGAGGAAAAGAGGATATCAACCCTGGGCCTACACCTTGTGTACATGCATATACCTACAGAACAGTAATATAAAAATTCCTGTCCTTGTTTCTGGGATGTCTGCACATTCTTCTCCAGGGGTTTCCATGGTACACTGGGACCAGTTTTAAAGGAAGTCATATTTCACTGGGTGGGGGATGGAGGTCCAGGTTCCAGCTCTGACTCCAACTCTCTCCACTTGTATGACCTTTGGGCAGATGGCTGCGGCTTGGCTATCATCCTCCTACTCAGAAAAGGAAATATTCACAAAGTCGGGATACCTAGGGCATGTTTGTTCCTCCCAACAGCATTTAAACGAGGCAGCAGACAACTGTATTGGGAAATTATGCAAGAAGTCAGAAGATCGGGCCATGTGAGCCCTACATCCTGGCTCCATTCACAGCAGCAGTCTCCTCTGATGAGGCTTGGGCGCTCCTGGATCCAGTGGGCTTCTAACTTTCTGTTGCCCTGTTGTCTGCTTTGCTCAGACACTAAATATCAATGGTTATTTGTCAATGCCCCTGTACTGAGAAAAATTAGACATATTTAACCAGTAAAATATGGGTAGTATCCTCTGTGAGAGAGTACGCAGGAAGTGCTCTGGTCTGCCCCAGGTGGTCGTGAGGGGCCCGGGAGCTGCTGGAGGAGAACAGAGGGTAGGCATCGCTGGACAGACTTCCAGCAGCATCTGTCCACCATGATGCCAGCAGCATATGGACCACCCGCCATCTGAGAGCCCGCCTGGCCAGCGCTGCTGACTCCTCGGAGTCCAGAGTCTCTGGATCCCCAGGTCTCTTTTTGAAAAAAAGTAATAAAATGAAAGAAAACCGGGACAAAATAATCCTTCTTGCCATGGTCGCTTTGTTCCCTTACCAACTGGCCTCTGCGTTTCTGAGTTTGATTTCCTGGTACTGACCAGACTAGAGCTCCTTTTAAACACTACTAATTTTAGCCGCTTTATAAACAGAGTGAAAATTCTGCAAATAACGTTGAAGAAAAGGCACCATGCAGATTTTATACCAGATCTAAAACACTAAGAGAATAACACCACCATCAATAAATTATCCATTTCCTTGTTGGGCTTTTCAATGTGAAAAAACCACTCAGATGTTCCTCTTCTTTTCATTTTTAATTTACCCATGGCTATTTTTCAAATGGAATTAATGACCGAAAGCTAGCTTCATTCTCTAATTACAGCAAGAGACACGAGACAAGAGGATCCAGACACTGACCCGTCTTGGCTCAGATGGCTCTGGGCAGTTTTACTGTGTGCTGGCTTAGTACCTGGGGCCAGGAAACATCTGCTGTAACATGCGGTCCAGCGGGTGCTCTTCTTAATTATAAGACGGCATTGCAGTGTCCCTTTGAGCCGCCTGGCTGTGGCTCTTCACGCCTCTCTATCAAGTAAAGTGCAATTTTTGATGTTCTGTGAACTGAAGGAAATCTCCAGCTCAAGGGTGGAATCACTTTGAGAGCGAAAAAGTTAAAACTTTACCCCCCCAGGAAAAGGTTGAGGACAGACAAAACAAAGACACACTTCTGACAGCCATTGAGAAGCTGGGGTACCTCTGGGCTTTATCTGAGCAGTGGGGGCCAATTCAAAAGTGATTCATATAGTTCTAGAAGCATGTGCTTTGGGATCCCTCCTCTTTCAGGGATCCTGTTTGGAAGGACAAGCACAATGAGAAGCACAGGGACACTGCCAGTTCACCTTGAGTTACAAGACCAGCTTCTATAGGAAGGGTCCAGGCTTAGAATTTATTCCCAGAGGCCTTACACACTGCAGGGCCATGCTCACCAGCGGCAGTGAACCCTCACCTTCCCAGATCCCCTATGCTGATGCGAACAGCAAGGCCTCTGTTGGCAAAGTCTGCTTAAGAAGGAATATTATGTCCCATAATGACTTCCAGACCATTGGTGTATTTTTGATTTACATCATGTTACAAAAGGAAGAAGTCCTAAAACATTCTTTTCTAAATTTTCCTCAATTGTTTAGATTCGTTGCCATTTTTGTTTGTTTGTTTGGTTGGTTGGTTGGTTTTTGGTTAAGGGGGAAGTTGCATGTTCTGAAATGGCAATTCTTTGTTGTTGGTTTTTTTTTTTTACAGTTTCTCATAGGGAAAAAAAGAGCTGTATGTATGTGTGGAGTGTGTTGGTGTGTTTTGTGTGAATGGTGCATGTGTGTGCATGTGTGTATATGTGTGTGTGATATGCGGCGTGATGTGTATTGTGTATGGTATGATGTGTGTGTGTGCGTGTGTGTATGTGTGTGTGATATATGTGGTATGGCGTGTATTGTGTATGGTATGATATGTATGCTCATGTGCGTGTGTGTGCACATGTGTGTGTGGTGTTATAAAGGAAGGAAAGAGGTAGCATAACCTTTGTGTTTTGTGGTTCTGTTAGGACAGAAGTCGACAGTCTCAGGGCCTTCCACCTAAGGTTTGGAACAGGCTTGGTAAGGGAAGCCCTGTAGCAGGCTTTTTAGGACTGCCTGCTCCCAAATCATAACACAGAGACTTATTATTAATTATGAAAGCTTGGCCTTAGCTTAGGCTTGTTTATAACTAACTCTTATAACTTTAATTAACCCATTTCTATTAATCTCCATGCTGTCATAAGACAGGTGGCTTTTACCTCTGCGCCTGCATGTCCTGCTTCTTCTGTGTCTGGCTGGCAACCCTGCCGTCCTTTGGTGCGGGAGAATTGTCTGTATTCTGTCAATCATGTTATAAATAAACGCTGATTGGCCATGCAGGAAATACAGGTGGGAAAACCAGACAGGAAGTAGAAATGATGTAATAAGAACAGGAGAATTCTGGAAAGGAGGAAGTTGATTCCTCCCATTCCTGCCCAGACCACCACCATAGCAGGATGTGGTCTGCCCCACTGAAAAAAGGTACTGAGCCACATGGCTAACATAGATCAGAAAAATGGGTTAATCAAGATGTGAGAGTTAGCCAGTGAGAGGATAGAGCTAATGGGCCAATCAGCTTTATAATTTATGGAGACCTACGTGTGATTTTCTTTGGGGCTAAACAGTTGTGGGGTACCAGGCGGGACAAAAACACCAACAAGCAAGCAGGCCTGGCCCTCCAGGTTACAGTTCTTCCCTGAGAACTTTCCGTCTTCAAAAGTTCCACCTGACCTCTTCCTGCCTAGCTATTGGCCATTCAGCTCTTTATTAAACCAATCAAAGTGACACAACTTTACACAGTGTAAAGGGATACTCTGTAACAAGCCCTATGTTCATTTTAATCATGCCCATAACATGGAGAAGCAACAGAAGGGTTAAGCCCCAGAGCAAGGAAATATCTCTGAATCAGAAAGCAAAAGAATACTTGCATATTTGGGAAGATGATATCAGATCAGCCTGTGGATTTCAAGCAATCATGCAATATTATGATCACCACTGGGTACAGAGTATTGCTCTTTTGGTATCTCTGTGTCCCAGGGTTGTGCACTCAAAGGGCCCCATCCATCTTAGTATGTCAGGATTTTGAAGAAAAAATTATAGTAAAATATTTTTAAAACATTGGCGCCTTAGGTGAGCTTTGAAAAATCTTTTTGTTAAAAATATGGTTTCTATTTTGTCCCTTTTCTTCTTTTTCTTTCTTTTCTACCCCCACCCCACCCGCGGTCTTCTGTGCCTGTCCTTCACAAAGGAACGGAAGGAGGATTTTT
Organism: Microtus pennsylvanicus; assembly: GCF_037038515.1. Lineage (NCBI taxonomy): Eukaryota > Metazoa > Chordata > Mammalia > Rodentia > Cricetidae > Microtus > Microtus pennsylvanicus. The sequence goes on from NC_134591.1 coordinate 20,520,794, forward strand.
TAAAGACTGTCTATAACACAGCGGCATGCGTTTAGAGTGTGGGAAGTCATAACGGGTCTGCTTTCCATGGGACATCCCATGAGGGGCATAAACAAGCAGGAGAGTTCATTTCTGTCTTAACTTCAGCTCCAGCAACTTCAGAGACTGTCACACTGACTGAGATAATGTCCCCAAGAGTCATCTTGTGAGCAAATGATTCTTAATTGAGGTTCCTCAGGACTGAAAGACGGCTCCTCAGAAAGTGGGAGCTTTGCTGGACTATAAGGAACTGAAGAGTCGGGTGTGGACTAACTCAAAAGATGAAGCATCTCTTAAAACCAGAATTAATTAAAGGTGAAAAAGACAAACCAGACACAATGAAGGACACAGGTTAGGGGCTGTGATGAATGGCCATCTAATGCCACGAATTTTTAAGATTTATTTTTAGTGTGTGTGTGTGTGTGTGTGTGTGTGTGTGTGTGTGTGTGTGTGTAATTGTAAGTGTAGGTGTTCTTGGAGCCCAGGAAAGAACACCAAATCCCCAAGACCTAGAGTTGAAGGCCATTTGGAGTCACCTGACATGGATATGAGACTCTGTCCTATGATCCTAACCACTGACCTACCTCTCCAGGCCCTGCCATGATATCCCCTTTCTCTCAAAGAAAGTAAATGAGTTAGTTAGAAATTGTGTTTAGTTATCAGTGGCAAGGCTTGATTAGTTACATTGGCTTAATGATCAATACATTGGTAATTTCTTTCTTTGTTTCTTTTTCTATTATATTCTGGTTTTTCATTTTTGTTTTTGTTTTTGAGACAGACTTGCTATACAGCCCAGGGTGGCCTTTAACTCACTCGGAACCCCAACTAGCCATAAACGCTGGCTCTTTCTCCTAGCCTCCCTCATGGTGAGGTCACCACTTCTAACCTACAAGATTATTTCCTATGCAAAAGGGCTCCTGCCTTTACCTCCTCAGAGTCCTCCTCAGGGACCCACATGCTTCAACTCTTTGTTTCCCCATTCCTATACCATAATGTCCCTCTGGCCATCAAGAAATGACTCGGTTTATAGAAGACAAAAGGGGGTTGCAAAAGGGTACCTCACAAAGACATGTGATGGAAGTTGTGTGGAAGCTCCTTAAAGGGAGATGGCCAAGCCACGTGAGGTATCCTTGTATAAACAGAGACAACAGTACATGATGGTTATAGGGATGTTGTGGTACAAGACCGGAAAAAGCAGCGTTGTTCAAGCTAGGGAAGTTTTGTGTACGTAACTAGAGTGCAGAAATGCCCACGCGCCTTGAGGCTCTGAGTTACATTTTCTTGCTTAAAAATGGCGTTTGGAACTGCTTGCACACGTTGCAGTCTTTGTCCTGCTCATAATTGTTAGAGGGTAAGCATGTTTTGAATGCCTGTTTTTAAGGAACATGTGAGCTCATACATGGAAGACAGGTAGGCATGGTAGAGTGGCTAGCTTGGGAGACAGTTTCTGGCAGGAGTGAACATCTTGACCTCAGATGTCTCCACGGCTTGGGTTTGTTTTTTTCTCTCACTTTTTTCTTGTGTTGTTAAAATCCCACCAATTAAAGATTCTCCTCTAAAACGTCAGTAATTCTTCCTAGCTGAAGCACTGTTACTAACAACACTGGTGGCTGCTCTGTTCTCCCCTCCAGAGTGCTCTTTCTCACCACTGTGAAACCTCACCAAGCCAAAAGTGCGTCTTTGGTTGGGTTGTTTAGTTTTTCTTCTCAATCAAGAAATAAAACATATTCATAGCAAAACATTTCAGTCTGGAAAAAGAAAAGACATCATGTATCTCCATTTATTCCTAATTTTGAGATTCTTTCCTTCCTTGAAGCAATAGCGAGAAGCAGGTTTTGTGTGAAAAAACACTCATAAATAACACACATATTCACATACATATACACACTCTGGAAATACATAAAAAGCCAATTTAGACCTAATTACATATTCTTCATGCACTATTCTGTGTCACATTACAAAAATAAATAAATAAATAAATAAATAAGCAAGTTAAGAGTCAGATCGATGAGTTACCTCGGTGGCTTGGGGAGCTTACTGCCAAGACTCATGACCTGAGTTTGACCCAGAGTTCCACAGCGGACAGAAAGTGAGAACTAAAGTTGCCCTCTGACCCCTATAATCATGCCGTAGTGTACACATGTGTGCGTGTTGGCACTTGTAAATATATAAAAGTAATAAAAAATAAAGTTAAGACTTCATTGGAATTTTTTTAGCATTATGCAAAAATAACTGCTGTATTCAAAACAAAATCAAGCCTGCCTGTTAAAACTGTAGTTTTTGGACAGTGTGAGGTATGTTAGATTTTTGGAGTATGGAACATTTTGTCTGAATGTTTTATTGTGAAGTCAATAAAGTTTCTATACGTATTTCTTTGGACTTTTTTCTGTTTGTTTTGTCCTCTTCTGGCGTGTTTGTTTTTTTATCTTATTTCATTATTATTACTGTTACTGTTATTACTATTATTTTTAGATGCTTGTTTATTTTCTAACAAAAGAGAGGGTGTAGATTTGGGTGAGTAGGGAGGTGAGGAGGAGGACCGGGGAGCAGCTTCTGGAGAGGAGATCATAATCAGAATACAGTGTATAAAAAAAAATACCTGTTTTCAAAACCTAAGTATAAAAAAATAAAACAGCGGCCTGGGCTTATCTAGGGACACCTTTAGTGGAATAGAGAGTGTGTGTTGGTCGGGACCGTAATATCCCATGTGGCAGCTCTTCAATAAGACACACTGTGTGGGATTCCTAACAGCCAGTTAACAACAACCCACATGTCCCTGTAACGGTCCCCACTGATACCAGTTGTCCTGGCATATTCCTTAATAGTTTCCATTTCCATTTTCCAAGTGTTCCCCGCTTGGAAGACAGATCTGTCATCACTTGGCAATCGCTAATTGGTGAATAACCATCAGGATCATCTGGGATGACTCAGAAGCCCATCTCTACCACCTGACAGCGGGGCCTGTCTGATTAAGATGGGGGCACCTAGCCCTTACTCCTATGAACCACACGATTTGGGGTGGGTGTTATCTTCAGTTTCTTCGGCTTTCTGAAAGCATTAATAATATCTCATGGCTGTGGTGTAAACACAGCAATCCACACGAAGGGCTTATTTTAGCTACTTGTATTGTTTACTATTTGTATGCCCTCCCACAACCTCACGTTACACGACATCAGATGTCCTCATTTGAGATTCATTGGGTGAACGAACGTCATCTTCCATCATGGTGCAAACATTGAAAAGAAAAATTTAGACAACATGAACACTGTCTGAGACCCTCAGGAACTCAGAGCATCCTGAATCCGTCCAGGTTCAACAGAGCAGGAAGATCAGACGGTAGCTCTAACCAAAGGGCGACTTTGCACTTCTGAGGGGAGGGGGGAAGGGTGGCTCAAGACAGGATTTCTCTGTATAGCCTTGGCTGTCATAGAACTCTGTAGACCAGGTTGGCTTTGAACTCAGAGATCCGCCTGCCTCTGTCTTCTGAGTGTTGGGATTAAAGGTGTGCACCACCACCTCCGACTACTTCCGGTGGACTGCGATGTAAAGATTTTAAATATATGATATTCTAGTTGAGTCTCTGAGAACTTCAGGTAATGCATCTTACTCCTATTCATCCCTCTCTTCCCCCTAGATGTGAAGATGCTTGACAGTTCCTTGACATTAGAGGACACAAGCTTCCGTCTACAGCAGAGGGAACAGGTTCAAGATAAAGGAAAGGCAGAGAGCTCCCACAGTAAGCATCTGAAAGACAGACCTCAGGGAGTGAGCATGCAGACCTCTCTCAGTCATACAACTTACTGGGAACTGTACCTTTCTTTCTTTCTTTTTTTTTTGTACCTTTCTTATCTTTACTATACCCTCAGTCGGTCCCCAAATGTGCTCTCTCTCTGTCTCTCTCTCTGTCTCTCTCTGTCTCTCTGTCTCTGTCTCTCTGTCTCTCTGTCTCTCTCTCTCTCTCTCTCTCTCTCTCTCTCTCTCTCTCTCATCTCTGCCTCTGGCAGAAGCTGTCAGCCAAACAATGTGGGACAATTGGTTTGTTGAGACAACTTGGAAACTCCTGAGGCCTTCTAGGAAAGGATAAAGGAAGTTGGACTCAGAGTGCGAGCAGACGTGGGAGGAGGATGGAGCGATTGAGAGAACAGAAACAGGTATTTTCCACCATATTCATTTTCTGCAAATGGAATTAGGTTTCTGTGAAGAGCCGTTTTGTAGAATAACAACCTCTTTATGGTCTCACCAGCTGAGACATGAAAGACTACTTGTGGCATGTTATAATTGATGACTGCCCACAAAAATCCCCTCTTGCTGGTTATGTTAGTGAGGATAAGAATAAGGCTTTGTGAATAACCCGACCTCTTTACTTGGTTGTACGTCCTTCCGTGCCTTCCCTTCTGTGCCATGGTGTTATGTCATCTCTGTGGTTGGGTCAAAAACGTAACAGGAATCGGGTCTTGTTTTCACTCTGCCAATTTCCTCTCACTTCTTCTTCAGTCATCAGAAGTTTTTAGGTTATTTATTATTTATTTTATGTGTATGGATATGAGCCCTGAAGAGAGCACCAGAGAGCCTGGAACTGGAGTTACAGATTATTACGATCTGTCTGGTATGGGCTCTGGGAGCTGAACTCAAGTGCTCTGTATGAGCAAGTATTCTTAACCTAGAAGTACCTTTACAGCCCTAAACTTATTATTTTTTTTAATTAAGAAAGCAAAAGCAGCATCATTTGATCTGTTGGGAATATTATATAAAGAATACTACATTCTGTGTCTATCTAGCCTTGTCAGTCCTGGAGTAGACTAGGTTGCCTTTGAGTCTATAGTGAGCCTGCCTTTGCCTCCTGAGCACTGGGATTAAAACATGGACAACCATACCCAGCAGAAGTAAATCTTTTTTTTTTTAAAAAAAAAACAATCCTGTCTATCACCATTAGTTCTTATCCAAATAATGAAAACCTTTCTAAGCATGTCAAATACCAGAGTCAACTCAATAACTAGACCCATTCTGTGCTACAAGCTAATGGAAAACACTAAATGGCACACAGCATACAGAAAGCTCTTTACCAGGTCTGCAGTGCCTGATCTGTACCACAAGAAAGCAGTCAAAGTCAGGGAAAGCTGGTTCCAGCACAGTCAGGTCAAAAAAGGGCTGAACCCAAGAGCCCAGAGAGCATTGTAAAAAGAAGCCAGGGACCAATGGTGCCCTAATGAGCTGTAGTTATGGTTGCTCTGTGTTGTTTAGGGATGGAGGTGGGTGGGTTTGAGTACCTGTTGCGCACAGATGGGATTCTTTTGATTCAAGTTTCAGGGGTGTCTAGGAGGGAGTCTCCAGAGACAATGAACGTATCAGTGACAGGGACAGGGCTGGGGGGCAGATACCTAGCGTGTGAGTAGCACCTTTCCATAAGCTGTAGAATGGACTAAAGGGAGAAGGAAAAGAAAACAGAAAATATTTCAGAGCGGTTAGGATGAAAGACCAATTAACTCAGCGGATTCGGAGATTAGCAATGTGGAAAATAAGGAGGCAGGGGCCATCTCCCTGGAGTCAGACCACTGAGGCACAAGCAGGAGGGAGTGAGCCAGAGCAAGTCATTGACAACAAAGACCAGGAAGTGCCTAGTAAATGCCCCAAATGGACCTTCACGTCTTTCATTCTGGGGAGTGCCAATTTCAGGGGACACAGGATCAGGGTCTGTTATCTCTAGATTTTGCATCTGTAGATTCAACCAACCTTGAATCAAAAGAATCCCATCTGTGCGCAACAGGTACTCAAACCCACCCACCTCCATCCCTAAACAACACAGAGCAGCCATAACCACGAGTTAAAAGGACTGACATCATGTTGGTATTATAAGTAATCCAGAGATTACGTATAGGGGAGGATGTGTATCGTCTATATGCAAATGCCATGACATTTTACATAAGGCCCTTGGGTGCGGCTATGACAGATAATCTCCAGTGTCTCCTTGAGTGTAGCATGAGTTAGCTAGATTAGTAAAAGCCCAGTTTCAGGGGTGTCTAGGAGGGAGTCTCCAGAGACAACGAACGTATCAGTGACAGGGACAGGGCTGGGGGGCAGATACCTTTCCATAAGCTGTAGAATGGACTAAAGGGAGAAGGAAAAGGAAGCCAGAGAGGGGAGGCTGACTCCTCTCACTCTCTGTCTGCTGGCTGTCTGGAAATGAGCACGAGCGGACACTGTAGCCACACTGAGGCTTCACTTCACCATGGGGCAAACAAAGTGGACCCAGTCACTGAGGACTTAGACCTTTGGAACTGTTTCCCAAGAGGAATCTTCCCTCTATTTTTTCTATTAAGTGTCATAGCAGAAGAAAAGAAAGGGTACCCACTTTGGGTCCCTAAAGGGAGTCCTAGACCCAGTCCTTAACATGGATCAAGAAATGAATTCACTCTGTGCTGGTCACACTGCTTTTTATAATTCAGTCCTCATGACCACATTGCAGAAAAGTATCATCGACTTCCATGTCTCTCAGAGAAGAGAGATGAGTGATGGGACAAAGGCAGGGCAGAAGAGTATCCAATCACAGATCGGATATGCCTTTGGGACCACCCACAGTGCAACTGGCCTACAAATCCAGTTTAGACTATATTTTCCAAGCCCCTGACCTTTGCACATTAGTTAACTGTTTAGACTTAGTTTGTTCTGGCTACCATAAGAGAACTGTAACTAAACAATAAACGCTTACTGCTTGTAGCTCTATCTGGGAAAACTAAAGCCAAGCCGACAACACTGTCTTTTCCTTGGCCAGTGCTCTCTTTCTCATTGAATCTGCCATAGAAGGGCACTAATTCCACTTGAAGGAGCTCCACCATCATGACCTAATCACCCCACCACTCTACCTCTGACACTGACACTCAGGAGACTGGGGTTTCAGAGTATGAGCTTGGAGTAGAGCAGGCACAGACATCTCTCTTCCCCTTCTTTTTTATCCCTTTCACATACCTCCTCCCTGTTTTACTTTTTTTTCTTCACTTTTAAACTCAGAGACTCAGTGCATAGCCTTCAATTCCAACATGCGTGTGTAACTAAACCCTCCTTACAACCTCATGGGTGGCATACTAACACTTGATCAATTCTGCCTTGATAGAAATTCTCTGTGATTTACACCATTTCACACAGTAGCCGCTTGGGTTGTGATTAGTGTGACTGAGAAGCTGAACTTCAAGTTTGGATTATCTTACTTAATTTTACTTATTTATGAAAGGTTTGTTTTTAATGATATGTACACCCGTGTGCATGTGTGTAATTATGCATGTCTAAGTGCTGGTGCCTGCAGTATTCAGAAGAGGGTGTTGGATACCCTGAGACTAGAGTTACTGTGGTTGTGAGATACCCAGCATAGGCACGGGGAACTGAACGGGGACCCTCTGCAAGAACAGTAGGTGTGTACTGAGCCATCTCTCCAGCTCCTAAGGAGATTAATTTAAATGTAACAAAACCACAACTCACTGGTGGCTTTAAGACTGGGTAGTGTAGGATAGGCTCCAAGAAGTGTCAGAAGATGCCTATACTACTGGCTGTCTCAGGGTACCAGCAATGCTGTAAAATCTGGGCCATGCTGGGTCACACCTTCCTGTTGAGAAGTCTAAGGAAGGGATCATTTACTCATAGAGGGTCACAGGCTATAGATGCACGTTTAAGAATAAAGATTTGGGTAGATGTAAAGCTGGTGAGGTATAGTAATAGAGGTGATAGCCTATGGGTTAGGAGATGGGTCAAACTATTGAGAAAAACATTAAGGACATAACCTTGACCAAATAATTTATTAATTGAGTGATCTTGGGCAAGTTACCTACACTTTCTGAGCCTTGGACTTCACAAGTATAAAATGGATATAATAATAATGTACCTTAATATCTGATTTGATATGAGTGTGAATATGAAATCTGTCAGGCATGCTAGGGTAGATGGAAGTTTCTGTTTCACTTGGTTCCACAGCCATTCAGTGCCCATGAAACACACAGAGGCTCATATTAATTATAAACTGTTTGGCCTATTAGTTCAGGCTTATTATTAACTAGCTCTTATGACTTAAGTTAACCCATAATTATTGTCTATGTGAAGCCACATGGCTTGGTACCTTTTTCCAGTGCAGCATTTTCATCTTGCTTCCTCTGCGTGTGGCTGGTGACCGGATCCCTACCTTTTCTCTTCCCAGAATTCTCCTACTCTAGTCCCCTGCCTATACTTCCTGCCTGGCTATTGGCCAATCAGCATTTTATTAAACCAATAGGAGTGACAAATCTTTACAGTGCACAAGAGCATTATCCCACAGCATGTTATCACATGCCTTTATTTAATCCCAGCCCTCAGGAAGCAGAAGCAGGTGCATCTCTGTGAGTATGAGGCTAACCTGGTTTATACAGCAAGTTCTGAAAATGAGACACTGTCTCAATAAACAAGCAAACCCCCAAATGAATATAAAATCTGTCTTCTACACTGTACCACTCTTTAAAGATTATTATGATTTCTTAATCTGTGTAGGAGATTTCAGGAAGTCCAAATTTAACTTGTGGGAGCACACCTGGGTATAACTACATAGAGATACTTGATAGAATTTGCCACATAGTGGTAGGAATGGTGTTATCTAAGGCAGTGGGGTGAACAGACTCTGCCCTATATGACATAAGTTAAGGCTTGGACTTACAGTGTCTATAGGGACAATAAGACAACCCAATGGAGATGTAAGTCCAGTATAATACTGGCCCCCAAAGGGCAATAGACCAGGAGAGTGTCTTACGCAGAGTAGACACTTGCCACTTACCTGTTAATTAAATACATTAGGTAAAATGTATTGAGTGGTTCTAATTAAGTTCCCTTACAGAGGACAGTGAAATTGTGGTACCTAAATATTTTGCGTAAGGCACCAGCAGTTCATGCCTACATAAGCTGCAAAAAACTGTAAAGATTTGAGACTCTGGGGCTAGAGAGATTTCTCAGTAGTTAAAGCGTTTGTTGCTCTTGCAGAAGACCCAGACTGATTCCAAGCACTTATGTGATGGTTGTTCAGTTCCAGAGGATCCAACACCCTCTTCTGACCTGCATGGGCATCAGGCATGTACAGCATGCACATGCAGTAAAATACCCGAGCACACAGAGAAAGGCAACTGGTTCTTGATAATAACAGTCATCACTTAGCGGTGAGCGATTCATCTCCCTCCAAAAGGTATATCCTTGGAGATGTTTTCCAGAAAAGAACCCTTGCCAAAGCAGAGAATAGACCTCTAAAGAAGGGAACAGATGGCCACATCACAGTCAAGAATGTAATAGGAAATGAACAGCTTCTATGTAGCCATTGACAGAGCCATGGAGGCAGGGAGCAACGAGAGGGCCAGAAAGAGGGGAAGAGGGGAAAAATAGAGCACAAGGGGGAAGAGAAAGAGGACAGAGGAAGAGGGCATTGGTTTCATTTGTTAAGGTGGTTTACTCTTAAGCGAATCTTTACTGATCCAATCTTTCCACTAGAATTTAAATAGGCTTTGCCTGGGAGGACTGTGAACACACCTTATTGGCTATGGGACCAGCATATATCCTGGCACACACCCTGGATCAATAGGAATCATTTAGGGCAGTCATTTTGGAAAGTAGTTTTGCATTATCTATTTAGACAGGCCTCTCCTCACGAAGTGTAGCTTTTCTACCTCGAAAATTAAATCCTCAAAAGCTCGTGCATGAGTGACCCAGGTTCCATGTGCAAGGGAGCTGATACCAGCACCGTAAGAGGCTCCAGATGGAAATGAACGCGTGTCTAGCCACAGGATTATAGAAAAGATAGAGGGCTGACCACCCGATGGAATATCAAAAGCCACAAAGGTGACAGGGAGCATCCAGGACAGCACCCGACAAGTGCTGTGAACAGGACAAATGACATTCTACAGTGCAATGCCTCCGGAGAAAGGGGACCGGAGAGACTCAGTCAGGAGGCTGTATCATATCAGGAGGGCAGCCCTGGGGGTGGTGCAGGTCTTGGATTCTGCGCTTCTTGGGCTTTGATCTGGAAACTTTCCAGTAGCGTCCAAAACATCTGTGAGAGAAGCGAGTACCGCTCAGCAGGCTGCGCAGAACTCTGAAGGAGAGGATGGGGAAACAAAACTTGGAAGTGAAAGGCAGTTGCGTCCTTCCTTCTGCCTTTGAAGCTCTTCTCCACAGTTTGGTGAAAGTGTGTGACATTTATTTAGAAATCTCGGCTGCTCATTGCATAAGCTTAGGGGGACTGCTTGGTGAGTCCACGCTCAGTTTTACCCATCGGAGACATATTCAGTAACTCTAAAGTAGCGCTCCTGTAATTGATGCCAAAATAGCATTCATAGACTACATTCCCGGGAAAGTGCTGGTTAGTTTTTGGTGCTCAGATTGGGTGGTTATGTCTGCCTCCTCCTAAGCTGAGGAGAAGGGGGTGTTCTAGAATTAATAATTCAAATAGGGCTGTTATGCCAGGAGGGGGAGAAAAGAGTGTCAAGGCAGTGTTAAGAATCTGGGAAGACTGCCAGCATGGTTTGCATGATAAGGGTGGGTAAAAACATAAAAAGAAATATGGCCCCGCGCTGGATCTATTTCTGTTTCGTTTGTAAGGGTGGTTTACTCTTAAGCAAAATTGTGTGGCTTTCAAGTCACCGTAAGATCATGGGTGACAACAGATCTCTTTGGAAACCAAAATTTCTGCCAGCTACATGGATGACTGGGAGAGGATTTGATCGTCTTGCTTCTGTGGCAGAGAGTGTACATTGAAGATTTCCATGTGAGCACCTCTGGTCACCTCAAGGAGGGCTACCTCTTGCTGCCATATCTAAAGGGGAGCCCATTAGAATTTACAAATTAAAAAGCCAGTGGGGAAGAGCTTACTCTTGGCAACCACCTCTTGGGAAATCTTACAACTGCAAGAGTGCCATGGATGAGTGCTTTAAATAGCATCGTGGTTCATCCACTCTCTCCACAATTGTACAGGAGGGCATGTGGCCAAGGCCTTGCAGGGAAGAGGCCAGGGTGCCTGGGCTTGCGATTGGCTGGGAGGGGCCGCGATGTTAAGCGAGCCACTCAGCCTGGTTCTGCTTCATGAGGAGCACGCCACATGCTTCTTTGCACATTCTTTTAAATCCTTGTGTGGCTGGCATTTGGAAAAATATCGACTGCAGCCCGACGTCGCAATCCTGATGACAGCTCCTGAAATCCCATCTTTCTCGCAGCAACATCTACTGTCAGCTCCCCGCCCCGTTACCAGAGAGACGTCCCCACCCAAGTTGTGCTCCAAATAGCACGAACTGCAGATGTACACGTTCGGCCGCCTCCTCCAGAGGCCCTGACGAATGTTCAGGTAGTAAATAGCCCGAGAGAAATGCCGCTGATAAAATTAGTTCAGATATTTCCTGAAGAACATACCAGACACCATCATGATACCTGAGAGCTCAGGCTCAGGATTTGGGAGCCTCGGGAACCCCCTTGGTCCTCAAAGCCCCAATGTGTTGTTCCCAATTGCCTACTCTCTCTCTCTTTCTCCTTTCCAAAGCTTTTCCTAAAAGAAAAGAAGAAAAAAAATCTAAAGCCCATATGTTTTGGATAGATTGTCCAACCAGGAATTTTCTATAATAAATGACTACCCTGAAGGTTGCCATCCAAGGTTAAATGTTATTAATAGATATTTGTGATTATGATCGTTATTTCCTAACATCTTGGACATCTCTTGACTTTTTCAGGTCAGCGGCTTTGCTCTCATCTCTTGGTTGTGTTCTCTCTGCCCCACGAGTGATACTACAGTAAATCTTGTGCGAGATTTAGTTCCTTTTCACACTGCCCCCCCCCCCCTAGTTTCGTAACTCTTATCACAGGGTTTGGAAAGCTTAAATCCTTTTCTTGAAAAGTCTCTCAGAGTACCTCTGTGGTCAAAGCCAGTTCTCTTCCTTTCTGTAAGGAATTCCTGCATATACGGAAGCCGGTCATGAGTCTGGATGCAAGGGGAGCATTTGCTCCAATTTGTCTAGAATTCTGGGCTCTAACCTCCAGTGGAGGTAGTAAGCTTTGAGATTTAGTTGCGATAGGCTGGTTTCTATGCCCAGCTGTTCAAGGGATTCTCAAGTCATCACTACCAAAAGCTTCCAAGAGTTACCTGCCACTTGTCTTCTCTCGCTGAGTGGATGAGACTGGTGTTCAGAAATGTTGCCAAAGGTCTGATGGACATTGGCCAATGTAGGATCTGAAACCCAGGTCTACCCGTTTCTCTAGCTGCCCTTCCTTAGTCATGACATGAACAAGGACTGGCTAGGTACTACACATAAGAGAATCACAGGCCCGTGCAGAGGATATACCAATCATAATTTATATGCACATCTCCTATACGTTAGTAAAACTGTATTTTTGCACATCTAAAAATAAAATAACTTAAAATAATTCAAAACGGAGGGTGGTGGAATGCAGGAGGTGAAGGTGGCACAAAGTGTGCACACGCGGAATCATAAAAATGAAAATTAAGAAATAAATACTAACAGTAGTAGATAGTAAATGAAATATTCTTAAATGTAAGGATGTTTTAAAAAATCCACCAAGATTCCTAACAATTTAAACAACAGTATAGCCAGTGTTTCCATTTGTATTTATTGCCATTTTTCTAAGCACAATTTATGTAACTGTAATATTTTGAATTTATAACTTGGAACCTTGTGTCCCCTCAGAATTAGGAAGGCTACTTCCACACATAAGTTTTCCGCTCCTTTGGCTGTCATAGTTTTGAGTCAGAGACACAATGGGATCTGTGTTGACTCACGAGGTAAAGTCTAAGCAGCCATTCTTAAAGTTTCTGTTGAAGATTTTGAGTAGATAACATGTGCATTTGCTCAAAATTTAAATGTATAAAAAGATGTGTTTTATATTTAAAAAAAATGCCTCTTACTTCTGACTCACAAGGATGCCCTCCTCTGAAGTATAGAAACCCAGGCTCCCAACCTTCTGAGCATTTTCCTTCTTTGAATACATGCTTTGTAACTCAGCTTCCAGTATTCTGGATTCAGGTCCAGAGGAAAAAAGAATGTCAGTCCTAGCAAAAGTCCAAAACCCAAGTTCCTATCTTTAGCCTTAAGATTCTGGATCCTTGACTGAGTGGCAAAGCCTTCCAAACAGCCATGTCTTAGCATCCTTGACTGAGTGGCAAAGCCTTCCAAACAGCCATGTCTTAGCATCCTTGACTGAGTGGCAAAGCCTTCCAAACAGCCATGTCTTAGCCTCCAGGGTGAAAACCCGGGTGCGACTTCCAAACCACAGCAGCTTCCAGCTTTTTAGCAGATGTGCAAACACAGAAAGGGGGAATCAGCAACTCACGATGCACCGTCAGGGTACTAAGTTAGCCCAATTATCTCTGCTCTGTCCCGGCTAACATTTTGATTTTTTTTTTTTGTCACAATCTAGAGTTGCTCGGGAAGACAGAACCTCAGCTGAATAGTTGCCTGCACCAGAGTGACCTGTGGGGTGTCTGTGGGGTTATCTTGACTGCTAACTGATGGAGGGCCTAGTCCCACCAGCCCTAGTCACAGGGCTCATGACAGAACCTTTCATTTCAAACTGTAAAGTCTGAAATCTCAAGAAAAGAAAAAAAAAATGAAAATGACACCAGCTACATTTTGGTCATTAAACAAACAAAAAAAACCCCACAAACAAACAAAAATGTGTTTTTAATTGAAATTGTATTATTACATCACTTTCCCCCCTCCCTGGGCTGTGGTTCCACAGAACACACTTTGGGAGATGGTGTGGGATTTTAGAATAGCACTCGGAGTTAGTTGGTTAAGTGTACAACAATGAATGCCGTTTAATTGATGTGAGAAAATTACTTTGGGAAAAATAATTTTAATTACATGGGGGGGAATCAGTCTTTGCAATATAATTTACTGCCACAAAGGGGCATTTAGTGCACAAAAGTTATTACTATGTAATACCAAGCCTCAGGTATCTTCACTTGGAATGCAAACTAAAACACAATAGTCTTCTACAAATATGGTCTGTTACAGGGTTTCTATCACTGAGAAAAAGATCACTAACAAAAACAATTTGGGGAAGATAGGGTTTGCTTCGGCTTACAATTTGTAGTCCATCATGTAGGGAAGTCAAGGCTGGTACTCAAGGCAGGAATGTGGAGGCAGAAACTGATACAGAAACCATGGAGGAGTGCAGCATCCTGGACTGCTTCCCACGGCTTGTTCAGTCTGCTTTCTCATATACCCCAGCATCACCTGCCCAGGGACAGAAATTGCTACCACCCACAGAGAGATGAGCCCTCCTACATCAATCATCAGTCAAGAACATGCCCTACAGATTTGACTGCAGGCCAATCTGATGAAGGCATTTTCTTAGCTGGGGTTCTTTTTCCAGATAACTCTAGATTTATGACAAATTGACAAAACCCAATCAGCACAAGGTCTAAAAACAAAGGGTAAAAGACAACCCAAAGACTGGGGCAAAAGACTTATTTACAAGATGGATTTATATACATCACACAATGATATATAAAATCAGTGTGCATAAAATATTAATACACGTAATTCTGACAGTTAATACAAATTTTAAGAGGAAAAAGAAACACAAACAATCTAATAGAAAAATGAGCAAGGGCTAGAAAGAGAGGACTGACATGTTATAAACACATCAACAAACACAAAAGAAGTCTTTCTGACTTAACAGAAAAATGCAAATTAAAACAAAATATCAGTTCACATCTATCAGTCTGACAAAATGGGCATGTAATTGACACATTTTTTAGAGAACAATTTTTCAATAATTATAAACATGTGCTTGCTCTACAATGTAGGTACACAAGCTGACTAGTTTTATAAGTCAACTTGACAAAGCTAGAGTCATTTTGGAAGCCATCGGGAACCTCTGCTGATTAGCCTCCCGATTAGCCTGTGGCAAGCCTTTTATGCATTTGATTGATTGGTGATTGGTGTGGGAGGGCCCAACTCACTGTGGGTGGTACGACCCTGGGCTAGTGGTCTTGGGTGTTATAAAAAAGCAGGCTGAGCAAGCCATGAGGAGCGAACTAGTAAGCAGCACCCTTCCGTGGCCTCTGCATCAGTTCCTGCCTCCAGTTCCTGCCTTGAGTTCCTGCCCTGGCTTCCCTGGATGATAGACTATCTACTGTAAGGTGAAAGAAACTTTTTCTTCCCAAGTCTCTTTTTAGTACGGTGCTTTTAACCCCAGCAATAGAAACCCTAAGTATGACACAGGACAGCATTTTCTCCATCCTGCCCTGCTGTGACATGTGAAGAATATGATGATGTCATCCAACACATGGGCAACCCAGAAGGCTACTCACAGAACCCATAGAACAGGCTATGGCTAAGAGATGCTTTGTTTCTCTGGAGAGGAAAAGGCTCCTCCTTGGCTATGGGTTGGGAAGCTTGGCCATAAAAAAACTACTTCTGTGTATTTAAAGAGATGACTACAAAGCTAAGTAATCTTTTAACCCTCCACCTGCCTCCCTCCCTCTCGCCCCTTCCCACCTTTTCTCCCATGCATGGGTGTTCTTACCACAGTGTCTAGAGGAGGTCAGAGAATGACATTGAGAAGTCAAGTCAGACTTGCCTTTTATCATGTGGGTTCTAGGGATCTAATTCAGGTCATCTAGCTTGGCTGCAGGCTCCTTTGCCCACCTTGCCAACCTTCTGGCCCCGCAATTACGTTTTTATAATACCGCACACAAAGAAAAAAATGGAACCCATAACTCAAATGCTCTTCAGCAAAGGATTGAAAGGCTAGATTTAGGGATATCAGTATAACGAAATATGATCTAGCAGCTGACACTGATGAACTTAATTATACTAACCTTTCTGAAGTATGTACTACGTTATTATGATTTTTAGTCACTTTGTTGTGAGTAGAACATTAGAACTTGGGTCTCCTGTTTAACTGCAGTTTTGTGATCTCACTATAGTGATAAATCTAATAACTATACAAGCATTTACCAATATAAATAAATATCAAATATCATAAATATGAGCATTTATGTGTATTGGCCCAAACCAAAATATTAATGAGCTTGAACTCCAGAGATGACTTGCCAAACTGGAATTCTGGGTAAGAAAAACAAAATAAAAATCAACACAAGTACCATGATCCTAGTGTATTTGTTCATTTTTGTCATTACAATGAAATGCCCAAAGAAACTTTGGAAGATGTAAATCTAGGAGAAGTGGCCCTGCTGGTTTACCTCTGGTGAGGGACTGATAGTAGGTGACATTGGAACAGCAGGAGCCTGTGAAGAAACCAGATATCACACACAAAACAGAAGTCAGAGGAGGCTCGTTCCACAGTCTTGCCTGACAGCATGCCCCAAACTGCTCTGAAGACCTCACACCATCTCCCGGTGTGTTACCACAGGCCCCAACACAGGAGCAAGCTGTGAGAAGAAACTCAACATCCAAACCCAAACAACCATCTAAATCAAACAAAACTGTACATGCCCACTTAGGAAAGCAGCATAGAGATAGAGATAGATGAAGAGATTATTTGCAACTTTAGGACAGCATTTGCCTCTGGACAAAGAGTAAAGGTAGTTAGAGTTGATGGTTGGTAAAGATCTCAGGACATCTAAGATACTATGTTCTTAAAAACAAAGCTGAATGAAGCAAAAGTAGCAAGAAGTTCATTTGTTAAATCTAGATGGCAAAATCTTCGATTCTGGTTTCTCTTCCTGCCGCAGGCGCTTCGGGAGCCGCTGATTACCGTCTAGCCATGACCAAGTCCAAGAACCACACCACACACAACCAGTCCCAGAAATGGCACAGAAACGGCATCAAGAAACCCCGGTCACAAAGATACGAATCTCTCAAGGGGGTTGACCCCAAGTTCCTGAGGAACATGCGCTTTGCCAAGAAGCACAACAAGAAAGGCCTGAAGAAGATGCAGGCAAATAATGCAAAGGCCGTGAGTGCACGTGCGGAGGCCATCAAGGCCCTGGTGAAGCCCCAGGTGGTGAAGCCCAAGGTGCCAAAGGGCTCCAGCCGCAAACTCACCCGTCTGGCTTTAATTGCTCACCCCAAGCTTGGGAAGCGGATTAGAAGCTACATGGCCAGGGGTCGTAGGCTCCAAAAAACAAAGCCCAAGGTTCAAGCCAAGGCAGAGGCCTCAGCTGCAGCTCAGGCTCCTAAAGGTGCCCAGGCCCCTGTGAAGGCCCCATAAAAAAGGTCTCAGTCTGCCAGTGTGAAGACAGATGGACTGGTGTGAACACCTACACAGTATTTGCAGATGTTCAGGACCTTATGCTGTTTTTACAAATAAACTTGAGGCAAGTTCTGTTAAAAAAAAAAACAAACTTCGATTCTGAATATATTTTAACTATACCTTTTCTATCTTTAAAATGTTTTATAATTTAGAAAAACCAAGCCAGTAGGTCAATGCCTTCGGGTCTGAATACACATTAAATTAGACACATTTTGAAAGAGACATCTGTATCATTCCAAAGCCACCTCTGTTGACTGGTGAGATGGCACAGTGAGTGAGATCGCCCGTCACCAAGCCGGATGAACTAGGTCAATCCCTGGGACCCATAAGGTGGAAGGCAAGAACAGACTCCTGCAACTCTGACTCCTCGGACCTCCACAAGCATGCTGCGGCATGCTGGCACATGCGCACGCTAATTTAATGTAACTCTTCAAAAAAAATCTTCCCGTGGATCTTGTGTGCACACAAGGGTTCAAACTGCTGACTCGGATAATCTTGAAAGTTACTCTCGGTATTTTACATCTCTAAACATTTTAATTACAACTTCTTCTTTCTGTGGCTTATTGTGGAGGAACACAAGGAGCAGCCAGGCCCTGTTAGCACTCACAAAGGCTGTCCCTCTCTCAGGAGCCGTTGTTTGTTGCTCAGGCTCTTTTGTTTTCCAGAAACATGTTTCTCTTCCCTCATCCGAGTTGTTGATTCCTCCCGCTTCCCTACCTTTCTGAGTCCATCCCAAGAAGCAATTTAGCCAAGCCCCACAAATTTAAGCTCTGAGTCACTCACATGCATCGCTTTTGAACATATTAAATAGATCCATATGCTTATCTACACTAAGATAGAGATTTTTTTCCATAAGAAAATAGAATACAGAAAAAAATCAGTCCAATGTGTATACTTCCAGTATTTTAAACAGGCATCTAAAATGAAGCAGAAATTAAAAGCAATTTGGATCAGAGTTTTGAACATTAAAACATTACAGTAAATTGGTAAAACATAAACCAAATACATAGATGTCTACTTTATATCCGAAAAAGTTACTCTTTCCCTGCCATGCACACAGAGACACAATGGCTCCATTTCAGTTGGAGTTGGATCACAAGTAGAATAGTAATGAATGTGGCCTTTCCCAACATCATTACCCCCAAAGACACTTTATTATCCTTCCCAACTTTGGTAATTCCTATGAAGTCATCATCAACCAATCAGAGTTTCTAACCGTTTGAATAACCAGTGTAGCCAACCACATTGAGTTGATAGAGAATCAAAGAAACATGATTCTCTGTAGCCTGGGCAATTGTATCAGGGGCAAACATATGATTTCCATTAGGTTTCTCAAAATACAGAACAATCTCTTTCAGACTCTCCCCACTACCTCCAGGATACTGACTCTAGATCAGAGCCGCTAGTGGAACTGCCACTGTCTTGAATAAACCCTTCCAAGAATCTGATCGTGGGGACATAAAACAAGGGATCCTGAGACACAGTATATGTCAACAGACCAGGACAAGCTCCAGTACTTATGCTTAACTGTAACCAGAAGGCTGACGTCCCCAGAGGGGAAAAGGTAAGAAATCACCACACTGCAGTTATGTGAAAAGGCATACTGGAGTTTCTGTCTCATTTCCGCAGGTCTCTAAAGCATGTCTGCTGGGCAGATTTATTAACCATCCCCTATGAATACAACTGAAAAGGCAACAGTTCCTATCATACCCACCATCCGGATTTTAACTTCTCGTATCACCCACCGCCAGAAAGTAATAGAATTCCTTAGAGATATGGCTAAGAAAATAAGGAATGTCTCAGAAACCAAAAAAGTTGGGGTCTGTCAGAGGGACATAGGAGCCAACTAGAAGAGTCCCCAGTACTCAGAATTTTTTTTTTTGGGGGTTTTCGAGACAGGGTTTCTCTGTAGCTTTGGAGCCTGTCCTGGAACTCCCTTTGTAGACCAGGCTGGCCTCGAACTCACAGAGATCCACCTGCTTCTGCCTCCCGAGTGCTGGGATTAAAGGCGTGCGCCACCACCGCCCGGCCCCCAGTACTCATAATTGAGGCATTTTATCTACAGTAATTATAATGACATTAGTAATAATGCAATCTTCGCGGCCACACACTGAACTTCTGTCTGTCTCCACCACAAATTCAAATGCTGGAACCTCACCCCCACCATGTGACAGTATTTGGTGGTGGGTCCTTCGGGATGTACATAGATAAGCCCTGAGAGTGGAGCCCTCATGAACAGAATTAGTGCCCTCCTAAAGGAAGACAGTTAGATGACTATCTATGAATGGAGAGCCAGTCTTCAGTAGATGGAGACTCCGCTGACATCAGAATGCTTTGGGCTTTGTAGCCTCTGAGATTTTGAAATACTCTAAGCACAGTGGTCTGAATAGATCAGAAACAAGTATTCTTGAGTCTATACTAATATGAAAATCTTACAGAGTATTTTTTAAATAGAAGAGTACGGCTAGCTTTCACATATAGGAGAATTTTGACTGATTTATGTAGAAGTGGGTCCTCTGAGGGATGGAACAGAATCCCCTCCTTCTAGTGGGCTGTGCATGAGGATTTCCATCCAAAGAGTACAGTATGGTGATTCAGGGACACTTTCTAGTAGGGAGACCTGACAAGCGTCACCTCAGTTGTGTGTGTAAGGTTAATATGATGTGTGATGAAGAACACCAGCCTATGATGGATGATCTCTGGGACCTCCTCCACCACATAACACCGTCACAAGAAAACCCGAGTGCAGGGCAGACTGCAAAACACCTGACCAGGGCTGACTTCTCAGAACTTTCAAGGTCATCAAAAGCCAAGACAGAGAAATTGCCTCCACCAAGAGAAAACTCAGGAGACGTGACAATCACATCTAAATACCAGATGGTAGGCAGGATAGTTTGGAAAGGAAGAGTAAAGAAAAACTAAAGAAATAGTTATAAATTGTAGACTTAAGAATTGTACATTGCTGGATGGTGGTGGCGCACACCTTTAATCCCAGTGCTCGGGAGGCAGAGGCAGGCAGATCTCTGTGGGTTTGAAGCCAGCCTGATCTACAAAGTGAGTTCTAGGACAGCCTGGAGCTACACAGAAAAAACGCTGTCTCAAAAACAAACAAAACAAAACAAAAAGAAAAAAGGATTGTACACTGACAATAGTTTATAAGTAATAAGAATGTAGCATGACCTGCAAGATGTTAATAATAAGGGAGTGGATTAGAGGCTAGTCAGAAATCACAACTTCAATAAATCTAAAAGAATTTCAAAACAAAAAGACAACAGTAGCTCCCAGAGTAGTTACAAAGATTAGGTTAAATATGAGGTGCCAAGCAGCAGATGTCACACAGCAGATCACAATACCTGGTAACTGTTGTTATTGGTCAGTCTTACTAAGCTAAATTAATCCGTGAGCTGCTTAGAGATTACTTGGAGGCACACTAAGAAAGTCGTGCTGATTCAACCATGCTGAGCATTGATCCTCATGATCAAGTGGTCCTGGGCAATCCTGCCCTGTTACGCTTGTTCAAGTCTACTCTTCTCTGTGTTTTACCAGCGTTTTTCTGCACTCGAGAGAGGATTCTGAGTAGGGAATTGAATAATGCTTCTGGGCGACTTAACTTTCCCATACTTCTGCAAAGAACAGGGAAATGTTCCTCTAGTGACTTTCTTCCAACTCTGTCTCTGTCTCTAACAAATCCAACAGAGTCATTTTATAGAAAACGTGCTGCTCACACCTCCAGCACCCACTGGAGCGTCTCGAAGATGCTTCAGCCCAGATGTGGTTTAAGGGGATGCATTTCACCATCTGGGGTCTGCTCTACAATGTCTCCACATCTGCTTTCCACTTACACTTCTATCCCGCCAGCTTTGTTCATCAAGCCTTTTTGACCCGTAAGACCTTAGCATCATGCTCCTCGGCGCACTGGAGACACAGCCCCATATTGAAGAGATCTGCGGGAATTCTGTGTGGTTTCTCCTGGTTTGTCAACCCCCCATGGCTAAAGCTAAGTCCCATCCAATAACCTCCTTCACATATAGTACAAGTGGGGCACATCTAGTGGCCTAGTTCATATTTGGTGAAGTGGTGCTAATTTGGAAGCCATCCATAAATGATACGGATGCATTGAAACATGCTCGTCTACCAGGAGGACTCATCTGGCTTAACAGAGATTCAAGGTGAATGTTTCTGTGTTGTCTGCAGAGGAAATTCTTAAGAACTGATAACAAAGTAAGTGAACAAATAAACATTCCCCCTCCCCATTAGCTTTTACCTAATTACAATTCTCCCTTTTCATTTATCAGAGTTCACTTATCATTTCTTTTGTTTCTTATTAATAACACTTACACCATTTTTGGCAGCCTAAATGTAGAAATGGTTAAATTCAATATATTCTGTTTCTTGAAGGCCAAGGAAAGTTTTGAAGATTTCTTGCTGATTTCTAAATTATACAGGTAGCTAAAAAGAGTTTTGCTATACACCCATCCATCTATCCATCCATCCATCCATCCATCCATCCATCCATCCATCCCTCTATCCACCTACCCACCCATCCATCCATCCATCCATCCATCCATCCATCCCTCTATCCACCTACCCATCCATCCATCCCTCTATCCACCTACCCACCCATCCATCCATCCATCCATCCCTCTATCCACCTACCCACCCATCCATCCCTCCCTCCATCCATCTATTCATCCACCCATCCATCCACTCATCTGTCCTTCTGTCTACCCACCCACTCATTCACCCACCCACCCACCCACCCACCCATCCATCCATCCATGAGTACAACCATCTGTACTCCTGTACATTCTGTACATCTGTCCATCCACCTGTCAATCTGTCTGCCCATCCATCCATCCATCCATCCATCCATCCATCCATCCATCCATCCAATTATCTACCTATCAATCCTATTTAAATAGACATTACTGATGGCTACTTCTTGCCAGGTGTTGTGCCAAGTAGTAAAGATGCAAAAATGAGTATTAAAGCCTTTGTCCTCAAGGATCTCTCTACTCTAGTGGGAGGAAAAACAGGTAAGAACAAACACAGCACACGAGAAGGTCCCCTTAAGTGATGTGGGACTCTGTAGTTGAAGGAAAATATGCAGAAGGCAATGAGTCTTGAGTCAAATGCAAACAAACACAGATTACTTCCATGATTTTCTCAAAGGGCTTCCACAGCCTACCGAAGTCTTGGGAGGATAAAAATGGAGCCTCACCTCTGGCTTCTCCTGGCACTGACCCTAGACAAGGCCTCCAGCTGCCTTGAACATCTTTCTCCTCTGCAATAATAGCATCATTGCTTGAATATCTTTCCTGGAACTTGCAGGGAAGACCACAGGGCAGAACTCTGTGAGCTCCTTAGAACCTTTGATCTCTAAGGACAAAATTGCATCGTCAATAACTGACTACAAGGCAAGGAAAATTGTGTTTTGCTTATAGTCTCTCTTTCATTCAGTTGCTACAAGAATTGGCAGTTTTAGGTAGATCTGCCCTTTCTATGGGATGACCAAGTCAATCTGGCCTTAATCCATAACAAAAGAAAGCAGGCATGTAAGCCCACCTGGATGGAAGGTTGCCTGACCTCTTCCACTACTCTATAGAGGTTTTCTAGCCTACTGCTTTGCCTGGCCACACAGTTTTTTCCAAAGATGCTCTCTCATCCTCCCCTTTTGATATATATATATTTTTGCCACCCAACAGCATCCCAGAATGCCTCATTTGGTGACATCACAAATAGCCACGGGTTGCTTCTGGTGTCCCATCTGTTCCTGCAGCCCTTGCTTCAGTACAGGCAAGATATGAAGCTCGCATGCAGTTGAGGCTGGACTGGGCTGGGGGGAGGGGATCGGGCCTTTGAAGCTGTTTTCTATCAGGGCCCTGCAGCTGTCAGTGTTGGCTGCAGAAGCCAGTGATTGTCCTTGCAGCTCCCTGATGCCGGCCCTGCACTGTGCTTGTGGATATTAATTGGGCTTTCATTATGTGAATGTACCCAGAGGCTTTTGCAGTCAATTCCTATATCTATATTGATTCATAAAAATGCCAATAAATAACATCTCTCTCAAAGCATCTTTCAATGTTTCTGATAATTAGTTGGTTTATGTCCCCCCCACACAGACACATTTTTTCTTTCTTTCGTTTTCTTTCTTTCTTTTTTTCTCTTCCTTTTTACACATTGCAGCATAATAGATCACAGAATCTCTGGGACAATGGACAGGCACATTGGCTAAATCACCTTATTACAGTTCCATATAGTTGAAAAGAGGCTTAATGCTAAATTATCAGATTCCAGCCATTGTGGAAACCAAGAAAGAACCATGCTCCAGAATAACCTCCGTGGCGCCTGTGTTCCACTCATTGTCCCAGGAGCCACTGGCACGCCTTCCCTTGAGTTTTCAGCCCCTGAAATGAACAGTGGGGCCCGAATTCAGGTCTAGATGCATCTCTTCCCTTTTTGTTGCATTTTAAGTTAAAATATATTTTCAGCCCCAGGCTTTCAAAAAATATTATATTTGTGTGTAACTATGGGCAAAATTATGTTACTAGTTTTGGAATACCCCAAATTAGCCACCACAGACTACCTTAGCCCCCACAATTACTACATATTATACCACATAAAGTGAGGATGAAAGCCGAAATTGCATGTCCATTTAATTCGCTGAAATTCAAAGGAAGAAAGGATGTTCATTAAAAGTTAATAGTGACACAGCTGTGCAGAACTCTCACAGAAAATGCCATTGTCACAGGAGTCTGACTGTGACCCGGTGTCATTCTCTGGAGCCGAATCTGAGGGGCCTCTGGTGTGTCGAGCTGTTGATGGACAAAAAGAAGAGCGATGACCCATGGAGACAGGGGACAAGAAGATTTTGGAAGACACTTGTTCTGGTCGTCATACTTTAACAAGAAGCGGATATAATTTTAATTCCAGTTAGTTGGGTAAGAGGTCCTGATGAGGCACCGCCGCTCATATCTAAAAAGATGGGTCGATCTGATTTTTTTATAATAAAAAACTATTTACAGCTACCTCTCTTACTTCATATTGAAGTCTCTTTTCCTTTTTAAATAGAGTTCACTGATCTGAGATCGACCACAGCAGAAATGCAAAACAAAGACTTTTTCACCAAAATGTAACCTTAACAATATTACAGTTACTATGCCCAACTGTGATTGATCCTGCTTCCTTCTTATGCTTATTTCTAATACAATCTGGGGATAAAACCAGCAGCAAGGGTAGTGTAGGTGAATTGTAACCCTAACTGTATCTCACCGGCAGAGAATTCACCCTGAACTGCTTTGTGGAAACACCCAGCTATTCGGCAGTGGCAATGCAACCGACTTTGGGTGATACGGATCAGTCAGTGCCAACTTGGGAGAAAACAATCCAGATTTTTTGCTTCCAGGAAATGAGAAGAGATTCAGTGTGGCACTTTCCTTTCTGAATTCAAAAACAGGCAAATAAGTAAAAAAGGGCTTTTAAAAAAATCCCCAAATTTGAGAAATTCTTCATAAAGTTTTATCTGATTAAAGAAGAGGCACCCAGGACCATTTAAAGAAAACCAAATTTGTAGTCAAGATCATGCAGAATCACAATCATTGGAACCTTTTGACAAGATTCTCCTTCAGTTTCACGGAGAAGGAACCACCCAGTCAGCCACAGCCAACAAGTTGTTTACTCGTGGACGTGATCGCACGGGAGGCACACAAACATACTTCTATTAACTAAGGTATGCTAATAAGAAAGAAAACATGATTGCATGCAGAGGGCTGCGAGGTAAAACAGGCCCTGCCTCTCAGAGCAAACAAGCTGGAACAGGAGAGAGGCCGATGTGGAAGAGTCGACACCATCCTGCCAGCCTTGTTTGCTCTCACTGCCCGGATGGTTCCGTAGCAGCGGACTTGCCAGTAACAGCTTCCGCTTATTTCATGCTTGCTACATTCCGGTCTCCTACACAACACGCTCACCAAACATGTGTCTTTCTCATGTTAACAGGAGTTACATGACTGGAAACATCGAAGATGGTGGCTACTACTTATTTTTGATAAGGGACTCAGAGTGCAGTATACATAGGGAAGGTGAGAAAACGCAGCTCATCTCTCTGAGTGTTGTGGATTAGTCTCCACTTTCCAGGAAATTATCTTTTGACTAATGGTGCAGAGATGTAGGGCCTGTGTGAGAGAAATAAACTTCAGAATACCTGTTCTGTGTTTTCACCCAGAAACATTTACAGTCTACTCCCTGGCCTTCTCGTCTGCCACTTGCATTTCCAAACACCCCTAGATGGCTCTGCAAGTTTCCCTGGGTGGTCACTGGGGCCTGGAGACAACAAGAAACCTTCTCTAGGGAGGCCCTGGCTTCCCACCTGCAGATCCAGACATAGCTTTTAAGAAGCTGGAGGCCTATTCAACAGAAAAATCAGATGAACTCTGTGAAAATTCGTCGCTCCCAGAAAACCTGTGCATGGAGTTGGCATTCTTTCTGGAATCCCAGGGATACATTTCAACCCAAAGTCCACAGACACGCATTCTTCTCACGTTTGAACAGATCTCTGGCAAGACTCGTGTAGGCCCTGCCTCTCCGGGTTAGGTAGCTTCACACTGTTCCAGGTCGGGCTGTCTAATATCACCGTTATACCTCAGCTGCGTAGTCTCAGCACGCAGAGGGACCAACGGCTTGAGAGTGACTGGTGGATCTTCACTGTGTTAGACAGGCATGCTTTGGAGGGGTTTGTTCTACCAACAGTAAGGAATCTCCTCCAAGGTCATAGGCTCAGCAGCAGTGTCCCCACAGGTCTCATGAGTAGGATTTGATCATCTTTACCATCACTATCCAGTGTGGTGGCCTTTAACCCACAGCCCAAAGCATGGCCAGTGTGAGTGGGGATTAGTGGTAAGCACAAAGTGAAGGGGATGTTGCAGACATGGATCTGATGCAAAGAAAGGCAATTGATTCCTCATGCGCAACTCCAAAATATTGACTGCATGATAAAATGTTTCCTTTTGAAATATATTATTGAAATTACTTTCACTTTTTAGAGAGTGACTAGTAGAAATTTAGCGTGAGTGCCTGGCTATTATGGACATTATATTATTTCATTGAAAAGCAGTGGTCTAGAATGCTGGCAGGTGGACCAGAATATGATTTTACAGGCCAGGATAATAAATCTTTAGAAATGACATTTGCTTTATTTTTAATTTTGTAATTTACACCAACAGAGAAATTCTAAATGTAATAGGATATTTCATGGATAGATTTTTTTGGAAGTGTAAATTGATTCTGTCAGCATTGAGTCTCTTTAGCAATAAAAAAGGCAGAGAATTATTAAAGTAATTAAAATAACAACTTGAAAGACAAATTTTCAAATAATAATATTTAATATTACAAAGAATTATAATGGTTTATTTATGCTCTGCTTTCAAAAGAGTATTAAAATAAATTTAGTTCAATTAGACTCTTAAATTATATTTAAACTCAGAAGTTACATTCATGTGCAGATTAAATCAGCATTATGCATTCAGTTACTAGAGCAACTACCTTGGAAAGAAAAAGAAATTACAATTTTTGGTGGGATTTTAAAAGTTACCTATATATTAAAAGGCTGCACTGTTATTCTTAATAAACTAAGAAACTATTGTTGGTTGAGCTAATCAACTCGGCAAATAAACATTTACTGTTTAACGTAAGTGACAAAATATTGCCAAGTATTCTTTTGTGTCCCGTCTCTTCGCAATGCTCCAGTTCCCTTGTCGTGTGTACAAATCCTAAGACATCTGACTTCGGTGCACACAGCAGCTAATCAGCCATTACAAACAGTGCCTTATCAAAAGCGACACACACACACACACGACACACACACACACACACATTTTCTTTCACTTACTAATCTCCAAGTTCAAACTTGCCATCGGAAGCGTGCTGTTGCGGTGAGCAGCATCTTGCAGACAGACTGTACTACAAAATCGCTTTATGTTCTGCTTTGTTAGAGTTGTTCCATTTGCACTCTTGATTAAGGACATAATTTGTCCAGTAAGATAGTTTCATTCAAGGACAAGATGCATGCTTAGTAAATGTACAGAAATACTCTTATTTCTTAATCAAAAAACCTAAAAAAAAAAATGCCTTTAGGAATGACATTTGCGGATGGGTTTGTAAACCTTAGACTGTTCACACTAACAGGATCTATTCAAAGCTGACAACGACGGGATGGGTTTGCGCTTCATATTGATTGTTTGTCTGACCCAGGTTTGGATTTTCGGAGGCATCAAGCAAGAGTCTGTTACAAATGTCCTGTCCATACCCAGTAACAAGCAGCCTAGAGCTACAACTCAGGTTAAGCTCCCAGCTAAGAATAGAAGCAAACCAGCCCAAACCTAAAGCAAACAGCCTGCTTATCACATAATAACTACCAAATAACGCAAATATTAGCAAAGCAAACCAAGCCGGGGCTACAGCTCAGGAAGAAGAAAAGCCTGCAAACATGACAGTGACGGACAGTCCAACCCGCACTTCCTTCTGACTCAAGCCCGTGGAAAAGTGGGTCAGGCCTGACATCTGCTGGTCTGGTTAATGGGATGTTACCCATTGAAACCAGATCCTTGAAGAACAAGGACTGGAGCCCCGAGGAGGCAGTGGCTTGGCAAAATCCTCTCTGCGAAACCATCTGCAAAGTGGCCAGTCCTCTACCATAGCCTCGGTTTCTTTCTCTTCTTTGATGTTTCACCCTGGCGACCAGAGATGTTTTTCTAATCACCTCTAAGCAAGGACAGAATGTTGTGTAGGTAGATTTTACTTAGAGGGCCGAACTTCTGAGAGACAGTAGTCAACTGGGTGCTAAGAAATTTGACAGAGAATTCCAAGCCTTTATCAGACAAATCACTGGGAAAAAATTACTTTAAAAGGTGAATTTGCATGTACGGATTCTGATAATCTGCATGCATTCCTCAGCACCTTGCTATGCCATCGGCTTTAGGCTATTCCCTTTTAGGATTTTATGCATTAATTTGATTTGGCCTCTCTCTATCTCTCTCCCATCTACATCATTTCCCAACTGGAACTCATCTTTCTGCAGACACTGGATTTGTTTTATTTTATTTTTTTTATTTTTTTAGACAGGGTTTCACTATGGAGACCAGGCTGTCTTCAAACTCACAGAGACCCAACTGCCTCTGCCTCCCAAGCTCTGGAATTAAAGGCATGTGCTAGCACGTCTGGCTTCCGTTCTCTGGCATCTTGTCTTCTACCTTTAGCAAGACCAGTTTTCTAACTACTTTGGAAGCTACAAAATTCTGGGGATGGAGTCTATCTTTCTCAAGCCATCTTCTCAGTTCCTAGTCCCATTTCCACTATATAAGGAGACACTCAACCAGTATCTTCTGACTCAGTTAGTTCTGTCTTCTTATCCCTGTGTTGCTCTTAGGAATGTGACTTCTCCACGGTGGATCTAAACAGAACCTAGGAATGCTGATTTGAATTGACAATAAATAATTTGGGCATCCCACCCGCGTTCACCACATACCCTTTAGATCTTCTAGAGAGATGCTGTTCTGAGGTTTGTAATAGAAGCATTAGGTCATAGGTCACAGAAATTCTTCTCCAGAAAATTAACAGTCTTCACCCCATTAAGAAGAATGAACAGGTGGACCAGAGAACTTCTCTCCCACCTTGGGCTGCATGAATCCCAAAGTGCTATCAAAGCTGCCTGCGAAGGCTGGAGGGACGGCTCAACTAGTATGCACACTGGCTGTATAAACCTGGCAGATTAGACTCAGACGCTAGGGCCTGCTTAAAAAGCCAGGTATGGCTGTTCGCATCTGGAATCTGGTGCTGTGGGGGGCAGAGGTGGAGGTTCATTGGGATTTACGAGCCCCCAGCCTAGCTCCAGGTTCAATGAAAGACCCTATATCAAACAAAGAGGGCAGAGAGCAATGGAGTAGGGCATCCGACGTCTCCCCTTGGCGCCTCACTTGTGCCACGTGGGCACACATACACACACACACACACACAGTGTGCACCACGGCTGCTCCTCTCAGTTAAGTATATGTATGCACATATACATGTGCTGTTGGACACAGCCCTAAAATTTCTTTTATAAGCTATGTAGAAGAAATAAACCTTGAAAACGTCGAGGCAGGAAAAAGGGAAGCATAAAACCATACACTTCTTAAAAACATTTGCTGAAGCCATCAGGTCCGGGTGAAGCTGGGTCAAATGGCTGCTGCAGACCTCCATTGGAGAGGCAAATGTGCATGGTGCATTTTAGCTAACCCAGGGGACGAGCCTTAGTTTCTGTTTAGAAGTGCATGGGTCCTACTTTCCCCATCACCATCCTTGAGTGTCTGTCCTGTATTGGCAGTTCATGCAAAATGCACGTATAGTAAAGGCCTATTTCTCCCCTTCTATTTCTGAGGAAATAATTGAGTTTGTTTGTTTTTTTGTTCGTTTGTTTTTTAATTTGCCATTTTACAAATCTAAAATCCTTTGAACCTCAGGATTATTTTCAGGTTAAAAAATTAAAATCATAAAGTAAATACAGTGCTAATATTACTGAACAGTCTCATCTCAATATTTATAACAAATTTTATCACTTTTGCTAGAAGCTTATTAATTTGAAGGGGGAGATAAAACACAGCTCAGACCCTTTACAAAGCATTTTTCCCTTTACATACCATAGCAACCTAATAAAGACATGGTAACTTGGCAGATGGCATGGCACGTTAGCCTTAAAACAAAATATTAGATGCCAAAATGTGCTAAAAAAATAAAATCTCTCCCTTCCTTGCTTGCATCCTTCATTTGTTTCTTTCCCCTTCCTTCCTCTCTTTCATATTTGTTTTATCCTTTATGTTATTCTAGAATAAAAAAAAAAAGTTATCAGCGTATAGTTTTTCAGTGCTTAAACAAAAGGCCCTTGCTAAGGCCAGTAAGCATTTGGGCCACTCAGCCTGGATAAGAGCATTATAAGCAATATTCTCAGGCTGACTTAAGACTCTTCAGCAAATGTATACAGACTGGCCATCTCTGCATCGTCTGAGCAGAATTATTTCCTTTGTCCTGAGGAAATACACACATCTGAGGTTTTCTTCTAAAGGAGTGTGTAGAATCACCCAGCTGTACGCTTTGGGAGTCTCAGCATCTGTGGCCATGACATAATGCAGACAGGGGACCCATCTTCAGGGCAGATGAGCCCTTTTAAAAATAGTTTTGTTTCTTTAAGAACTAGTAGATTTTTCGGCCAGTCTCTGCAGGCAATGAAAGTCACCCTGCCAGGTGGCAATGCTCCCAGTGATGGAAGATGCAGAGCACACACACACACACACACACACACACACACACACACACACACACACGTGTGTGTGTGTAAAGATTAGATTCACTAAAAGTGCAAAGAATTAATCTAAGTTGTATCAGAAAGTGAAAGCCTCTTTTCTTTCCCCTCCTCTTCCTCCCTCCCCTCTCCTGTTCCTCCTTCACAGTTCTGCCCCCTTCTGTTCCGTCTCCTTTTCTTTCCCATCCCATTCTCTTCCTAAAGATCTCCTTGGGCACAGACTCTTTAGCCTCATATGTATCAGACAGAAATGAAGGCAGCTCTCTGCATATTACACTTTCCCTTACTAGTACGGAAGCAGTGAGAGGGCCTGTCCTCCAGAGGGAAGGATTAAACACTGTGCCTTGTTATAGCTGTCTGTCTTTGAAATCATTGTCATGTAATTTCAGTGCTACCTAAAGTGTCTTATTATAAAGGCAAATCTCTCTGTCAAAAAGATGTCATTATTCAGTCCCAGAAAGAGACTCTACAAAGCAAGGGAACAGGCCCAGGCTTCCATGAGACACATTCCAGGCTATGAGCCTAAGAGAAAAGGAAAACCTGAAGAAGTACTTTTCAAAGAGATAGACCAAGATCATAAATCCCTTTGGATAAAAACATTTGTAATCATCATATTAAACTCTAGAATGAAAAGATAAAGATTCTGAAAATTTAACAAGTGAGACTTGATCTTTGCCAGCCATTTTAATTGTTTCTTGGACGCAGCTATACTGGCCCTTTTCTTTTCTACTTAGACTTAGTTATTTAGTAGGTCAAGGGCCAAAAGGAATATATTGCATTTCTGAGTTGAAGCCGTCTCATCAGCCAGTGTAAAGTCTCTTCCCCTCCATCTCTGTGCTGGCTGGTAATGAAGGGTAAGCTAGCAGTCACATGGTGGGTACGGCATGGCTTTTATCAGCCCAGTTTCCCAAAGGGCTGCAGGGAGCTGAGCCTCTTCGCTAATCAGATTTCAGTGACTAAGAAATAAAAAAATCTGTAGTAGTATGCGGTTGAGATTTCAGGGTTTCTCTTTGTAGCAGCTGAAGCTGCCCTAACTCTAGCTGGAATACTGCCATAACATAAATGCAAAATGTATAGCCTGGTTCAGGGACAAGGGCAGGAAGAGCAGCGGGGTGGACTTCGGAGGCAGGAAAAACGAAGATAAGTTAGGCGGTGGCAAAGCCCTTTGATGATGCTGCCCCTTGATACAGCTCAGAAGACAGGCCAAGTGCATGCTGGTTCTTTAGCTCTAGGGAAAGGGCTAGAAAACAGAATGTTGGTAGCAATTTGCAAACGGGTAGATGAACTCAGGCAAGAATTGGCTTGTTTTCAAGCAAAAATAAAACTGAACATCAGAAATGAGAGGTGTTGAAAAGTTGGAAAAATTGACTGCTTCTAAAACCCAAATAGTAGGGGAGAAGATTGAATTAGACTCGGTTCTGCTTCTAAGCTCAAATCAGGAGTGAAGTCTCCCTGTCTAAGTTAGATGGCCCCAAGGCAATGAAGAAATGGATCAGGGGTAAGGATGAAAAGATAAACATAAATCATTCCCGAGAGTTTTGATGAGAAAGAAGCTTACTGCGAGCAAATGGATTAGAAATCTCTCAGGTTTCTGAAGGAATTGAACAACCAGGGAGCCTACAAGCTTGGACCTTAGCAAGAGGTTCACCATTGCAATAAGCTTTAACCCAAGATCATCAGTAAGTGGTGGGCTTTGAAGGCCATGCAGTCTCCAGGGAGGATACGTTTCCCTTCCTTAAACTAGAAGCAGCTAAAATGCTAAGGACCAAGAGACTTTTAGACAGTGGCCTGAGTGCCATAAAGAACACAGACAAGGGAGTTTCTCCCACTCCTCATTCTCAACACAGTTAGACGTAACATCTCCACATACCAGTGACTGCTCTGTGTGTGTCCCATGGATGTGTGTCTCTCTCATGTCACAGCGATGTTGCAGAATTACTAAACTAAACCAGCCTAAGGAGAGAACTGTCTGCGTCTCCATCTCTCCTTCTGCCTCATATGCTTACACAGTGTTGAGACTAGAAGGGGTGTTGATAATTGTGTGAGAACCTTACTGATGCCTGCTGGCTTTCTCAGTGCTTGCACGAAGCAAGGCCTCACATTTTTCCCTCCAACACCAACTGACCTTGCATGAGAAACACTTCTTTAAGCCGTTAAGATTTCTAAGTCAACCTGACCAGGTAGATGACAGGCCTGTGGACTCTCAAATATCTTTTCAATTTTTATTTATGTTCTGTTTCACCAGGAGTTGGTTTTTTTCGATTGCAGTTGCCTTGTGTATTAGTTGTAAAATTTAATTTTTCTCTTAGTACAATGTTTGATACCTAAATATATCACAAATACATAACAGTTTTCATTTGATTTGATCAGAAAGGTGAGTTCAAACCCCCATCTGAGTCAACAATAGGATCCTCATGTCACCTCTGTGGAAACTGCTGCCTCCTGTTGACTGATTACTGAGAAGAATACTATGCAATTGATGAATTGCAATGCAAGAAGTATAAACTGAGGACTGAATGAGCAACAAAAACAGTGGGAAGAAAAACCACGTATATTTACATAGTTTTTCCCAAGAACATCAACCACAATCAATACATAACTGTATAAATAGAAAGAAGCATTTAAGAGCTTTGAAGATAGAAGTGACCAGTGATTGTTTAGAAAACTTCGTACGGAGAGCTGACGTTAGGGTGTCAAACATTCCTGAAGGTCCATGGTGTAAGCACACGTGCACAAGAAAAGACTAACCTTTAGACTATGGACCCGTAGATAGATTTATTTTCCGAATTGTCTTGTAAACCACATAGTTTTAGTCTTGGTCAAGGAAGATTAGATTACACTAACACTTGTAAGGAAGGCTCATTATAAATATTCAGTTAGTAAAAAGAGGGATGGGATGTTACATAAGTCCCCAAAATCATAAGCTACAATATCAAAGTGTCATGAATTTGGTTGTCTGGAGTCTAATTCTGATTCTAAAGACTCCAGAATCTGAATTTGAACTCTTCCTTCTCTTTCTAAACTTCAGATATTTCAGCCATATTTACCTTTTTGATGTTAAAAGGTAACATTTTTATTTCTTTCCTTAGAATATATTTCTTTGCTTAAATTCCATTATTTATAAACGATTGCTTCTTTCTCCATGGTTCTGCTGGGCAGCTACATACCTAGCTGTTACATCCATGTTTCAAGGACCATAGTAGAGACGACAGACAGGAAAGGGAACAAAGAGATTCCAAACCTCTGTTGTTTCCTGGATGTGGTTACACGGTGCTTCTGTTCTGTTTCCTTGGTTGGAATTTATTAATTTAATTCATAGGAGATTGAGAAGCCCAACCTTTGTTTTTGATGGTCACACATTCACCAGAAAATATGCATTTTATTAGTAGGAAGAACAGAGCAGAGCCTGAGAAAAGCCAACAATGGAGACAGACTCAGTTCAAAGATAATGGTGTAAATTCCTTGAAGTGTATTCACGGTTTGTCCCATGAACCTGGACAGTGGTTCAAGTGCAGGGAATAATGGAAAGAGGTGTGGGGAAAGGCGCATGTGTTTGCCAACTTTTGCTGGGAGGAATGAAGACCTCATCTGCAGGGGCTGATGCACTGTCCGTACTCCCACCAGGGGAAAATAACCTGAAAACCACAGGTGACTAAAATATACTCAGATAACAACAAAGTGATCCGGTTTGAGTAGTCATTAGTTTGTTTTCTTAGTATAGTTTGTCAGCTTTTACAATTTATTTTTCAACAGTGGCTGTGTCCAAGGACTGGCTAGCAAATTTCCCGTTGATACAACAATCCATTCTTAGAAGCTAGAGCAAGCCAGTTGCGGCTTGGGTACCCCCCTGCCTGGAACAAACTGGTTACAGAGGAGTTCCACAAGAAATCAGGCAGAACTTACTTGCACACTGGGGCTTGCAGTGGTATGGGCATCTGCTCCATCTCCTTTTACTCCAGCCCAGACTGCAACTTCAGCAATACAGGGCTCTTTCTTCTAAGGGATCAGTTCTATGGTTAGAGACAGGAAACAGCACACACTATGCTTTAAATATTGCTTGTTAGCCTTCTTGCTTCAGATAATCTGATCAAGAAAATCCCTCACAGGAGTGCCCAGCAGCTGGTGTTTCAGTTGATTCCAGAGCCAATCAAGTTGACAACCAAGATTAGCCATCACAGGGCCGCTATGGCTTGCTATGCTCTAGGGTTCTTAGTAGAATTTAAATAAAGTTCTTGCAGATGGGTTGGTCAGGGCTTAGCAAATTCTCTATCACCTTCCTCCTGACTCAGAAAATGGTTGTCTTTCAAGCTGGTTGAGGCCAGTAGATGGACAAGAGAGAGAGAGAGAGAGAGAGAGAGAGAGAGAGAGAGAGAGAGAGAGATCGGAGAGATTGTGGTGGGAGAGAACCCACTTCTTGTTGGTAAGTTGAAGAGCTGATAGGAATTTTCATGAACTCTAGAAGCAGAGTTCTCTTCCTCCTTGCAGCCTCGGCATCTGCTGGGGAAAAGTGGAGTTTTGACTAATGCCCCTAGACTGACCGTGGTGACAAACTTTTCACGATAGTCCCTAGTAAGACCCTTTCCTGGTCTTTACAATGTAAGCGGCCCCTACAGAGCACAGCGCCTCTATGGCTTGCTATGCTCTAGGGTTCTTAGTAGAATTTAAACAAAGCTCTTGCGGGCACGCTAGGATGAGCTGTGAGCAACAGAACATGGCAGAAGTAATAACAAGTCGATTACGAGGCTTGGTCAGAAACAGCTTGACAGCTGCCTAATTCTCTCTTAAATTACAGCCTGGGAGGAGAAAGGGGTAGTTGTCTTGCTGTGATCAGCCCAAAGGAGGGGACCATGTGATAGAGAACTAAGGTCAGAAGTCACATGAGTGACCTTTCTGGAGGAGGAGCCCCTGCCCTAGTGGTGAAGCCTGCGGATGACCACAGCCCTAACTGACATCGCGACAGCTCATGATTGACTATGAGCCAGAGCACTTCAATGAGCCCTTGACCTCAGACTCCGCATGAGATAATCAGAATTTGTTGTTTTAAGCTGCCAAGTCTGGAGAAGTTTGTTATGCAGCAATAAATAACTTGTACACAGTCTGAGATTGTCTTTCTGCATTTTCTCATATAACTCACTCTAGATTGCAGTTCCTTATTCACCGGTCTGACTCCTCCATCGAACCACTTATATTCTGAGAAAAGAAACCAAACTGGTGATTGCATCCTCAGTACCAAGGGAAGAGCTTGGTACACAGGAAAGACTCAGCCAGAGCCACTGGATAGATAAATAAGGTGGGGAGGAATAAAAAGGCATGACGTCAGACAGGCTGATGGGACCCGCCAGCTGAGGAGTGGGCTTGTGGAGTTGAAATTGAGCTATTCTCTCCTAGGCTGAGAGGTCAATATGAAGTTGCTTTCTTCTGCTGCTGTGACGTGTCTTTCTGCTACATCCCCCCATCCCCTGTTTCTCCAAGTTGGCTGTAAGTAAAAGGAAGAGCTGCTTCGATTGCTCAGCCACAGAAAGCTCAGACTGTGGGGGTGCTCCCTGACAAGATCGCTGAGATGGCAGATGGGAAATTAGAATAGACAGACACAGGGACAAAGGACAGTGGGGATAAGGATAGGAGGGAGGCATTTTTATTTTTTTAATTTAAGAGCTTAAAATAAGTTTGTTTAGAGGAGGCTAAAAGTTCAGCTGCTGCTCCAAGTGGTGAGGTGTCCGGTTACGAATGTTCTGGGACACACATCTCCCCGTCAGGCCTCAGCATGTCCTCTGCGTGATCGCAAGTCCTGAACGGGCCGTCTCTAACTGGAAGAGCAGAAGCCCAGGCTTTCAAAGAACCCTGAGCACTCTATCTATAGTTCCTACTGTGCTCTGCACGTTCATCATCTTCCCAAAAGTCTGAACGGATCTCAGTAAGACTTCATAAGACTTTTTTTAAAAATAAACAACAAAAAATAAGTGTCCAGTGGAGGGTATAATCACGGAGGAACATCTGGGCAGGTGACATCTTCCCAGTGAGTTAAGGAACCCACACAGTGGTGGGGCACACTGTCGGGACATTTTAAGGACTTTTGACTGCATATTTTTCTGCATACGTCCCCAGAGTAGGGAAATCTGCGCTGTCTTAATGTTTCTTACTATAGACCTTTTAGTAGGAAATACGTCGTATTCTCTTAGTGTGGCAAACGGGGCACGTGGAACAGAGGAGTGAGCTTTTAAATCCCTCATCCGCTCCTTCTAATTGTCTAACCGCAGACAGTTCAGCTTTCCCGAGTCTCAGATTATTTTTTTAATCTACGAAATGAGGGTATTTACCACCCCCCTCCCAGCCCCCAGCACACCCTGAGAATGTGCCAGCCGAATCTGCCTGGGATTCTTGAGGCCAAAGGAAATTAAAAAAATATGTAAGCAGAATTTGGGAACGTTTGATTGAATTAGGGTCTATGAATACAAGGAGTGACTCAGAGGCTTCCTGCTAGCTTGGGATGTTATGTTACTATTTCTGCAGGTAACTTAGTGTCATTTCAGGACACATGCATGGACCCAACACAGCCACACAGTCAAGTTTTACTGACCACGACAAACCTGACTTTTATTTCTATACTTGCAAAAAAGTATTTAGTAAAATTTGGCATTTAATTTTAAAAAAAACACTAAAAAGAAATTGTTGCAAAGAGTTTGCTGAAAATTAATAGGTTTTTCAGAAATTCCATTTGCCTCAGAGGTTTGAATTTCAGCAATTCCTGCTGTTATAAAACTACCAATGTTCACTAACATCAGCTTGGTCCTTACTGTTTCATTAGTGGAAATGTATCTAAGGTATAATTCTATAGACTCTTTCAGAAGTCTAGTGAGACTTGAGACCTACCCCTTGCCAAGTTTTCAGAGTACATAGTAATAACTCATATATATATATATATATATATATATATATATATATATATATATATATGCAGCCAAGAGGTCAAACGTTTAATTTTTTTCTCAGCACTGGGGATCAAATTCAAACGCACTACTATGTAGCTAGCTCTCCACCCATCTTTGATGGTTTGATAGGAAATGTCTCCCAAGGGAGTGGCACTATTAGGAGGTGTGGCCTTGTTGGAGGATGTGTGCCACTGTGGGGGCAGGCTTTGCCTAAGCCTCCCTCTCTTTTGCTTAACCTTCCCTCAGTGTGACTTTTAGTCAACTTCATGTTGCCTGCCAGATGTAGGACTCTCAGGTCCACGACCATGTCTACCTGCATGCCACATGCTCCCCACCATGACAATAATGCCGGGACCATGAAACCGTAAGCTGGTCCCCTCAATTAAATAAGAGTTGCCATGGTCATAGTGTCTCTTCACAGCAGTAGAAACCTGAACTAAGACAGCACCCCACTCTTTTCCTTTGAACTATTCATTTAGAAACAGGTCTAAGTGATGGCTAAACTTGACCCCATTCTGCAGCCCAGGCAGGCATTTGACTGCAAATCTTCTTCCTGCCACAGCCTTCCCAAGCAGTAGGAACCACAGGTTTGCACCACCAAGACTGGTTCTTTCCCCCATTTTATTTGTTTTTCTTTTCACCCTTATCCCCCCTGGAAAATTCACTTTTTAGTTTGTGCCCTTGAGAAGATGGTCTCCCTTCTTAATGCCTTGCTCACTCATCCATAAAATGGAATTAGTAATATTGTCCACCCAACAGGATGGGTAGGAGAGTTAAATGATTAGCTTATGCACACTAATACACACTGTGAAGTGCGACTAGAATACAGCAAATTCATGATAATTACTATTATAACAATTTAACTTTAAAGGGGAATAACTTTTATGTAAATGTAAATTTATTTAAAACATGATCACAAATATTTAAAAGTATATACCTCTGGAGGGCTCCCTCTGAGCTGCCTGACAGTCAAGCCAAATGCTTCTCCCAAAGCTGCAGACAATCCTGTCTTAGCCAATGCTCTATGGCTGTGAAGAGACTCCATGACCATGGCAGCTTTGATAAGGGGTTTGCGTACAGTTCAGAGGTGAAGTCCATTATCAGCATGGTGGCAAGCATAGCAGCAAGAAGGTAGGCCTAGGGCTGGAGAAGCTGGGAGCTCTACATCCATATCAGTAGGCAGCAGGAAAAGAGAGAGAGAGAGAGAGAGAGAGAGAGAGAGAGAGAGAGAGAGAGAGAGAGAGGGAGAACGCCACCCAGGTCATAGCCCCTGAAAGTGTCACTAAAGGCCAAGCATTCAAATCTGTAATTCCAACCACCATACTCCCTACATATAGTATTAAGTAAGTCAAACCAAATGGCTTCATTTTCTTTTGGTGGCTGTTGTGGTTGGAGTGAAAATGTCCCGTGTAGGGCTCAGGTGTTTAAACACCTAGTCTCCAGTTAGTTGTGGCATTGTTGAGTTGGTTTAGGAGGAATTACTTTGCTGGAGGATATGCCACAGGGAGGCAGGCTTTGAGGTTTAAAAACCGTGAGCTACTGGGGTAGAGGACATTCCTGTGACATTTGAGCAAAGAATCTAGCTGCCTTCTGCCTTTGTCCTAAGAACTTCTCAAAGGCTAAATTAAAAAGTAAAAAGGTTAATATTTTTGGGAGAGGAAGTTTCATATAAAATCTATGATATTGTTATTAATATTGCATGAGTCTACAGTGAAAAAGATCAGGTGGCAGCAGAAAGAAACACAGGATAATGCAGTTTGAAGAGAAAAGGTGCACTAGGAATCTTAATGTTTCACTAACGGTTTGTGCCCAAGGAGGTAGTGGGATAAGGGGAGGTCTGACCTGTTGCCAGGCAATGTGTGGCAGGGAAGTCCTGGGGGCTGCTGCATTAATCTCTAAAAGCAAAGCTTGAGTTGCACTGGAGAACCCCAAGATGTTTAAGATGCCATAGCCATGGGCTATCTGCCAAGGAGAGCTGTAGACAGGGAGTGGAACCAGCCTAAGAGGAAATAGTGTATTACAGGTAGCAAAGCTGGGCGTGCAGAGCCGCCTGAACCATCGACACCAGACATGGAGGTACAGTTGATCTTTGTCCTGCCGGCACTCAGCCTCGCTTTAGTCCAGTGCTTCCTCACTCTGCTCCCACTCTCCCCTTCTGGAGTGGTAATGTATATTCTGTGCCATCGTATGTGGAAGAAATGTTAGCTCTTACATTGAGTTTCAGAAGAGAGTTTAGACTTATTTAGACTTTTAAATAGTGTGGATCCTGAAAGACATTGAAGAAAATGCATTTTGCATTATGAGCCGGCCCTGAACCTTTGAGGGCCAGGGAGTGGTATGAGGTGGTTTGCATGATGGTTTGAATGTCTATTGTAGGCTCAAATGTTTAACTCTTTGGTCCCCAGTTGGTGGCACTGTTTAGGTGAGTTTAGGAAGTGTGACCTTACTGGAGAAAGAGTATCACTGGGGCAGGCTTTAAGGCTTTAGAAATCATGTACTATTTCTGGTTGATTCTCTCTGTTTCATGCTTGTGGCTTGAGACGTGAGCTCTGAGCTTCCAACTTCCAGCCTTAAACCCCATGCCTGGCACCTGCTGCTTTGCTATCCCTGCCATTATGGACCTCAATTATCTTGAGCCATAAGCCCAGATAAATTTTTTCTTCTATAAGTTGCCTTGGTCATGGTCTTTTATTACAGCAATAGAAAGATAAATAATACAGAGGCTAATAATTTGTAGATTAAAACAATAACATACTCATTCTCTTGCATTTTCCATTATGTTGGGAATAAAAACAGCTTCAGCGGGTCCTTTGGATCCCTAACGGTGGCAGTGAAGTTGTTCATCCAGGATGAGCTCTAATGGTTAATCCTGCTGGAAAGAGTTTATAGCAATGGAAAGAGATTTCTTCCTTCAAGTTGGACAGAGCTGGCTATTGGCAAGAAAGGGCCTTCAGCTCCTCGAACCCACCATGGTCCTTTGTTGTATGGAGTCTCCCAACACAGTCATTTCCTTTATCAGATCATCAGGGAGACTTGGTATGGTAACTTTTGCCAGCAAACAGGCTATGTATAAAAGACTAGCATATGTCACGTAACTTACATGTCGTATTCAGGTGGATGACTGTATTTTGCTGATTGCAATCGAGCCATAAGCCCCGCCTACACTCAAAAGGAGGTGCTCACAGGAGGTGGTGGGACCACCTCCAAGGCTACCCACTGATGTCATCAAGAGGAAACACACTGCGCATTTTCCATTTTAATTGCCCAGCTCAGCCTCTGTTTATCCCCAAAGGCTGGGCTGGTTTTATAGTCTGTTAACTAGAGGTATAAAGCACAGGCAAAATGGAAAGAACCAGGCCAAAAGAAGGTGAAAGGGAAAATTTCATGTTCTGTTTGAATTGTGGCGGGGGTGATGCCGGTGTCCAGAAGGAGCCTTTTCAATTCCTAGGTCTCCATGAGTATGCTCTGAGGGAAAGCACTCTGCGATGAGACCCACCCTGCAGGCTTGATCCAGCCATCCCCGGACCTACTAGTTTGGAAACTGGCTCCTGAGTCATGAGCCAAGTTGCCAACCCCACAGACTCATAGGGAAATAACTCTAATCTCCCTTCAAAAGACAAAGGATTATTAGCAACACACCCCTCAAGTATTCTCCTTTCTCGAGGGGGTACAGGGGAAATAAGCTCACATTTCGGCAAAAAAGGATTTGTGTAGGCCTCAGGTAACTCGGCACCAATACAAACTATGAAATGAATCTGACATACTTGCCCCTGAGTTGTTTTTCAGCAGAGTACAAAACTACCTAGAGATTGGCCCAAACTTGGAAAATCATCCTGCAGACTCAACACGTGACTCCCCCTTAAAAAAGAACTACTAGCTGACCATGAGGACATATGCTTGAAATCCCAGAGCTTTGCAGGCTGAGGCAAGATAATTATGAATCCGAGGCCAGTCTGCGTTAGACAGAGGGACCCTATCTCAAGAATCCAAAAACAAATGCAACAACCCCCACTCTTATTAAAAACACTGAAGTTTGTTGCTACTGATAACGACCATCCCGACTGACACTGACACAGCTTTCAAACTGAGAAGAGATAGCAACTGAAGTATTTGAAATCGGGGTGTAGGTGTAGATGGTGGTTTGTTGTTGTTTTAAGCCAGCACCCCAGGAAGTGTTTATGCGATTATTGAAGAGGAATAGCTACTGTAAACAAAACACCATACCAAAAGTGAAATTCTTTCTTCAAATTACCTTATCTCTGCACTACCACCCACAACCCTAAATTCCACAGACACATCTGCCGATCAGCCAAAGAAAGCATCTCCCAGCCCCTCGGCTCTAATCTCTAAATATAGGCAAGCAACCACACTACCCGGCCGTGGACACATAGACTGTGGCCCTGCTGCTCCCCAGGGAAATTCTGTAGTAGGTTGCTGGCACATGCTGCTGTTCCTAGCACTACAAATGAACCCCCACTCCCATCTCTCTGGGACTCCTGTGTTTTGAGTGTGTGCTGCCTACACCCCGGGGTTACAGAGTCACGCTGGAAGAAATGTCTGGCTGCTGCAATGCAGCTCAGGGCAGGCCAAGCTACCTCCACTGCAGGCTTCGTCTGCAGACTGCGCTTGAATTTTTGCAGGACACTATTAGGGTCCCCAAGAGAGTTCTCATATGAAGTTCAAGAAATCTGAAGAAACTATGGCGCTTACATGATGGACTAATTTCATTTCAATAAAATTCCCGTATTACATTCAATGCGCCTGGCTTTATTAAGTTTTGTCATAAACGCTGGGAACACTTCCAAATTTAGGCTTGCACAATTATTTTTATTGGTGCGTTAACTAAAAATGGTATATGCATAAGTCAGAATGTACGTTCGACTTCATCTGGGAAGCCAAAATGAGCTTTGGGTTGATTTATAGTCATTTTACCCCTGTAAATGAGATACAGGAAATGGGAGCTAAAGTTTCTGATCACAGCGTTGCTAAACCCTCCACCGGTTCCATCCACAGCTCTGCCGTGGATCTAATGAATTTAAATTCCAAATGTCTATCGGAAACCCACAAAATCACTGAACAAAGAGGCTGGCTTACTTTCAGCCCCAGAGCCATCCAAACAGTGCAAAAAGCCCAGAGGTTTGTTGTACGAAAGTGGGACCGGGGAGTTCTTGGTGCTTTGAAAGATTTTAATTGCTATGGAAAAATCCTTTCAAAGATTTCCCCCCTCAACATGGGCCCCTTGGAAACTTTTCTTAGGGGAACTGTAAAATATTTATACAGCTAGCAACATTGCTTAAAAAAAAAGAAAGAAAAAGCAAGAAGGGAACCGTGCTGAATGAAAAGCAGACTCACTTGGAGCAAGCCCCGCAGACTCAGAGCCCTGAGCAGAGAACACTGCTCTTCAGCCCTGGAAGACAGAATTCATCCGGACCAGAACGCCCAAAATCGGAGTTCGCGGATGTGTTAGGTCCGATTCTATGCCACCATCATTTTAAAACTCTTTATTTTGAAGAAGGGCCCCATATTTTGCGGGGAGCCTAGTGAGGTTTGTGGAGCGAAGTAACTGGCCCAGCTTAAGGAATTTCCCCCAGGAAGTTGTTCTGGGACCTGGATATATGATCCCCATTTGGAAATTTGGCGCTCTGCCTTTCAAGGCCAATCCGCGCGGCGGTTCTAGAAGCTGTGCTTCCTGCCAGCCGGATTGGTCCACACATATTCTACCCTCAAAACTTGAGAGTAGGAGGCTCACAAGCCGTGCTTGAAACCTTAGAAAATAGGACCCTGAATTTGTGAACAGGCCCGAAGTGCGGAATTTTGGAATTTAAAAGGACTGTGGTGAGCTCATTCTGTAGCTTAATTTGTACTCCCAGAGAAGAAGGAAATTTCCCAGGGCAACTTAATTAGTACTGGTTAGGGTCAGGCCCCAGGTCCATGCGCCTCTCTCATTCTGCAGCATCCGTAAAGAGGGGCTCACCTGGATGATTACAGTTCTCAGACTCATGTGAACTTTTGCTTGAGTGTGTTCTCAATACTTCAATCAACAATGGCTTTATTAAAGAAAGGGCTGAAGAGATCATCGCCCCCTCTGTATCAACTCCCCAAATA
Organism: Microtus pennsylvanicus; assembly: GCF_037038515.1. NCBI lineage: Eukaryota > Metazoa > Chordata > Mammalia > Rodentia > Cricetidae > Microtus > Microtus pennsylvanicus. The sequence continues at coordinate 20,564,393 of NC_134591.1, forward strand.
CTTTCATCTCCTCCCACCGCTTTATCTTTCTCTGATGAAGCTATGTGCTAATAAAAATCACAGATGTCAATCGCATGGCCTCTTGGGATTCAACCTACACACTGATGCCGTCAACCCCGTAACCCTGTAGAAAGGAAGAAAGAATCCGAGGCCCAACAACCCACAAAGTGGATAATTAATACCAGAGAAATCCAAATGTGGCTACAGCATGGTAGCTGAATTACTAAGGGGCAAGATGAGACAGAGCCCCAAACTTTCCTACAGGGGAGAGTGGCTGCTGTACCACAACGATCTTCTCCATCAGAAGGGACCCTCTTGTCTCAAGGCAGATTTAATTGCCATAATTCAATTAACATGCTTTCACTAATTATATAAGCCCGGAGACGACAGCGCAGCAGCACCAGCACCGCTGACAGTAAGCCAAGTTCTTCTCATTTTTTAACTTAGTCTTAATTATAAGTGAATTGCATTGATTTTCTTTTTTCAGAGCTTGCCTTCAGCTGTTGTGTTGTAGAGTATTCTCATATAATTTAAAGACTTTGGGTGTTTGGCAAATAAAAAAGAAAGGTATTTATTTTGTGGACTAACTAACATTCCTAAATAAAATTCACAAATATCTAAATTCTTTTTTTTTTTGGAGATGACAATTCTTATCATATGTTAAGTGAGATGAAGAATATTCACATCAAGTGAAATGACCATTTATTTCCCAAATTCTGAAGTGCAGGTAGAAGATTCGATGAAGATTTGTATACTAATTATTAAGATTGTTATTAGATGAGATGACTTCAGGAGTGTAAAGAAATGCTAGAGAGAGCCAGCAGCTGTGGTACCCGAATACAAAGAATATACGTGTTCTTCCACAAGATAAATCGCACAGCCATTCATGTGAGAAGCCCGCCATTCAAAGACTGCCTGGGACGGGAGACAGCAAATGCGTAGTGTGTGCTGTGAAAATGATAATTGGATTAGCTCTCCACTGAAGGAGATAAGACGGTGGTCTTTCAATCCGAGTTACCATAGCCACACACAAATGCAAGGGCACAAACGGGAATTACCTGCTAGAAACCCGTGGCCAGTGGCATCGCCACACTTGGAAACATTCCAACAAAGCAAAGCATCTTCCAGGAGGGTTGGGCCAGTGCTGGACTGCGTAACAGAATCGATTCATTTTGGTAAATCTCATCAAACATCTACATTCTTCACATCACACCATTACCAAAGTTTTAGTAATTTTGTGAATTTTGACTTAGTAGGATTTCATGGTTAGGTCAGAGTTTTTGATATATTTAGGTTTTCAAAGACATCAGAGGGGGGCTGGAGAGATGGCTCAGAGGTTAAGAGCAGTCAATGACTGTTATTCTAGTGGTCCTGAGTTCAATTCCCAGCAACCACATGGTGGCTCACAACCATCCATAATGAGATATGGTGCCCTCTTCTGATCTATAGGGATATATGCGGGCAGAATACTGTATATATAATAAATAAATAAATAAATCTTTAAAAAAAGACATCAGAGTAGAATTATAACTGATTCCCCCCTTTGTTGAGGGAGCTGCGGGCCTTGTTCCTACTACCCAGCTCCCAGCCGCCTGGCTAGCTTATGCCCCGAAATAACAACACACAAATTGTATTCTTTTAAACACTGCTTGGCCCACTAGCTCTAGCCTCTAACTGGCTAATTCTCATATTTTGACTAACCCATTTCTAATAATATGTGTAGCTCCAGTCTTACCAGGAAAGATTCAGCATGTCTGACCTGGCGGTTTGCTCCATCGTGTCTGCCCGGGGGGAGGGGAGCATGGCGTCTGTGCTCACTACTTCTTTCTCCCAGCATTCTGTTCTGTTTACTCCACCCACCTATGTTCTAACCTATCAGGGCCAAGCAGTTTCTTTATTAATTAACCAATGACCTTCCTCCAACACCCCTTTAAGAGTTCTTTGTCCTATTTTTCTGCCTAAAATTGTATTTTATTTAGATCAAATTTTGTCTTATGAATTTGCTACTTCATAAGCCTCAGAATGAAGAATAAGAAGTGTTGACTGATAGTACTCACTGATAATACCAAATGACCAGACTGAGGTCAGGCTAGGCAACAGGGAAAACAGACATCTTAAAAATCAAGTAGCCACCAGCTCTGCAAAGCCAACCATCAGCCATGAGCATGGGGCAAATCCCCCCAACCCATCCTCATTGCTTGCTATGACTTCCCTTTCCCCTAGTTACTAGGCTTCTTGTTTGAGGCTACTTTTCTTACAGATCAGTGAGAACTTGAAATTCACTAGTTAGTCCCTGTCATCGATGTTTATTTATCCCAACAGACCATAGTCTGCCCAAAGGTGAACATGTCACTGCCATGTTTCAGGGCTGGCACTCAAGTGCTTTTTATAAATATTCACATGCAGTGAAAGAAACTGAGGCTTCCATCTCATCTTCCAAGAGCTTTGACTTGTTGGGAATTTTTCACTTGCATGGAATAAACACATGTTTCAAACTCTTGAGATTTAGGAAGACAGTAAGACTTCTTAAGGTCTTAGAATAGACAATATCTCCTCGTTTTCCACCCAAGACATCTGGAAGAAGAATTTGGTTGGTTTAGGCTTGGTCATTTGGCCGTATCCAAAATACAGTACCAAACCCACCCAGACTGAATCAGCTGACTATCTCTGTGGCCAGTGGGCTACAGTACATCGTTCTCCTGGCTTCACCAACATATAATCTTGTGTTGGGAAGCAGTAGTAAGGAGAAGATGGGTGGGTAGTGTGTTAGGAACAGACAATAGTGGTACCCAAATGGTCAACCTGGTCTGGAAGAAGTCAGGCTTTTCCAAAGTTCTAAGTATTCAGAAGCAATCACCTTAGTATGGGTGACTTTTACTTCATAAGTAAGAGATGCTTGGATTAATGTGAGACCAAGTTACCCATCTTGACTGAATCTTCTGTTAGGAAAAGGGATGCCCACATACCAGTAGCCGTATTTTATAGCTATATTTATAGTGCTACCAACTGGTCATCAGAGAAAGTTGGCTTGGAAAATAGTGCATACATCATGGTTGGCTTTGGGAAACATCTGCAAGACAGGAATGGCAGGGGTTAGAGATAAAAAGTATTCACCTGCATTGTCAAGAAGTTGTTTTATTGCTCCTGAACACATAAGCCCAGAATGTCCAAAAATCTGGCTCCTTTGGGGGCCACTGCTCCTCACTGCTTTCCTGTGGCTGTAGGAAGCTTTGTTATGCCCACACCACACATGTAACCAAATCCCCTTTCCACAGAGAAATGTACAACGGAATGATTTTTTTTTTACCTTGTTAGTTATATTTTTCAACCCATATATGGCTGAGCGGGAAGGCCGCACTCTGTGTGTCAGGGCAGGCTTCCCTATTTACACAAGGACAGGAGAAAAGTTTGAGGAAGGCGAAAGGGTCACTGGGCCCATTATCCTGGCTGTCTATGGCTCTCCCCTGCCATTTCCTCTCATCCATCAATGTCCTCCCTAGAAACTCATCCACGTCCCTTGAGTTTTGATTATTTTTTTCCTTAGGTAATGTTCCTTTTACAGAACCTATTTGAAGATCATTATGTTCTCTGCAAAGTTGTTTGGCCAGAACGTTCCTGTTGATCCAGGCTTTCCATCTACCCAGATTGCTTTCCTTGTTCCCACATGCAGGGAATATTAGCATTCTTTCTTATTGTGGGGAACTGGGCAGTAATCTTACACCATATGTATTTTTATATCAAAAGTCATGAGATCCTTATTTTGCATTCCTTAACTATGAGCCATCTCCCATTTCCCATCCTTCACAAGGGTAAGCGGGGCCGGCATCACCATTAGAGAATTCCCAGAGAGGCTTGGGAATCTGGTCCTTTGATTCTTCCACTTGGCAAAGGAGGGGGAGGGTCCCCGCCTGTTTGTTTGCTTTGGGATAAAGTCTTTTAAGTTCTAGTCATTAACCGCCTAACTCCCAGGTACTTCATGCTTGCCACCCTGATGTCATGGTAACTGTAGCTGGAAAGCAAGCCCAGGCTGGGGGAAGTGAAAAAAAAAGGCGGGAAACAGATTGGAAGTAGACGCTCTTCTGAAGCTTGCCGGTGCTTACTTAATGAGGAAGGAATGCAGTGATGGCCACAGTCAGGATTTTAAGGACCACGGGTCTTCAAGGACTTCCACTCAGGAATTCTGCGGATGGAAGCTTTCCGGACTTATAAACAAGTGAAACAACTGTCCTGTGAGCAGCAAAGTCTGGGAAACACCGCATCAAAATTCACGGAGCGCATTAACATATTACAGGCTCTGATGGCTTCACGTTAAATAAACGGAGTTAACTTTGTTTAACTCAGCATTCCCAAGACCTATTTGAGCTTGAAAACTTTGCCACAGTTTACCCAGAGGGGACCTGCAGAGCCGCATTCCTTAAACTGCTCAATTAGAGGACAAAGAAATACAAATTCTATTATCTTAAAAAGTGGTATGCTCTTTGTAGATATTAAATATGCGAATGTAATTTCCTTCTCTAATCATTGTTTGCTGCTATATCTCATGGACCAGGGCCATGGGGTTCACTGGCCCAGTGACTGGGGGGGGGTAGATGAATTCTTGGCTTTTTCTGCAAGATAGTCTTCATAGAGGGGGGAGGAGGGTTTCTCGGTTTTGTTTTTTATCGTTTTATTCTTGATTAGATGCATCTGGGCATAAGTTTTGGGGACCATATAGAATTTTACGCAAGGGATATCTAGATAGAAAGGGGAGTAGGAGGAAAACTTCATTTTTGGTGCTGGCAACGTTTGCCCCATGATTGTGGAGACAACGTGGAAAGAGGAAAGTAAATAGGTCAAACTGGATCCGATTGCCCCTTCTGCAAAAGAAGGATGAGGACTAGCCAAACACGGAGGGGTCAGAGTGCCTGGTTCCTCCCCAGGAGACCTCTGGTGTGGACAGGCAGAGCTGATATTTGGAATTTAATTTCACAACCCTTCCCTGACTTTGAATATGGCTTGGAGGACATTCAACTATTTCCAATACCTTCAGAAGGCCAAGACGAGAGAGGAGCAGTCAGCCGTGATGGGCCAGTAGACCCCAACAAAGGAGAGCAAAGCCAGCACACCACACCTGCCACCATGGATGTGGGTCAAGAGTACAAACAGAGGCATGGCCCGTGCTCTGTGACCCACTCACAGGGCCCCTGGGAGACTCTTGAGAATCCTGCTGCCCTCTGCCCGGCCCAGCTCAGCACTCCATGTGAACTGGGGAAAACATCAAAAACAACTGAGACCAAGCACTATCTACATGGTGTATTTGTATTTGTGGCTTGAACTAGAATTTGCTTGGACATTTAGTGACACATTTACCTACTCACCCGAAGAGTGCGGCTCATGAGAAAGGAAAGAGAAACAATAGAAAGGAGCTGTACTTTTTGTGGATGTGTGTGAGTTTGAGTGTGAAACTGCAGACATTGCTGCATCCTGAGGTAGGTATTCTAGAGACACTTGTTAGGAGCCCAGTTGCAGCTGCGACAAAAGTCTGAATGCACTGTCGTAGTTCCCAGCTTACTGGGAAGGAGTCACTTCACTGCAGAAGCCTAACTGCAATCGATATTTCCCCCAGCACACAGAATAGCACCTAGTTCAATGTACTCAATATACATTCAATAAGCACTCATTTAGATGAATGAACGAGATGCTCTTAGGTCCTGAATCTCAGGACACACTCTACAGGGAATTCACCTGTGTGCCTTTCTTTTTTCTTTTTTTAAAATTGACTTTATTGAGCTATATATTTTTTTGCTCCCCTCCCATCCTCTCTCCTCCCCTTCTGTCCTCTCCTTTGGTGCCCCTGCTCTCAATTTACTCAGGAGATCTTGTCTTTTTCTACTTCCCATGTAGATTAGATCCGTGTATGTCTCTCTTACGGTCCTCATTATTGTCTAGGTTCTCTGGGATTGTGGTTTGTAGGCTGGTTTTCTTTGCTTTATGTCTAAAAGCCACTTATGAGTGAGTACATGTGATAATTGTCTTTCTGGGTCTGGGTTACCTCACTCAGTATGATGTTTTCTAGATCTATTCATTTGCCCACAAATATCAAGATGTCATTATTTTTTTCTGCTGTGTCACATACTCCAATGAGCACATGTACCACATTTTCCTTATCCATTCTTTGATCGAGGGACATTTAGGTTGTTTCCAGGTTCTGGCTATGACAAACAATGCTTCTATGAACATAGCTGAGCACATGCCCTTGTAGTATGATTGAGCAACCCTTGGGTATATACCCAAAAGTGGTATTGCTGGGTCTTGAGGAAGGTTGTTTCCTAATTTTCTGACAATGGCCACACTGACATCCAAAGGGGCTGTACCAGTTTGCACTCCCACCAGCAATGCAGGAGTGTTCCCCTTACCCCACAACCTCTCCAGCATAAGTTGTCATCAGTGTTTTTGATCTTGGCCATTTTTACAGATGTAAGATGGAATCTCAGAGTTGTTTTAATTTGCATTTCTCTGATGGCTAAGGATGCTGAGTATTTCCTTAAAGTGTCTTTCAGCCATTTTAGATTCATCTGTTGAGAGTTTTCTGTTTCTTATTAAAGGAGAAAATGAAAAGAAGTAAGATTTAGAATGAAGCGCTCCTAGAAGTCATTCCTCCCGGGTAATGGCCTTTCTTTCCTTTCCCTCTTGTTTCTGTCTTTACTCAGCCATTTGTTTCCCCCTCTGCCTTACACCTGGTTAAATGCGTTGGAGATAGTTGGCCAGCAGATTAAAGGAGTGGTCCAGGCTTTGAGCAGTCCCAGCTCCTCCTGAACTGTGACTTGGAAAAAGCTTGAACTTACTGTAGAAGGGAAAACAGAGTCTTCTGTTCATGGCTTGAGAATGTTCGTAATCATGGCCTGATTCTCTCTATGTTCATCCTGCATGCTTGTCCCTGCCTACCTTTGGAGTCTCTCTGTAGGCCGTGGGTCCTGTGCTCTCCCGGGGTTTTCCCTGTACCTTTCAGATGACATGGTTTGTTGGATTATGACCCGCTTGCACGTCCGTTTCCTCCTAGAGATGTTAAGCTCATTGAAAGCCCTGTCTTTATCATTGCAGCACCACACTGCTTCCCACTGTGTGCATGGAGCGCATGAGCTAAACCAGGCAGTTTTGATTCCTTAAAAGCAAAAAAGGGGGGTGTTACTTTTTCAATGCTGGCATGCATTTCATACTCTCCTGACCCAGCTGACCCATCAAGCCTGCTGAATGTGGTACAGTGGATGCCACCCCTGCTCAACCTAGACATTCAGAGAGCACCCACGGAGTGTTGTGTGTGGGGGGGGGTCTGTCTCTTTTGGCCTGCTGCTCTGACTGTTGCGGTATGTGTCCCTGCCATGTCACAGGCACTCAAAAGTATCCAGGATTGCAGACAACTCCCGAAGGTGCAAGTTCCTCAGGCTGCACGACGATGCTGAGTTTCCTTCAGATCATGAGGCATCGGAACCGAGTTGAGGCCGCGAGAGTAGAACAAGTCTCTCTCCTTCCTGTCCCTCTCAGACAAGAGCCAGAGCGCTTGATATTTGTTAGTTATCTCCATAAAGACCAATTCTGCATCTTTTTGGGATCTTGGTGATAGAAGGAAGATTTCTCTAGTTTCCTAGCTAGGGGTTAAATGTTTGCGCATGTTTCGCTTTCTTCTGGCTTTGCTTTTCATAATCTTTTACTGGATTGTAAGTGCCGGATGAGTTTTGTTTTCCTACTAAGGCAAAAATATGCCTACTTTGTTCAATCGTCTCTCCTCTTTCCTTGCCATTGTGCTGAGCATATTATAGTGGTAATAATTATAATAATTACCGGCCATCGAGAAAGTTCAACAGGTAGAGGTGCTTGCTTGGAAAACCTGATTTGATCTCTGGAGCCCACAAAAAGGTGGAAAAAGAGAATAGACCCCCCCCCCCCACAAATTTGTCCTCTGATCTCCATATCCATGTTATGGTGCATGTGCCAAAACATACACATTGTTCACACACACAGTAATTAAAAAATGGAAAGAACAAATTCTAATGATGATGATGATGATGACGATAGTATTTCCATCCACACTACGCTGTCCTCTGTACAGCTGTCTTACTAGCTCAGGCTGCCCACGCATCTCCTCAGTATCTATCAGTCACATCCTACAGGTGGACAAAGAGAAGCAGGAAGAGGCTAAATAACTGGCCGACGGTCACCCATCAAGTAACTTGTAGTTTAAATATAGGCATCTGACATTAGGACTCGAATGCTTAGCAACCAGACTGCACTCTGCCCCTGTTCTAGATAACCGGGTACCTTTCTGCTTCTGTCTCCTTGGAGCGGGACTCATTCTTGGAAGCAGACTCTGCAGACTGGACAGAGGAGACCGCCTCCCTAGTGCATTGAGAGGACTCGCAGCACAGGAAGGCACAGGTGAGCGAGGGAGATCTGAGAGAAAGTCAGGGGTGTAGAGTTGGATGAAAAGCTCAGGCGAGCATGGGGCACGTGTCATAACTCATAGAAGTGGGAGATTCTGAAGAGACAGAAGCACGTGACTCAAGGTTTGGGGGTAAAGTTCCTGGTGAAGCACTCTAAAAATACCCCGAGACCTCATCGAAAAGCCTTCTAGTACGGACCTACAGTATCCCTCAGTTCAGCCTTGTGTCTAAGTAAGACTGGGCTGTGTGAAGATTCAGCCTTGACTTCAGTGGCATAGACAGTTAGTGTGACTGTGCCTGTGTCTTGGGAACTCTCAGGGAAGAAGAAAGAGGAAAGGACCAGGCCCAAGCTTGAAGCCAGCTGCAGCTAGGAGTTCTGTTCACAGTCCCTCCTGTGTTGGATTTGGGGATATGTGCGTTCACCCAATGACAAAGAAGAAAAGAGGAAGCAAGGGCTGCAATGTCATAGAAATGGGAACAGGAGAAAGGGAGCGAGGCTTCGGAGCCTCTGATTTGTGTGGTGTGATCTCTGACACGGCTCCAGCTCGGCGGGACTTACGCGGCTTCATTCATCACACTTTCTTTTGAAATGGAATTTTCTGCCTTGGAGCCTTTGAACATTGACATCCAAACACAATATATTCTTTTAAAACCACCTCTGGATAAAGAGAACCTGCGGAGGGAATTCCCCTAGCTCGTAGGTGGGGTCTGTTTGCTTCTCAGATCTTGAAGTACTGCGTGGAAAGGGCACCTCCCAGAACGGAGAGGAGTCCTTCATCTCTGATGAACGACAAGCAGTGCCATCTAGTGGCAATTTGTGCTTTGTTTCTCCTGAAAGGGGCCTCCAAGACCAGCTTTCTCAGGACTGGGAACAACAGTCATCTTCCCCATGTAGTTAAACGACAGAGGCCAGAGCATGTCACAGAACTGCTGCCAATCAACGTGGCCGAGGCTGAGGCCGGCCTTTTGTTGATAGGCTGTCGATTTTTGAGTGCTGTGAAGTCCACACAAATCACTCAGAACAGTTTCCTGGGAGGGGAAGGGAGGCAAAGGAACATCTTGCCTACTCCATATCATTTTATCTCGCTATAAAACTACCCCTGGTTTGCTGGTGAACAAACCCTAAAGAGGTCAAGTTCAAAGTCAAGCAGGGAAGTCGCAGAGGTAGGGGTTAATCCCGGTCTCTTTACACTTTATTTCTGGTTCTGCTTTTGTTGAAGTTTCTTTTCTTGGAGGCCAACATTTCTAAGCCCTTCCATATTGTCAGCCACTGAGTTATCAGTGACATCTCAGAAGAGGTAGGGGTGCTGTTAGAAGTTTCTAGATCACGGTTCCTGTGGTAGAGGTGCAAAGGGAGAAATGGCCTACACTTTAGCTTAGTATCCTTGAGTTTGAAACACAATAGCGAAATGTGTGCCAGCTTTCACCAAAGCCACCACCAGCTGCCTCTCCTGGGGCATCCCCAGGGCACCTGTGCCACAACCTCCTCGTCTCAGCCCTGCACCTTGAACGTGAATTCTAGCTTGTCAGTGCCTGTCTTAATAAATCATTTTTTTTATGGATTGGTGAATTTCAATTGTGCAAAAATAAGTTAAAATACATCCTTCATAATTGGAAAACAGAGGGTGTCTTTAAAGCGAGAAACTACTTGGGGTTGTTCAATGTATGTTTGGTCAGACAATAAATATTGATTTCCTTTGTTTCTGAAAATTATCTGAAATAGAAGCAAAACTATATATAAGATATAAACCCTGTTCACTCATTAATCATGGGGATCAATTTGACTCCATTACTAAAGCAAGAGAGAGCATTTGGCTACAGCTGGTAGTAATGAAGCAAGTTCTGGATCTTTAATCAGGCACTCAACTACAGTTACATAGGTAAATTATTGTGTTGTTTGAACAGATTCTAATAGACCACCCAGACAGACCAATATGAGGGACATAAAGTTTTAGGTTACATAGCAAATTAAGATATACTCTAAATTCGGCCCCAACTACAGCCCAAAGGCACAGAAAATACAAGACTGCAGAACACACAGCCCTCAAGTTAACATCTAGACCACAGCCCCTCAGTGATCCTCCCAAAGCTCAGGTATCACTGAGGAAGAGGGGGCAGAAAGAGTGTAAGAGCCCAAGGCAGTGGTGACTTCAGGGAGAAAGTATCTTCTAGACACATCAGGGCAGCTGCCCTTATGAACGCACTGAGGTTGTGACAGCGCATGCAAGATCTCAGACCCAGCAAATCCCCGCATGGAGGGGGAGTCAGTGTGAAGTTTCTAGGGACACCTCCCAAGCATAGATGTAGGGCAAAGGTCAACTACTCAATAACTCCAAATAAACTGCTACTCCAAGTAAATTTATATTTGCTATTATCACCTTACCATACATAGATCCGTAACAGTGACAACTAACAATGAACTGCTAATATGTGTGAGTGTTGTTGTATTCTAGACATTGGTTTGGACTCTACCGTATCATAGTTTTTAGATTTCTGAAATCTGTGATGTGGAGCCCTTTTGCTAGCAGAAGCTCACTCTGAGGGTTCTACCAAGGGAGACCGAATGGCGCATGGGGTACTAAGTGGTCGTGGAAGGATAGGGTGGGTATTACTGCTGCAGACCTACAGGTCCCGGCGTTGCCTTTCCATATGGGTTAAGTGGTTTTTATCTGTGGGTACATTATTCTTTTAATTCTCCCAGTCATCTCCCACTCTTTTCATGAGAGAACGTAGAAAACTTGGCTCACTTAGGCAGTTTTCACTGGCAGAGAGACTACCATCAGCACAAGAAGGCTCCCTTCTGACAAAGACAGAGAAGAGGGACTTTGAAATGCTCTCTGTTTAGACTGTATGTTCAGGCTCAAAGTCAGGCCCAAGCTAATAATAGTCTTACTTTTCCCCCATTACTTTCATTTACCACAAGGTCATTGTGATGGTTTGAATGAGATGTCCCTCACATTCTTCCGCATTTAAATATCCAGTACCCAGTTAGTGGCCCTGTCTAACCAGGCTCAAGAAGAGTAATGTCACTGGAGACGAGCTTTGAGGTTTCAGAAGTCAAGTGCTCTTCCCGGTTGACTCTCCTCGTTTCCAGCTTTTGGTTTAGTTTGTGAGCTCTCAACTGTTTCGGCCACCTTTGCCGCCATGCTTCTCGGCCGTGATGGTGATGGACTCTTATCCCTCTGGAACCCTGGCCCCAAATAATTTCTTTGTTTAATAAGTTCCCTTGATCATGCTTTTTATCACAGAGGTAGAAAAGTGATCAATACAGCAGAAAACACGCTAATGGTGTGGGAGGCAAACTCAGGGGCCTGTGGAAGAAGACAGCCAGCCACTGATGCTTTCTCTCACAGAACAGGGAGAGAGGGTAGCGGCTCCAAGACTGTCCGTTCTCTCCTTCTAAGGCTGGCCTCCTGATACGATAATGGCTCTCTTTTGTGCTACATGACTGTCCACATGACATAGCCAATGGACTCTGAGTAAAGATAAGCCTATTTTATCCTCCCCAGGATTCTGGAAACGAAACAGAGGCGACCCCCATTGCAGGCAATGCTTAAGATATAAAGGGCAGGCCCCGGCACGTTGCCAGCTACATAGAAGTGACTCTCAGAGAATCGCAGCACTGTTCAGGAAGACATATGGGATGGAGACAGAATGCTCTGGTTCTCTTCAGTACCCTAGCCCCCATAGTGCCTGAAGCTTCCTAAATCCACACTGCGACCATCTCTCTCTCGTGCACAGGCTGAGATCCGGTCACTTGGAATCGCTGAATTCTGGTGAACACAGGGCCCTTCCTCTAATGGGCACTTCCACGCACTTTCAGAACCTTACTAAAATACAAAGAACTCAGATGGGCTGCTCCTGTTCTGACTACAGTTCCTGAAATCGCCTCAGTCCTGGCAAGCCGAGAAGGTGGTGCATGCCTGAGACCAAGGCCAGGCCAGAGCCTGTGGAGAAGTGGGCGGAAGAGTGGGAACGGGGTGGGGGAGTCGGCAGTAAGAAGAGATTTCAGAGTAAGAAATGGCCTAGCAATAGAGTCTTAGAGGGGACAATAAACACATTTTATTGCTTTCATATCTGGGTGCTGTGAGGCCAGTGTGTTTAGGTTCCTAGTCAGACAGTGACCGCGAACTCTGAAAAGGGGGGAAGGACACTGACTCTCGTTCTTCTGGAATATTATTTCTAAGAACCCCCTGGCTGAAAGACCTCGATCAACCTTGGATATTTTTAACCCTGCACTCTATTGCTAAGTCGTCGAGGAGACAAGTGCCGGGACGTTAATATAGGATCTTCTCGTGGTCCCTTATTTAAAACACGGCTGCTTCGACTGGAGAGCAGTAAAACCTCATTATAACACACTTAGAGTCGACATTTCCAGGCTGTATTGTTCATGTTTTTAAGTCCCGGAGAAAAGCCCATTAAAGCTGTGTTAGCCACATTAATTCAACATTTAGTCACTTACAATACAAACCCCAGTCTTTTGGAAAATGGCATTAAAAAAGTTTTGCCATATATGGTCATTATTTATGGCTTGAGCCCTATTGTCTACTTATAATATGCCCTTTATCAGACCCAAATGCCCACTTCAGAGATTCTCATTCTGAGCAACAACTGGCTTCTTACATTATCCAACGATGCAGGGAAGTTAAATTACAGGCAGTTCATATCATAGAAACAAAATGTTTCCTGCAATTACTGATAAGGGACAGTTCATTTTCTCTCTGTCATCCTGAAAAAAAAAAATCCTCCTAACAACAATTCATGCCTGGTTAAACAGGATTTCCACATCTCCTGCTGACATCTTTCCAAATAATTCAGGGCTGTTATTACTGTATAGCCCTGGCAAGGCTCAAAAGCAAGCAGACTTGACGAGTCTGCTCAAAGCACAGCTTAAGTAGTTGTAATTAATAATAATTACATGCCCACTACACTCCAGTTTTATCATATTACCCGTCAATGCAAATAAAAAAAATCCCCATACAACACACTTGCAGCAAGATTGGTGCATTAATAAAGCGACTACATAGATGTCCTCACCATAAAGTTTAAAGCATTTGTGCTCGTTCCTGTTTTTATTGATGTTCATTATTCTCTGTCTGCTTGCAAAATGTGGCTTGGGTATCATACAGCATGTGGCCGCATGTTTTTTTCTTCCAAAAGCCTCCTCATTCCTGCCGTGACTCGGATTCGAACCGAGGTTGCTGCGGCCACAACGCAGAGTACTAACCACTATATGATCACGGCGAGCTACCGACGAGCTGAGCAGCAAGCTTCCTTTAAAGGCAACTGCAATATTAAAATTTGTGGAAACACTGCCATCTATTGCCTAAGTGTGTACATTTTCTTGATAGTGCCAAAGACGATCTGTGCTTCTGGTCCTCCATTGAGAGGCCCAGCACCAAAGCCAGCATGGCAGCAGCTCCGCCTTCTTCATTGGCTGGGAAAGTTGTCCTAGGAGAAGAGAAACTGGATTCCCTGTCCGTGGAATGGTAATCAAGGTAACAAGGCAGACAGACACGGGCTGACTGCTTATGGTTTCGCGCTGTTTTTTCAGCGAAGGCTGCACCGCCCACTGTACAGTCCACCTAGTACTCTGCCCTGAACTGCATGAATTGGAGTCTCGGTGTTTGTCTATTTCCACATGCTAAGGTAGCACTACCAGACAAAATGCCCTGAAATTCAGAGGATCTGAGGGGCTAATTTTTCCAAGCAGAGAAACAGAATATATCCCAAATGAGGCACGGAGCCCTCCAAGCCTGCTGGTCCCAAAGCTACTCTTTCCCCAATTCACTGGTTTAAAGGCACAAAGGAACAGGGCTTCCCTTAGCGCCGACATCCCATCGGAGGGAAGATGCTAGGATCCATGCTTCGTACACTTCAGGGGAGATTTAGTACACATTATCTTATAAAAATTATTCTCCAAAAGGTATTTAAAGGGCTGAGAACCTTACAAGAAAGCCTACAAAAGAGTCTGTTACTATAGAATGGGCCGTTATTGGGCTATCTCTTTTAAACTTTGGAAACCTGGTGCAGCTGGCTGGGCTGGCTGGCATGGTGGGTGGAGCGCCAAATCAATGTGCCGATTGGTTGCTAGGGGCTCCCTGGTTTCTTGGAGGAGAGTGTCTCTGGAGGTAAGATTCAGACACAAAAGTTCTTTCTCTCTCTCCTTTCCTCTCTCTCCTTTTCTCTCTCTCCTTCTCTCTCTCTCTCTCTCTCTCTCTCTCTCTCTCTCTCTCCTTCCCTCCCTCCCTCCCTCTCTCTCTCTCCCTCTTCCTCTCCTATAGCTTCTATCTTTCTATGTTCTTCACACTTTCACCGATACATCTTTTTTCCGTGGTGTGGTAGAATATTCTTGCCCAGTTTCCTGAGCCCGAAATGGTCTGTGTAAGAAGCAAGGCCAAAGGTGAAAGAACATAGCAGGTCAGGTCACCAGGCTGAGAAAGGACAAAACAAGTCTTTTGGTGAATAGGAAATAGCAGTTTCCCAAACCTTTGTGGTTTGTTTTGTTTTGTTTCTTTGTTCTTGCTATGGTCAGTTTGTAATTGAAAATACTATTTTATGAAAAAAGATCCCTATAATACAAATTATGGACTAATATTCTGTTTGAATTCCAGCTTGTCACCAATAAACTGGAGAGAGGAGGCCACTTTGTAAACCTCTGTGCTTTTCTATGTAGGGATCACAATGGCTTCTCCCCAACAGGACTATCCTGAGGACAGATAGGCAGATATATGTCAATATTTAAAACAGGCCTGTCACATGGTAAGCGCTGTAGTCACAGTTTAAATAAACACATTCCATTAGCTGCTGAAACCATTTCATGTGACTGTCCGTCTGGGATAGACCACGCGACAATGCCCAGGATAAAGTTGTCCCTGTTTGTGTCATCCCAGGGCTGGTTCTTCGGTGTCTCCTCATTCAGGGACCCAGGCTGAGGGAACAATTGCTCTCAGGAGCTGACTGAGAATTGAGTGATGTTCATTGCTTGGCAAATGGAAACAGCTCTGGAGATCCTGAAATAAGCAAGTTTAAAAAAAAAAAAAGCTCTTTGGAGCAGCTGAGCCATGTGTCCTTGCCCCATGGGTCAAAGTCTTGGGGCGAGAAATATGGGTTTTGAACTATATGCAATAAATAGTCACTAAGCAGCCATCAGGAGTTGTTGGGGACCATATCGTCCAGGCTTTGCCGACCATTTTGCAATGAGAAGTTCATCTCCATTCCGCTATCTTCTTGGAGCCCTGGATGTATATGACACCACCCAGTCTCTCTATTGACAACAGCTAAAGTTAGCATTCCCAGTCTGAGCTTCCATTTCACGTGACTCCTTACAACTTCCAAAATGGAGTTCTATTGAAAAGAAGGTAAAATAAAAAGTAAGGGCCACAGAGGAAAATTCACCACCATGTGCTGGACTCGTCTTTTGTTGGATTTCTGTGGCACAAACAACCTGGAAATAATGCCTTCAGTTCCCTTCCCCTGCATCTGTCAGTGCGGACAGTGTCCCAATAAACAGGATGCGCTGACATTTGGCTTTGCTGTTTCAATACAAATACCCAGGAACGAGCTCTCCACTAAGTACACTTGAGTGGCAAACTGCTCCGTTGATCAAGGGAGAGGAGGCATGAGGAGGGAAATGGGGTTAGCGCTTGCTTCTTTTGAACTCTAGTGCCCTCTCCACTTGTTCTTCCTGTGTGACCTTGGGCTGCTCACCCATCGATCCAGGGTGACTGAGCTAGATGGCGTCCAAGGTTTTTTTTGTTTTTTTTTTCTCTGACATGCCACACAAAGGTAACTTAAAGAAATCCGTTCATGGACAGCAATCCAATATAAAAATTTTGCAGAAAAAAAAAGAACCTTTCAGAGAGGAATAGCCACTACCATTTCAGTCTGTGTTTCTCCTGGAGGTCACAGAGGGTGTCATTTTGCTGACTTCTCCATGTCTGCAACCTTAGTTGTCCTGCCCATGGGAACATGCACTACGCATGTAAGGATTGATCTTTTGGATGAGTGGCTGAAGCTGAACGAGTGTGGAGAAGAATTTCTCTTTCTTTAGTAAGTGTTTCATACAGCTTTGTTTATAAGAAGAACACTACTATAAGACCAGACGCATACACACATTGTGGGTCAAATTGTTTGCAGGCTTGAATGGCAAAGGTTCCAAGATGACCAGCCTCTCTCATTTGTGAGGGGCCCGAAATGATGGATTTCGCTTCCAAAGACACTAACTGTTGACTCCCTTCTCAGAGTCTTTAAGCAGAAGATTGATGTTTACCAGGGTCTCATTGTTAGAGTAACAGTCTTGCTGCCTGATTGCGGTGGTGTCCCTCTGATGGAGTTGTTACCTCCTGGCCCTTCATAATGGATTCTAGCAGAGGAAAGGGGGCTGACAAGGGGCCAGGGACTGCAAGGGTCCCCACCTCCCAGCTGAGCCCTGTCTCCTCTGTCACCCCTCCTCCCTCTTTTCCCAGACTGGGCTCTGTTTTCTCCTCCTCGTCCCTTTTTTCAGTTAGCCTCCTGTCTCACTGGGGGTGGGGAAATGACAGTCAGATCCCTCACTGGGCTGGAGGCCAAGCACGCCAATCCATTGGGCCGAGGCTGGCTGCCTGCCCAGTTTTCAGACAAAGACAGGTTGGGAACCCCCCTACAAAGAAGGCTCCACGGTCCCCTCCTCCCAGGGTCCTGTCTCTTCTTGGGCACTTTCTAGAACACTACCCCCATCCTAGGAAGCTCTGTGTGTGTGTGTGTGTGTGTGTTTGTGTGTGTGTGTGTGTGTGTGTTTGTGTGTGTGTGTGTGTGTGTGTGTGTGTGCGCGCGCGCGCGCGAAAGCACATGGTTGGGAGAGAGAGAGAAAGAGAGAGACTAAAATTAGACAATCTGCTACTTAAACGGGAACCAAGCATTCCATGTGCACCGCACACACCTCCAAGAAGGAGCTGCCTTTTCAGAAGGGAAAATAAGGCAGCCGAAAGCAGGAGGAAACCCAAACACATGCTGGCTTTGAGTTTCAAACTTCCACGCGAGTCTCCGCACAGGGTGGAATGGTGGATTGACTCAGACTTGAGCATCTCCTTAAGATTTCCCGCCTGCGCCAGGAGATCCCTGATTCCGAGGCATCACAAAACACTGGCGCAAAGGCACGCTTTTTCTGAATGCTCGTAACCACAAAATGTTTTAACAGCTCGCATTTTCAAGAGTAAACTGCCGGGAGTGGTTTTCCCTGTGCTTATTAATGAATTCTATTTAAGCAAGTCAGGAATCTTGCTGTGGGGAAAGCTGGAACTGCGGGTATGTGGGGGGCGGGGTGGTGGTGGTGGTTGGTGGTTTCATTTTAATTTTTTTTGCCTGAAGGCACCATTATAAAACTCCAGATGCAAAGCCCTCTGATAGAATTCCTCCTCCACACAGCTCTCTGGAACATGCGGCCCAACCTTCCTGACTGGCAGTCCAGGCCTCTGGAAGCCTTCCTAGGGGGCTGATCCATTAGTGATGATGTGAGACAGCAAGGAACCCCTCAAACAGCTGAAGGCCTCTGGCAGCAGAGTCAGGCGCTGCATACAGGAAACGAGCCCACGGGGTGGGAGAGGGAGCCCTCCTGATGGACAGCAAGTTTCCCTCCATCGCATTAAGACCTGAGGCTCTCATAAAGAGAATCGATGCAAGGAAGGGGACCGGTTAGCCACCTGGACTTATCTCTGACAGGTTCACTAGGGAACCACTTTTCTCTTATTATTTATTGTCATTATGGTTTCTAGAGTGCTGGGGATTGAACCCAAGGCCGTGAACACCTTCTGCAGGCTTTTCATGGTGGAGCATAGTCTACACGGCAGCTAAAAGCCTTGGATGGATAAGTTGACCTTTCTGAGTTTGTTTCTATCATACAAGGGGGGAAATATTATCTACTCTATAGGGTTGCTATGAGGATTAACGCACAATGTGCTAGAAACTGTCTATTAATTGGTAGACCTTAACCCGGAGGCCGTGTGCCTCAGTTGACCAGATGTGGAAGACAGCTGTGCTGAGCCCCAGGCCTGCAGGAGAAGAGGACTGAGGTGCAGACCCACGGCAAAGCCCACAGTGGCCGGAAGTTTACAGTGGACGCTAAGCAGTTGTAATAAAATGCTGGCTGTTCTCCACATGGGGATGGCACACTTCAGGGTCCGAGAAGGTGGTTCCTGTGCCAGGAACAGAGGGACCCTACTGGAAACTGTGACGAGAGTAAGTGAAGAGGTGGGAGGAAAGCAGAAGAATCCAGAAGGCTCCCGAGGCAGAGGCCCTTGTACCAGCTTCGAGTTGCTTTATTGTCCTTCTGCGCTAAATAAGCCAGTATCTGAGCCAGTTCTGCCTGGAAGTGTCTGAAACAGGAAGTCAAAGGTGCTTGAGGGTGAAGGGAGAGTTGGAGAGAAAAGGTAGCTAGGTAGATGGGAGCCAAAGGTTACGCTCAAGCCCTCTGGGATACCGATCAGGGTGGGAGGCTCACAGGTTGGGCCTGCTCTTTGTCTAGACCTTTTTCTTAACAAGACTGAGCTGTCACAGGTAAAAGAAGTGCCTCGCTGTAGGTGGGTGGTGTCGAGAAGAGTCGTTGGTCCAGGACTTTTGCAAGTATGTTTGACTTCTGCCCTCTATACTCTTCCCTGAAATGCTGGAGCACCCCACCACCGATTTCAACACTTTTAGATGTTAAACATGCCTGGATGTGCTTCGGAATCTTGTGTGGCCTCACTTTCGAGCTTAAGAACAAGCTGAGAGGTACGAAGAGTTTCTGACTGGATGTTCGCACATGTAACACTAGCATTCGGGACAGTGAGGCAGGGGAATCATGAAGTCAAGGCCAGCCTGATCTGCATGGCAAATCTGAGGCCAGCCTAGGTTATGTGTCAAGACCCTGTGTCAAAACATGCAAAAAGTTGTCCTTAAATGATGGTTAACTATTTTGCTACTGACGGTTTTAACTCTATTTCTGAAGAACGCTCCACAGGAACATTATATTAAGTTCGTAGGATATGTGGTCAATTTTTATTTTTCTCTATGAATATCAAAATCTTTTTGGTTGCTTGTTTCTTTGTTTTTCAAGATAGGGTTTCACCGGGTAGCCCTAGCTGTCTTGGAACTCACTTTGTAGACCAAGCTGGCCTTAAACTCAGAACTACACCTGCCTCTCCATCTCAAGTGCTAGGATTAAAGAAACACACCATCATACCCGTGAATATCAACTTCTTTAGGGCCCAAATCTCTCCTAATTACAGTGGAATTCAAACCCCAACAAGAACCAGCAGGATGACTCAGTAGGCTGGAACACTTGCTGTCAAGCCTACACTGTAGAGTGAAAAAAACTGACACCCCCCCCCAGTTGCCCTCTGTTCTCTACATGTGTTCTATGGCATGTACACGAAGACACACATACACACATACACAAAGACACATACACACACAGAGAGATTTAAAAAAAAATTCAATCCGAACAGGCAAACTGATTAGCCCTTGATAACTTGGCCATCAGAGACCTGGGGAAGTACTGTAGCTTGCTCTGATGTCATTTCCTTAGCCACATGCACCAGAGGAACCAGGAACTGGACAGTAAGATGCAAGGGGCCACCAAGTGAAACACCTCGCATCCTGCTTGCCCGTATTGTGTTCTTTCTTCATGATGAGGTTCATGGTCTGGGAAAGCTGTTTAACTTCCTTGGCTTCACTGGCTTTAAAAAGACCAAGAAGAAAAAAAAAAGCTACTCCTTACCTGCTATATGAGAGTGTTAAGAGAAATATGTGAAATAGTTAATAGAAGGTTTGGATGGTGTTGCATAGAACACACACTGCAATTATTCTCACCGTTATCATCATAGCCGTTATTGATGCAGAAGGTAGATATTAAGGTTATAAGAAGATGACAGATTTCTATCCTAGGAAACCCTGGGATCATAAAGCTACATCTTATATGGAAAACATGGACCTTGACACCTTTCTCTTGATGTTCATCAATTCTTTGAGTGATTGAAGAGAGAGAGAGAGAGAGAGAGAGAGAGAGAGAGAGAGAGAGAGAGAGAGAGAAGAAAAATAAAACAAAGGGGAAACTAGCCTAATTGAATGTAGGATAAACTATTCATTAGCAAACTAAATAGCTACGCATTTAATAACCTATAGTGCCTCATGGAAAGCCAGGGCACTGCCAGAAGTAATTGAAGTTTGTGATTCTCCAAACTGTTATTTAAAGCAGGGTTTGGCAAGGCTCAGCGAGCCTGCACCAATTTTAATTGTGTTTTTAAACCTCAGGATGGAGACTGCATTTCTTCACCCGTTATTTGCATAGTGAAACCTCTTTATGGCGAACTTGATTAGAGTCAAACCTTAGGCAGAGATTTTAAAGTTTAGCGCATGTGGGATCCATCTAACTAAAACCCACACTTTCAGTTCTGACCTTTTAACTGGTTAATTCCCAGTTGCGCATTCCTTCCAATTTGGTCTCTTTTCCCTCTGACATCTAACAGTGTGGTGAACCCTATTGCTACCAGAGAAGGCTTCTTGGGAGGCTTAACCTAAAGAGAGGACCCCCAGGAGTAACTCAATGGGCCTTGGAGATTTATCAAGTACCATAAGCCAGGTCGCCATGTCCTACCCTCCGAGACTCTGTTAAACACATAAATACATTTCGCAGACTTGATCCCACCCCTCTCTCCTACTGTACTGTTGACAAACTGTGCCCACGTGTGACATTCTAACCTTGACCCCTGGATCTTTTGTGCCTTAGCACACAGGTGTCTGTCTCTGTCGTGTTTCTAGTCCCCTACCCAGGAGAGGTAGTTGTGGTTCACACCTCCCACAGAGTTCACAGGGAGCATCAAATGAGAACCGAGCGGAGGAATCTGAAGAATGGCAGGCAATATACAGTCGAGCAGTGTTTGGCTGGGGTTGCCACAACAGCATCATAAATACATCGTTCTGGAGGCCAGAAAGAGCCCCAGAAGGCTCTTCTTTGGGTTGTGAGCTGAGGGTCTGGGATAACTGCTGGTTATTTTACCTGCACCAATTCTACGAGCTCTGTTGGAAGACCCCCCCCCAAAAAAACTACTATAGCTCAGCATTCTCATCTATTCACTTTTCTCTCTAGTTTTACCCTAAAAGTCATCTTCCACATTGGCAAAGGTATTCTAAAAATGTAAATTGGATGGCCCACTTTTCATGAGAGAATTGAGATTTCAAGGCAGGCTGTCGGATATACAGAACCGTAATTAATAGGAGAAACTTAGGGTAGGGTAGATAGTGGCAAGATCAAGAACAGCAAAACAAACGCCATAAAGGAAGTCAAGGAACAGACAGTGCAGACTTAAGGAGAGTATTTCATAAGCTCAAGATAGGTCATCCAGTGAGGTTTCCAGTTTCAGTGCACAGGAGGTCTTTCCAATGGCGGTGTCTAGAAGGACCTGACCAACGGGAGCAGGTAGCAGCAAGAAGGAAAGCAGAGGTCTGGAAGACGTAAACATAGTGATAACTGGTGAAGCTCTGAGAGCAGATGAGCATTCTAAGGAGGTATACTCAGCCTCATGCTAGAGAGAAATTTGTTTACACAATCAGATAGCGAATGCTAAGTAATGCAGGCTGCAAGGGCCAGGCTACCCCAATAAGCCATCCACTTTCTTAGGCAAGCATTTAACATTTCCCAAGTGCTGTCCGTACATCCATTTACTCTTTGACCTTTAAGAACTATGAAATACGTGTAAATAACATGGAAACATAGGCACATTTCTAATAATTGTTAGGTGAGCATAGGCTCAATCACGTTAAAAAGAAAACATTGAGGGAGTGGGACAAGACTTACTGCTCAGTCTCTGCCTTCTGCCCGAAGTACCCAACACTCCTCCTGTGTGCCAACCATCCCCTTGCTGTTCGTTGTCATTACCACCCATGTGTATATTCATCAGCCCTAAGTGAACTGACTCTACTTGCTATCGAATGTTAAATATTTGGAGCAGTAAAATGCCCAGGACTTTGCAGTTTCCATCTTATTCCCATAATTACGTTTGTGAGTTGTGTGTGTGTGTTGTCATGAACAGGTGTGGTTTGTTTGCTTTCGGTGCTTTCTGGTGCTTTTCTGTCCCAACTACTTGGTTTTGTTAACTTGACACAAACCTGGACTCATCCGGGAAGAGGAAATCTCAATTGAGGAAATGCTACCTGTAGGTAAGTTTGGGGGGGTGGGGCAGGATTTTGATTGATGATTGATGGGAGAGAGTCCAACTCACTGGGTGATGCCGCCCCTGGGATAGCAGTCCTGGGTGGTATCAGAAAGCATGGGAAGCAAGTTAGTTATCAGTGTCTCGCTATGGTCTCTGTTTCAGTTCCTACCTCAGGTTTCCGCCCTGAGCTCCCTTCTTGCTAGACCCTGATTGGGATGTGCAATCCAAACAAACCCTTTCCTCGTCAAGCTGTTGGCCACAGCGCCTCATCACAGCAAAAGAACGCTAACTAAAACACTGATTGATAGGGTTGTGTGTG
Organism: Microtus pennsylvanicus; assembly: GCF_037038515.1. Classification (NCBI taxonomy): domain Eukaryota; kingdom Metazoa; phylum Chordata; class Mammalia; order Rodentia; family Cricetidae; genus Microtus; species Microtus pennsylvanicus. Next base: position 20,587,297 of record NC_134591.1, read on the forward strand.
TGTTGTTTTTGAAACAGGGTCTCTATATAGCCCTGTCTGTCCTGGAACTCACTATGTAGACCACGCTGGCCCGGAACTCACAGACATCCACCTGCCTCTGCCTCCTGAGTGCTGAGATTAAAGGCGTGCTCCATCATGTATGTCCTGCTCTGTAGATAATTTTTTATATTGTTTTGATCTGACAATGTTGCCAGACTCTCTTAATAACTCTATTAATGAACTAGTCTGTATTTGGGGATTTTAGTCTATATTTGGGGATTTTTTTAAGTTTCTATGCTCTATATCATTTACAAATAATGGCATTTAAAATGACAATTTTGATCTTTGTTTTCTGGTTTTCTTTCCTTGTTTGTTGTGCTAGCTAACATCATCAGAACAATCTAGAACATAAAGGAGATAACATGCAATCTTGTCTTTTGATTATCTTAAAAGGAAGGTTCTGGCTAGAGAAGAGGTTAGAGATAAATGTTCTTATCACACAGAACCTGCTGTTCTCAAGAGTCTGTGTAAAGGGGAAAAGAGAGAGCTGACCCCATAAAGTTGTTCTCTGACCTCTGAGTATAAGCCATGCACCGACACCCACATATTGAACATGTGAGCAGAGAATGATGATAATAGCAATAATAAACAACTTTAAAGGAAATCCTCGGCATTTTATCTATTAAATATACCACTAACTATAAATTTTTATAGATAGTTTGGCAAGCTAGAGAAATTCCTATTATTAATTGTCATAGGACATTTTAACCTTTTTAGAATTTAAATCATGGAATACATACTGCATCTTAGGGAGTACCTTTTTTGGAATTCTTCAGATAATCTTGTGATTATGTTCCCTTTTACCTGTTAGTTTGAGCACTGGTTTTTACGTGTTAAATCAACTGTGTGTTCCTGAAATAAACACAACTTGGTTATTAGTGCTGATTTTGGGGGGCATTGCTCATTTAGTTTTCTGAGAATGTGTATGTATGTTACTGTGTTCCGGAATGAGGTTGGCCTGACCTGTGTGGAGTTCAGTAGCCAGTGCTTATTTCTGTTTCGTTTTTTTCGCCAACACATCTCAGAAGTTTGATGTGGTATCTGGTAGCATTTTCTTGATGTCTGAAGACCATTTTTCAGAACTGCCATCATAGGCTTTGCTTGCAACAAACTAACAAACTTCTCATATGTGAAAATGTGGAGATCCCATCTTCCTTTCTGAGGTACATTTCTCATAAGCCTAGAACCCCAGGCTGCCAACTACTTTTCTTCAGCATTCTAGAACTGCCTGGCTCTCACGCAGCGTCGTTGCTAAGAAAGCTACTCTCAGGCTGGAGAGACCATTGGCATTAAGAACATCTCCTGCTTTTGCAGAGGACTGGGGTTTGGTTCCTAGCAACCATGCCAGGAAGCTCACAATTGCGGGTAACTCCAACCTTAGGGGGAATCTTACACCCTCTTCTGGCCTCTAAGGCAACTGTGCTCATGTGCACATAACTACACATAGACACATACAAACATTAATGAAAAAAAAATCAAAGAAAACTGCTCTCAAATAGTTACTCTGTGGAGGAGTGGGGCTTGGCTGCCCAGATCTGTTTCTTCATTTTCATTTGATTACTTAGCTTATTGTTGTATTTTCCATTTTTAGTTTCATTGTATTGTGTCCAACTATTGATTTTGTCTTAATTAGACTATTTGGGATTGGTACGGTTTCTTACTTATTTAATGTTTAATTTTTGTTTATTATTAGTCTGTGTGTGTGAGAGAGAGGGAGACGGAGAAGGAGGGATGGAGGGAGAGAGAGAGAGAGAGAGAGAGAGAGAGAGAGAATTTTCAGGGGCTGGTTCTCTGAACTGGTTCTCTCCTTCCACTGTGGGTTTCAGAGACTGGACATGTACGATCACCGTTTCACTAGCTCACTAAAATTCCTTGACTTGAATTAGTGTGCTCTTCAGTTCTGGAAGTTTTCCATCATTAACCCTTCGAATTCTGTCTCTGCTTTCTTGTCTTTCTCCTATCTGCCTGGCACTCCAGTGAAACACGTTACCTAGACTAACCAAGCTACCGAGTCCCTGTTTTCATTAGTGATCACTGTCGTTTTGTTTTCCTGGATAATTTTATAGACCTCTTCTATCAGCCTACCCGTTCCATTTTCTCCTCTATAACCTCTAGTTATAGGTTGTGTTAGCCTGTGAAAATGTGTATGCATATCACATGTACAGTAAAACGGTATAAAAACACTTAACATAATTGTGTATTTTAAAATTATACTCTGAAAGTTTTCTTTAATAGACAGTACAGTGTCTTTGGCAAAGCTAACTAGGTACATACACTCTCTAAATAAACTTGTGGTTACATAAAAATTATGCATAAATGAGAATAAATAGAATAGCATTGAAAAAACTTCATATGTCAATTATCCAAATTTATAATTATCATTTCATCTTTTCAAGCTACATACTTTCGTCAACATTTTCTTAGAAGAATTTAAAGCCAATCTTTGAGAGCATGTAATTCCAAACGAAATGGAATTCCATCTGAAAATATCTTAAAGTACTCATCTCTAACCAATTAGAATGTCTACATGTGTGTGTGGTTGAATCAACATGCTATTATTCTATCTGAGTAAGGCGGATACTGTGTGTGGGTGAGTATGTGTATTTCTCTGTGTGTGCTTTAAGGAACGTTATACAGGATTCACAGGAATTCAATTTAGTTCTCTAAAAATATGCAGGTCATTTCATAGTTCATTATTTCTTCCACATGTTTTCAAATCTATAATATATCTCTGTAAATATATTATGCATACTTTTAAAAGTATTCTGTCTGAAAATGCCCTGATCTGAAGTACTGCAGGCCTGCGCTTGCTGTGTTTAAGTTATTGCCCGTGGTGACTTATTTCCTTGCACATTTACTTGATTTTCATCGTTGGATGCGCAGTATTCTTGGAATCTTCCTCATGAGGATTACTTAGGGTCTGGCACAGAGATGTGTTCTTTGTAAAGGATATGCATTTGTTTGTACCAAGCATCTGGTGGCACAAGTATTCTGGAGGTCACTCTCAATTAAATTCTTGGCTTGGGGTTTTTCAAGCCACTCAGGGAATGTGGATTCAGGCAGTAAATCTGAGATAACCGGAGTTACAAGTTCTCAGAGGTGATTTATTGTTCTCTTACCTTCTCCATGCATCAAGGTTAAACATGGTAAATCTTCTTTATGGCCCTTGCTGGAGGATTGGAATACAGAGAAATGACAAGATTATTTCTAGTTCACATTAACCCATATGTACAGCCCTTTGACACTCAGCCTTGTGGCCTCTTCACTTTGGTGACATTTGAAATTTTCTAACATTCCCTATACCATGGCATTTGTAAAATGGGAAATTCACATTTGTCAGATAGAACAGTTTCCTCTCATTGTGTTGGCTGATATTCTCTCCTACAGTGGGAGATCATCTGTGGGTTTAGGATGGAGCTTTTCATATATTGTTTTAGATTTGAGTTCTAATTGTGCACAGAATTGTACACTGATTCAGGTATTAGCTCTGGACGGGGGAAATAATCCGTTCTGAAACTCATATTGTTCTGGCCTTCTGAACAGTGAAGCTATATAAAATCTAATCAAGAAATACATGTGCGCATGCACACCACACACACACACACACACACATACACACACACACACACATACACACACATACACACACATACACACACACACACAGCCCACATGTAAACATATAAATGGAAACAAACTAAAGTGAAGAAAGCCTGATCCTCTGCATACATCACACCCTTTGAGAATATGAATCATGGTAAAGTCGTTGTCTGTGAACTGAAATAAACACTTGGAGATAAGTTCACTGGACAGACACACCATTCCTTCCCTGCATTATAACTCAGCTGCATGACATGTGTCTGTATTGTGGCCTTAACTATCCTGATTCTTCCTGAAATATGTTTCATCCATGTAGTATATGTTTCCTTCAGCATCTGCCATGGTTAGATAAAGGGGTAATGATAACCGAACCAAGGAACTGAAAATATTTTAATTAGTTTCTGAATTGATTTAGCTGTTCACAAAAAATAGATCAGGAAGAAATGATCACTATTTTTATGGCTGTCAGTAACCTTTTATCCAATACTTTTTTTTTTAATCTTAAAGGACCTAGCCCAGATAGAAAGAGACTTTCTGGGAGATATGATTTATCCTCAAAGGTCTATGAGAGTCTGCACAAAAATATCTCAAAGCTGAGAGTGGGAACTCAATTGGAAATGAACGACGCACTCTGCAGAAGACATAGAAGGAACTCCTCTCTAGAGAGAAGGGCAAAGAAGAGGCAGAGTGTGAACGTGAGAGTGGGGTGGTATGGTGAACCATATATCAGCAGAGATGGCCTAAGGACTTCCCACACCACCAAGGTCTGGTACTTAATATTCTACTTCAAGATTTTATGTTTGTGCAGCGTTGCCAACCTCAGGGAAAGTCGACTACATTCATAGAAGTCTTGTCTAGGTGGGAAAAGACTTGCGTGCAAATCATAGAAAGAAGGCTGCTCCCTGTTTGCATCAGTGCTAAGGCTGAATAAAGGAAAAATTCTGTGACAAGCCAGTGAAGAAGAAATTGGTTGAACAGATGATAAAAGAGGCTACAATGAAGCTTCAACGCTCTGAGAAGTGTGATGGCCTTCAGTCCAGTTTCAAGAGCAGATGTTTGCGTATGACACTTGGGTCATTATTCATCCTGGAATCAAGTTTAGCAGCTTTCGGCAGCTGGATAGACTGTCAAGGGCTACCTGTCTTAGCCTTCCTCAGTCATGGCTTTATTTCTCTAGCTCTGCTTCAAGCAGGGGTTCTAAGCTGATAAGCACACTGGAACTCCTGGGATAGTTCTCCCACACTAAGCACTTTGTTTGAGTTGATCTGAAATGTTGGTGTCAAGACTAAAATCTTCCAAGAAAGTCTAAAGTGCAGGCAAAGTTGAATCCTGATGTCAGAAAGCTGCAATAGCATTCTAAGGTTGCTGGGGAACGGCCACTTAAGAAGGTGAAAAAGCACAGAGAGCTTGTGAGAGAAACGCCGTCATACAGCACGTTAACTTTGATCAAACACATGCTTATAAAATCCTAGTTCAAACCGGAACTAGAAAATAAAAAGTTAAAAATATTTTGTAAAGTCCACTATATGAGAACAAACTCTGCCTAGTTACTCATATTATCAGTGTTCGGAACATGGCTGAATTTAATTTTTTTAAGAAACTCCTGCCCAGGAGGCTAAAGTCGCAAAATAGAGTATAAGTTATTTCAAGAACAACTGCATTGTGCCCAATGTCTGTTACTACATCTCCAGCCCAACTCCTTCACTTAAGGCTTAGGAAACATCTCTGAAGAGGGGGCAGAAAGACTGGAAGAGGATCAGCGATCTGCTGTGATAGTGTGTCTCCTAGAAATGACAGGGAATCTTTACCTAGGATACCTCAACATCGTGGCTGCCTAAGCAGGACCTGAACAAGGACAACCACAACAGACACACCCACATGGCCAGGGGAATCTCACAGGGCCCATTCTTAGTCAAAGAACCACAGGCAAGTAATGAATGCTGAGATCTGGAGAAATAGCCCTTCCCAAGGATGCGCTCCTATTGTGGAATATTCCTTTGACTATGTGAAGTTATGCCCCTTTAAGAAACTCTGTCATCCAGTGAGTGCTTGAGTAGAACGTTAAATAGAAACAAAAAGCTAAGTAAAAACATCTGTCACAGTACAGCATCAGCTTCCTAGAACTGGGGTGATGGAATGCTGTTCCAGGTTGAAGGCAGCTCTTGGCCAGGCTCACGGAGGTGGGCGGAAAGCTCTGTTCTCAAAGATCCAAGAGGGGAGGAGCCAGTCACCAGAGCAAAATTGCTTAGCAGTTTAAGGTTTGGCTCATGCGATCAGAAAAGATTAAAAACACACAGTGAAAACAGGCCCAGACTGTGGGGAAAAAAAATCTCTCAATATGTTATAGTGTGTTTAAAAATCTTCATAGACTTAAAAAAAGAAAATGAGAATAGACAGTCACAGAAAAAAATGAATAACTCATAAATAGTAAAATCTTTAAAGAGAAAATAAAGTAATATAAAAAGAGAAAAGCCACGTAAAGATGGAAAATACACAGGGAGCCTTGATAATACATGATGTGGTGTTGACTTTGAATTTTTTGAATGCTGATGTGTGAACAATAGCTGCTGAGAGACATTGGATTGTAAAAGGGACTGCTGAATTAAATCTACCTCGATACTTTAGGGATGTCTGAACTTTAAAAGGGAAGTCAGAAAATGCATTGTGTTGAAAAGAGGTTGGGCTTTTGTTTCCACAGAAAATGAAAGGTTAAAAGGGATCAGTTTTGGTTGGGGGAGACCTCCTGAACATCTTGACTACAAGCATAAAGAAATACACCAAGAAAAACGCCAGGACAGGTGACATATGTGCCGATCTCTCTGCACAAGAAGCAGCTCTGAGACTGAACAACAAATGTTGCTACTAGTTTGTCCATTACTAAAGATGCCATTGTCCTCAGACAACAGGAAGTAGTCTGGAGAATACGCTGGTTACATTCCTAGGAGGGGAGGGTAGGTGGTTTTGATTATTCAGTGGGTTATGGATGTTAGTCATTGTTTAGGGGGACATAGGAATATAGGATAAAAGACAACTATTAACTGCAAATATTTTTTATTGGTTTAGATTTTGGTATATTAATATAAACTTAAAGTTATTTTTATTATGCTAGATATGTATATTTATTCTTATTTAAGGTATTGTGCTTATACATCTCATTTAAAAATATAATGTATAATTAAGAAATGCAGGCTCATAGTTCATGATCTATAATAATCAACCTGTAGTCATGTTAGGTATGTTTTAAATGCCAAACAAATATATTTTAGATAGATAGGTGATTTTAAAATGCTTCAGAGACCTATAAGATATGGCATTTAATACATTTTAATAACCTTTAATAAGTCTTTCATGCTTTTATGACAGTGAGATATGTCTGCTTCTGGCAGCATCAGTCTACTATATAAAAGGATGATGGGCATCAAAGAACTTCCATAGAGAGTTTGCCTTCACTGTGGCAAAGCTAGCCATTTTGGCAAGAAACTGCTCTGGCCTTGACTGGTGACAGTATGCTGTATAAACTGAACAAGTAGGACACAAAGGGAAAAGACTGCCGAACTTTGCCAAGAAGATGTGACAGTCCTTTAAAATCCCCGCTTCGTAGAAAAGTTTGCCAAGTATTCTAGGCCTGTAGGCCAAATGTGGATGGTGCAAGATTGCAGAGGAACCATCCAGACAGTCAGATGTCCCTGTCATTTTCATAGTTTTGGAAGTTGCTTGCTCTGCACTTCCTGTTTACTCTGAGGTCTTTGACAGAGTTGAGGACTAGATAGCTATAGTTATGGTTTTCATTATATATGATAGATGCTAAATTTGGTACAAAATTTTGAACTCATTGAAATGGATAGATAATAGAATAATTTCTCCAAATTTGCCAACTACAAATGGACTAGATATTATAAATGTAATTCATACTTGATAACTATTCTTAGTGTATATAGTTGCACTATGTTAAAGTCAAAACCTTCCTTTTTATTTAGACAAAAGGGGGAAACTTTGTGGAGTATTACTTTAACTATGTAAAGATGTGTTACATTTGTTTATGCTGTATTTGTTTAATGATGTAAAGATGTGTTGCTTTGCATGCCTAACACCTGATTGGTTTAATAAGAAACTGGACATCCAATATATAGGCAGCAGAGGGACAGGTGGGGCTGGCAGACAGAGAGAGTAAGTAGGAGGAGAAATCTAGGTTTGAAAGAGAACAAGAGGAGAGAACAAGGAACCAGACAGCCAGGCAGCTGCTAGCCAGCCAGACATGGAGTAGGACAGACAGAATGAAAGAAAGGTAAAAGCCCAAAGCAAAATGTAGATGAAGAGAAAAAGGTTAATTGAAGTCATAAGAACTAGTGGAACAAGCATAAGATAAGGTCAGGCTTTCATAACTAATAAGAAGTCTCCATGTAATGATTTGGGAGCTCGTTTGTGGCCCAAAGAAAGCCTGCTACAAGCTTCCTAATTGGTTACCAAATACCTGGTGATCAGCCCTGAAATCTCACACATACAAGTAACACTAAATAGACTGAACAGTTTATATTTGATATTTAGGCATTTATATTTACATAGCGATAACAATTCAGAAAAAAAGAGACTATGGTTTTGAGATGAAGCAAGAGGAACAATCAGAAGGGACTGGAGAAAGGAAAGGGGGGGGAGAGAAGAAGGAATTATATTTTAACTTTAAAACATTCCCCTCAAATCCATTCATTGTTTTTCCATTCGCTATCCCCTCTTGGAATGATTGGTGGTTGACTTATTCTTTATTTTGAAACTCCACCCATTCTCTTTCTACTCAAACTTTATAATACTGTAAACTTTCCCCAATTTCAGCCCAGAGACCCACCTGAAATCAGACCTCCTCCCTCCAATTCTTACAGCTGTCTTGTCCTTGTCCTCCCTAGTCCTGGGCACCCCTCAAACACTTTGCAGGAGATGATTCTCTTTTCTTAAGCAGGCAGCATGCTTTGTTTCAGCATCGGGCCACCAGGTCTTTGCTTATCACTTGCTCAGAGCTATGTATTAAAACCTCAGCTGAAACAACGTCCTTTCTCTGGGTGATGGTTCGGCAAGTTACAGACATTGTTTGTAATCTTTCAACTGCACTGTCAAGGCTCATGTCACTAGCCCTATTTTTTATAGATAAGGTTATGGGATCTGAAGAAATTTGGCACTCTGCTGCCGGTATCACAACTGTGTTTAAGGCAGGGATTTTAGCCCAGGTGTTTTTGATTCTCAAGCCCGAGTTAGCTCCATGGCAACCCAATGAAGCCTGAAGCCAGGTCTACTCCGGCCAGCTGGAGGGAACATGTGAGGTGTTACTCATTTTAATGAGTTGACACCAGCAGCTACTCTCCCAGTGGGACCCCACAAACACAGCTGGATAATTGACCAAAAAAAAAGTATAAAGCTGTTTCATTCTCTCAGTTACCTGGATGTATTTTAAATCTTTAGCTGGTTAGTGGATAGGTAATTGTTTACTAAAATATTCTTTATTACATCTTTGTACGCATGACATATTTTATAATAATTTTCTTTCTTTTAAATTTTATTATGAAACACGATTAAACATATACAGAAATAGTAAGAGTATTGGCATTTATGCATCCCTGCCCAGCTTCCGTAGTGACTTAGCCAAGTTAGTATATGCCTTTAGAAAACAAAGATTTTATAATATGTATATAGCAAAGGTAAGTAGTTTTGTTTTAAGCAACAACACAATACCAAGTCAGGTTAATATAAATTAAAAGCAGTTTGTTATTTTAATCAAATATATAGTCAGTATCCAAATACCTGCCATAACAGAACCACAACATTCTGGAGTGAGTCCATATAGCTGGAGTAGCTTCAACTGACTCAAGGTTGTTTTCATCAAAGTACAAAACACCATCCCAGATCAGGCTGACCTCATACTTGTGGTGATTCTCCTGCCTCTGCCCTCCCTGGAGCCAAGATTACAGGTATGTGCCACCATTTCTGGTTCATCCTCATTCTTACAAAACACTCTTTCTTCTTCTTTATTCATGGTCATCAATGTTTCTAAAGCAGCTGTCAACAATGATGGGAACCAGAAGAAAAGCTAATACAGATAGAGGTCTATGCTAGTAAAAATCTCCACTTTAAATAAAGACCATCATTTCTGTTTCATTATCTCCATAATATTTTCAATTAAAAATAGAAAGGTAGAAATAAGGGGAAAAAAGGTGAGGAGAGTGAGGAAAAGAAAAAAAAGGAAGAAATAGAAAAGAGGAGAGAGCAAGGGAGGGAGGGAAGGAGGGAAGAAGAGGAGGAAGCTAACAGACACCTTTGAAATCATATCATGATCGATTAATCTTGTCTTCCTTTCTTCGTGAGTCACATAGTCAGAGCCCATCAGGTCACCTGTCAAAATGTAATTAGGACTCTCAGTCCTGCCACTGATACTCTTCCCTGTTCCCTAATGGACACGCCTAGTCCTGATGAAGCTTTGCAATGTGACAGTGCTCCCGTTAGCTAAACAAGTATCTGTCAAAGCATGAGGCAGATGGGTATCAAATGATTTTCGCGTTCGCCATCTGAAGATCCCTGTGCCTCGCTTATGGCAGGATTACACTGGGACCAGCACATTAGCTGGGAGAAGAGAGGAGAAGGGGTGAATCCTATTAGTTAGGACCACACATGTGGCTAAATAAAAGTAGAAAAAAAATCACAGCAGTGGGTTTTATTCACATCAGCCCTAGCTTTCTCAAAGGGGTTGAAAATCTGTATGGTGTGGTTTATCTCTTTCTCCTCATTTGGGTTGCTTCGCAGCATAGGGCTTCTTATGAGACCTCAAGGTCACACAAGCCTACTGCTAGGCGATGGTCAGGAGTGAGTCCTATGGAGGTGGGCTCCTGCTCTCATCTCAGAAGTTTCTTCAGAATTAATTTTTTTTAACATGTAAAGAATATTTGGTCCTCTCGGACTTTGCTTGCTTGGGGACAGAATCTCTAAACTGAGGGTTAGCAATAGATAAAATTTGAATCTGCATAGTGTGTGGGTTGTGTAACAAACCCTGGGTAGATTTCTGGTTCTGTGCTTAATTTGAACAAGGAGTTAGTCTGTAACTCATTTGAGGATCAAATAAGATTATTTTTTTGTCAACCTACTATGAGATGGAGAAGATTTATCTGCAGCCACACTCAGATGGTCTCTTAATACCTTTCAAAACTACAAGTGCTTCCATCCTAATAGGTTTTTGGTTTGAGATCTAATCATCCACTCTTGAATTAAGATGCTTGAATGAAGCCAACTCATTTGGAACTAAGCACTTTAATGTCAACAGAGACATATGGTAGGGAGAAGGGATTACAAAGCTCTCTCTGACGCATCCGTTAAGAAGGCAGGACTAAGACCCTAGCACCGTTATTAGTTTATTCATTATTTCTCAGTAAATAATTGAGAGTAATGTCATTCTAGGGACCTGGAAGTTATCTAATAATTACATGTTTGGGATAAAAACGCATTCCCACCTGAAGTGATTAAACCATTCCCCGGCTGTATAATTACTTTGTCTTCAAATCAAAGAAAATACATTTATTATACATATTGTACAAATATATATATATGTATATATATATACATATATATATATATGCTTCTTTGAGATGTATGTAGCCAGATTGTTAATATTAAAGCATATGTTACCATTTGTACAAAGGTGTCACCCTAAACCATGGAAATTGACATTATATAAGTTAATAGATAATCATCTATAATAGTCAAGTTTGTAGTCATATTAGTTAGGTTTTCTAGATATATATTCATTTCAGATAGATAAGTATTCTTCAGATCTTTCAAAGACTACACAATGTGGCATTTAAAATGTTTTAAAAGCTTAGGACTTTTCATGACAATGAGAAATAACTGCTCCTGGCAGCACCAATCTACTTCAAGAGGATGATGGACATCAAAGAGAATCCTCATAGAGTTTGTTAACCATTTGGGCAAGAAACTGCTCTTTCCTGGACTGCTTGATGTTATGTTCTATGAACTGGACATGCAGGACCCACAGAAAAATCACTGCTGAAGTTGCCTAAAGAAGGTGAGACAGTCCTTCAGGGTTCCTGCTTCATGAAAGAATCTGCAAGACATTCTTCAAAACACAGAAGAAAGTGACTGACAAATTGCCCATATAGGCAGAACTATCTTTGACATTTCCTGCGTCATGGAAAGCCAGACACTATGGGCCTGTAGGCTGAAGATGGATGCTCCAATGTTACAGAAGAATTTTGGATGACTGTCCAGGAAGCGAATGTCTCTGTTAATCCTAGAGTTTTGGAAGTTGCTTACAATGTATTTCCTGTTTACTTAGATAATATTATATCCTTCTAGAGATAATAATTTGATGTAGTTGAAGAATAGATAGTATTCCTTAGTCATGATAAAAGATAAAGTAGATATAAATAATGTAATTGTAATTCTTGCTTGATAACTGTTTTGTTATATGTAATTTTATTATGTTAAAGTTAAAGCCTTCCTTTTTATTTAAACAAAAAAGGGGAAATGGTGTGGGAAGTTCTTTTGTATATATGTTGCTTTTATTGGTTAATAAAAAAAGAAGTTGGCTTGGCCTGTGATAGGGCAGGGTAAAGCTAGGCAGGGAAGACTAAACTGAATGCTGGGAGAAAGAAGGCAGAGTCATGAGATGCTATGGAACCACCAGAGGGGAAAGATGCAAGCTGCCAGCTGGAACCTTGCTAGTAGGCCACAAGCCTCATGGTAAAATATAAAATAATAGAAATGGGTTAACCAAAGATGTAAGAGCTAGCTAACAATACACTTAAGTGATTGGCCAAGCAGTAACTTAAATAATATAGTTTCTGTGTGATTATTTTCAGGAGTCTGTGTGGCAGGGAAACAAACAAGCAGCCTCCAATAACAGCATCATAATAATGTACAGCTGAGATTATCTCTGACTTGTCACATGGGAAATCATGCCAACAAGGATTTGTGGAGTACTGAATCTTTGAGATTATTTTGTTCATTTTAGATGTAGATGAACTGACAACTATGAATATTTTATTTCTGTTTTTCCTGTACCGTGAGATCAGCATGTCATAGACGGGCTGAGCCTCTCACCAGGAAAGTGATGTCTCCTGAAGTGAGGCAGTGGAGCACAGAAAGAACTGCGTGAGGACAGATGTGTGACAGAGACAAGCCCTACAAATGGGGCTGTTAGTTATTGATAATTGGGGTAGCTTTTGTTGGATATAAATGTCTGATGATTTTCGGCGCCTGGAAACACAGGTCTGCAGACTGAATGAGTACATAGAGATGCCTTACATAGACATACAAGATTTTAAGGAATATGCAAGTCCAAAGGAATACAAAGCTGTGTGCATTATAATGTCAACCACAAAGATCTGGGGGTTAATATAATGTAATTAAATGTTTAATTATCTGCTCTTCAAGCCTAAGTTGCTGAGGTTAAACATGTGTGGAGTAGTAGAAGGCATGAATAATTCAGTGTTGACTGTAGAGGATGAACCTGTGATTTCATGGAAGGGAGAGGGGCATGCAACGTCACGGCCAGCTGTTGGGATTCCCTTGAGGATCTGGCTGCACAGAAACACAGCTCCTCAAGCCTTTGTTAATAAGGCCTTTCTGAAAAGAGATGAACTCTAAGACATTGCACAGATCAGGGACATTCAGGGATGGGGGCTAATAGGGAAGACATAGGAGGCCTCTTAGTCAAATGGCAGGGCACACTCAGATTCAAGATCCAAGAAGCTTCGAGCAATGAAGTGACCAGCTTAGAAAACATACCTTTAAGCTGGGCTGTGGTGGGACACGCCTTTAATCCCAGCACTTGGGAGCAGAGGCAGGCGATCTCTCTGGGTTCGAGGCCAGCCTGGTCTATAAGAGCTAGTTCCAGGACCGGCTCCAAAGCAAAACCCTGCCTTGGGAAAAAAAAGAAAAGAAAAGAAAGAAAAGAAAAAGGTGCCTTTATAAAAGTGTGGGTGGGTGGGTAGGGAATGTTGGGGGCGGGGCTCAGTGATGGAGATTGGTCCAGCATGAGCAAGACACTTTTTTTTTTTTTGATTCCGAGCATAGAACAAGAAGAGATGAAAGGCAAGCAAAAGGATAGATGAGAGGACCAAAAGAGCTAGAATGGGCAAGCAGAGTGGGGGGAGAGCTTTGAAAATGAGAAGCTTTGGCAAGGGTAGGATGGGAGGGGCCATCACAGTCAGTGGGAAGAGACGAGTCATTCAGTCAGGACAGCAGTCTAGTTAACGATCTAGTTAACTGTGATCCTGAGCGTATGCATGCATGCTACATGTGTGCAGTAGCCTTTGACAGTCAGAGCAGGGCATCACATCCCCTAGAACTGGAGTCATAGGTTGTTGTGATTTCATCTCGTTGCTGGGGACAGAATCCAGGTCAACTGGAGGAGCAGCACTCCCCATAATCACCTGAGTCATCTCTCCAGACCCCTTTGCACATCAGCAAATTGGACTTGACTTCACATCTTGTAGCAGAATAAACATCAAACGTTACTGGTAAGTGCACAAGATCTAACCATGTGATCATGTCTACACATTAGAAACTGTCGAATATTGATGATGGAATATAGCTGAAGTCATGGAGGCAATGATTTTGGTTTTTTGCCATCTTGAATTAGAAAAGACTTTTAAAACTGTAACAGAATCCATTCAGTCACCAAAAAATAAGCCTTTACACAAAAGTTATAATTACTGTAAAAAGTTTTAAAAATACAAAAGAAAAATAATCAAATATGTAAGTACATATGCTTACAAACACACTAATACTAACATTTATAGATACAAAAAAATCCCAAAATGAAGTTTAAACGGAGAAGGAGAGACAGCACCTCCACACAATCCTGAAAACCTGATCCCTTGGACCTACAATGTGGAAAGAGAGGTCCGGGCTCCACAGATTGTCCTCTGACCTCTGCATGGCTGCCATGCTGCCCTCATTAGTGCACACATGCACGAAATTTTTTAAAAATGTAACAAAAAAATTTTTTAAAGTCAAATACAAAGATAAACTGTATGCCTAGAAAAATTTTTTCAATGCACATCACAGACATGACAAGTATTTTTAATATCTGAAGAGCTTCTTTCTATACATGTCCTTCAAAGACCAATTAAGTCTTTATTAATGATCTATTAGGAAGGTGAAAAATGGAATAAGAACAGAGTTTAAAGAACTAGACAGTCTACTTGATCATATTCAAAGGAGGGATGCTCGGCTTGGCTTGGAGCACACTGACACAAACTGAAGACAATAACATTGTCCCCACCAAGTAAACCGCAGAAATCCCAGAGTCTGAGAACCTATGGCACTGATAAACTCACACATTTCCGGTGGGAGTGTAAACGGATACAAGCTCAATGCAAGGCAATTTGGCCACATCAATCAAAATTAGAGAAAAGCACACTCCGCTCTAGCCACCCCATTCTGGAGGATCTATCCTGCAGATGCACCTGCGCGTGTGAGAAATGGCAGTGGCGCCATTACTAATTGCAGAACTGCTTGACAAATCAAAAGATGAGGAGCGATCTGAGGACCTCTTATTGGAAAAGGACTATATGAATTTTGAGGCTGGTCCATAACTGTGTGCTATGCAGCCACAGCAGTGAACGAGACACTTGTAAAGCTGACATAGAAATCCATCCACATCAAAGGCATGTGGAAAGGGAACAGGTAAAAAATGCGCACGGCGTCTCTGCAGGCCGATAAAGAGCGCACGGACGTACAGTGCACAAAAGTGCCGCTGAAGAACGGCGGGAACCAAGGAGAAGGGTGGCTGCAGGAAGAAGAACTGGTTGTCTAGAGCAGCAGACAGCTACACGCTCACCGTACCTTCTCTGTGCGTCTTGAATTCTGAATCGTCTTTATATGCTCCTTAGTCACAAAATTAAAGTCTTAGTTCAGTTAAAACTAGTTGGAGTCAACACTCTTTGAAAGAGGGTTACGTGGACCGCACAGACACATACGTCTGTCTCAGAAACAGAGGAACAGACTTGTGATATAGAATCGCAAATCTGATATCTATAAAATATTTTCTGTAACTCTCATGTCATTATATGTGATTACAATAATTACATTTTAAATAAATGAGCATGTAAGAGAATTCATTTCCAGCACCACAATGAGATGGCACTTTCTAGAACACAAATTCGATAACGTCTTCTTTCTACTGTAGATCTTTTCATTGCTCTCTGCTACCTCAGAATAATAATCTTCAGTTTCCTTAATATAAACTACAAGGTCTGTCATTGACCTGGCCTCTCCTTGTTTCTCCAGCTTCGTTTCTTGCTCCCTTTTCTATTTTGTCTCATTATCCTGAATTCAAATTTGTCTTTAAGAACTGACCTTCACAACAGACCTTCCCTGAGGCCTATCCATCTTCGCTGTTCTTTTGGCTTCAGGGTCTTACCGCCTTTCTCCTCTTCTCTCTGCATCCTCAGCAAATCGCAAGTCTCCTTGGCTGCCAGAGCTAGATAAATCTAATATTCTGTGTGTCCTACGACACACCACGTGACTCTGTCTCTCTGGCAGTTCCTCACTTCCTTCTTGGTAACTGATACTTCGTTCCCACCCCTCTCTCAACAGATTGTGATTTTTCTCGAGGGAATTGTAAGCAGCAAAGGGGCCATAAATAAAAGAATTGGTTGAAGAACTCCATCAAAGAAGCCACACCATGGGAAAAGAGACATGGATGAAGGAATGAAATAATTCAGAAGAAACAAACAGGATTTGACAAGAGGATAGGCCATTGCCAATGGATGCACTTGCCAAACACGGCCGTACTCAACGTCACAGGTCAGCCTTCAGCAGCAGCAGGCAGGAGTCCTTGCAAGTCATATGCTTCCTTGTGGAAGAAGCACTTCTGACGCTTGTCACCCATGTCACTTCCGGAGCATGATTATGGTCCCAAGCAGCCCACAAGACACAGGCTGTGGCAATCCCAGTCAGATCTTAAGTGGGTGCCGAGGAATCACTGGAGCACCCACACAACGACAGAGCCCAAACCATTAGGATATCTTCCAGAATAGTCCACTGCTATCCTGTAGGTAGCAATAACAAGGGGAGACCTGGGCCCAAGTGAGCCCCAAGACTCTATCTTCTGGATCATTTCTTCTAGGGCTTTCCAGACGTCTCCAGAACACCAAGGGCAATAGAAACTGGTTGGAACTCGCTAAGACAGCTGGGTGAATGGTTATCAGAGTATAAATGATTTCATTTACTTTTAAGTTAAATTGGTAAAAATTCATATATCACCAGTGCTTCACGTTCAGCGAAACTACACCCTTTCGTTTCTAGTGGGTAACCCAGCATTGCACACAACAAACTGCTGAATTCCTCCTGAGTTGATTAGCCACAAGAGAATGGCTGGTCCATGGGGTTTACAGCCTTGGTTCTTAGCATTTCTTTTCTTTTCTTTTTTTTTTTTTTTTGGCTCCTTGTCGGGGAATCGAAACCCGGTCTCCCGCGTGACAGGCGGGGATACTCACCACTATACAAACAAAGAGGTTTTTAGCATTTCTAATTGAGAGAAATCCCCAGTCCCTAAAAGTGAGACATTCTTGACCACCAGCACATGGCTAAATAATACTCCCAGATACCAGAGCTCTCTGGTGATTCCAGCACAAGAATATAGCAGTAGGTATGTTGTTTAACTGTGCTTTTTAGCTATTATCATGTTCAAAAGTCTGGCGGCAGCTCCCAAAGGCACAGAGAATGTCACATTCATTTGTTGCCAAGCCTGACCACAGCGGTTCCTGCAATGTTAATGTTCAGATAATAAGACAGTTTCTATAAAACCAATAGATGTGGAAACGGTGATAATAAATTTTAAAATAGCATCATAAAAACCCTGCAACTACTCAGGACTAAATCTAGCAAGATCGATTAAGGTGTTTATGAAGATAGTCGCTAAAGGATTTAAAAAATAATAATAATAAATGAGATCAAATATAGAAAGATAGCTACCTAGTAATTGCTTCTGCCAGGCCTTTTGTCATAGCTATGTAAAAGCAAACCGTCTCACCGACCCTGAGAAGTTACTTACATCTGTAGCCTCTCCTCTGTAGAACATAGGAACATTACCTCTTATGTTTGTTATGGGGAATGACAGTTAATAAATATGAAACTGTGCCTGTCACATGGAACTCACTCAATAGGTATGGTTATTATTATTATTGTTGTTGTTGTTATTATTATTATTATTATGAGCCTGGGGCTGGCATGATGCGAGGCTACATGATAAACAATAAAAGTCAGCCACATTTTAACCCACGAAAAAGCATTTCTTGGTTGGACAGCCAAGTCATGTGTGCAGAGCCTTTGAAGATATTTGTACAATTTTCTCTGATTCTGGGTTATAGAATCAGAAATGGAACCTTCTGCCCCATGTCCTCTCCTTTTGAGGGTTGCCAGTGGAGGGATCATCTATGAGAGCCGTCTATCCTGGGCTGTTCCTATTCCCCTTTCCAGAAGGGAGGACACGGTGGGAGCTCCTGTGCTTCCATTTAGGAAAAACACAGACAGAAATAAATCACACAGATTCACACTCAAGCACCACCCTGGGTGTTTGGAAAGACGGATTTCCGACTAATCTGAAGGAAATCTACTGTCAGAGCAAAGACTCCTGCACTGATATTAACAACATGGAGAGAAGAAAATGGCTCATTAATGATTCATCAAAATTACTGTCGCCATTAACTCAGGCACATTTTGTGATGAATAAAATGATACATTTGGAACACACACACACACACACACACACACACACACACACACACACACGCTTGGGCACGCATGCGCACACACACACACAACCCCTCTTGCAGCTAGGGGCACCTCCTGCCTGTAATAGTCTTAGTCACCACTCGAGGGAGCCCAAGTGTCTTTGGTCTTGGCCTCACCATGGTCACACAGGGGGCTTGATAGAGCGGCACATCCTTCTGTTACTCTGCTGCAGGGTGGACATCCAGGCGAGCTGGCTCTTTGTTGTCAAGGTCTATCCTGTGGGCTGCATGATGCTTAACAGCATCTCTGGCTTCTGCCCACTAGTTGCCAATAGCAACAAGACCCCCATTTCCCAATTGTGCTGATCAAAATGTCACCAGACAGCGCCAAATGTCCCCCCTCTACTTTCAGGAGGGGACGCCTGCTTAGTGAAACTTTCAGAGCTTATGGGGGCCCCCCAAACTCTGATCCCTAACAGAGAAGTGTGGCAGAATCGAGAAACACTCGGCTGTATCTGTGTCCTCTTCTGTAAACAGCCTTACAACAAGCAAAATCTAGAAAGACTGATACATCTCCTGCCGCTCTGGCAGGAGGCATCAGAGAGCTCGAGTCTTGGCCAGCCTTTAGAAAGAGAGGAGTGCTGTCAAGGTCCCTCTGGGTGGTGCTGAGCCGAGGCAATGCTGTTGTCTTCAGGCTTTTGGTAGCAGCTCAAATGATTAGTTTAATTATTCATTACTATTTGTCATAAAATCCTGAAGGGCTGCCAAGTGGCATCATGTAGGCGATACGGAGACAGAGGACATGTCTTTTCTTACGTTCCAGTGGGTAGCAAACATGGGCTGCTTTGAAGACACACCAAGGACTCCGGGCACCAGCTCGACAGTGTGCAGAAGGGAGGTCTAAGACAGCAGGTTTGATGCTTTGCCCTGCAGGCCTGTTCTTCCACCTGCCTTGTTCTGGCTATGAAGAGCTTGAGGCGGGGATATGTAAGGGGATGCTTCCCATGGGAAATGGAATACAAAATCTAACCAGCACTCGGCCTCCTGTTTGCTCACAAGCCTTCACCTCCTGCCCATGGTGGTATGGTGGTGGCCAACCAGCCTACCCGCAAGAGCCGTCCAGGTCCCTTCACTCCTCCCTCCCTCTCTTCTTGATCCCAAGGCCCTCTTTGGGATGTGTCTTCCCAATACCTTCAGTACTCACTTTAACTAGATAAAAATATATGGGTGATGGTTGGTGTTAAAACCAAAGTCAGTAGGAGGCACAGCGTGATTTGGTCTGATTTTGAAAATACCTGTGGGGAAGGCCTGGCTTCCAGCCCTGCTCCAAGAAACCAAGCAAGGAAACACAAGCTCAGAAAAAGTCTCTCTCAAACAGAAGGGGAGAGGGGACTGGCATCTTGATTGAAAAGATTTTAGAGGTGCTGGTAGCTTCTCCCTCCTGTATCTTCTTTCCCCTTCTAGCCATAACACTGCCTATTAGGATCCATACTCAAAGATCCAGGAATCAGAGGAGGGGCTGGGATGTGGGAGCACAACAGTACCCACGTGTGCAACGCCTGTAGTCTGTGCCTACTTCCATGAGCTCCTCTTTCCCCCTTCAAGACCATTATTGTTTTGATAGTTGCTATTTTTCCAGTTGGCAGGAGTACAGTTCATTGGGATGTGGGCGCTGTGCACACAGAACCCCTCAGAGCTTTTCATTCTCTTCAGACTCCGATTCTTATTTGGTGAAGGGATAACGTGTGACACACTCATCACACAGACACTGATGGTCAGTGCATTGCTTCCCAACTTCCTGACGTCGGGAATGCTGTGGCTCACAGCTGTCCATGCTGGTCCTCAGGACCGCTTTTTGGCTGTGCCCCTGCCAGTGGACCCCAAAGCCTCAGCAGTGCACAGGGCGTGCCCCTGCCAGTGAACCCCAAAGCCTCAGCAGTGCACAGGGCGTGCCCCTGCCAGTGAACCCCAAAGCCTCAGCAGTGCACAGGGTGTGCCCCTGCCAGTGAACCCCAAAGCCTCAGCAGTGCACAGGGCGTGCCCCTGCCACTTCACATTCTGATATCACAAGGCTGTGCCTCTGTCCTCTTCGCGAGGGCTACCCATTATTACTGTTACACTAATCGGTTAGGAGCTGGGCATGTGGCCTTTTCCGCACTCAGCTAGCTGCTTCGCTCCTCTTCCCACCCCAGCTCTACACTCCCTTTGGGACATCAACTCAAAAGACTTTGATTTTCTGTCTGGTCCCTTTGTTAATGACCGGCCTTTGTTGTTTTGCCTGGCAAAGTTTTCAACTTAGACTAACTCAGGTAAAGATTTGTGAAGGAATATTAGAGCTGAGCTGTAGAAGTGATTTCATTGTTTCTAGGGGAATTTTGCAATCCAGTTCCCTACCCGCCAAATTCCATACACATGCATAAGTATGTGCATGTCTGTAAAGAAAGAGAACAACCTTTGGTGCCATTCCTTCTTGGGCACTGGCTACCTGATTGGTTTTTGTGCTTGAGGGCGTGTGTGTGTGTGTGTCTGTATTTTGTATTTTTCACTTTGAAACAGGGTTTTTCTCTCGTCTGGACCTCTCCAAGTACACTGGATAGATTTGCCCATGAGCCCCAGTGATCTGCCTATCTTGTCTCCGTAGTGCTGGGATTGAAAACACACACCTCCAAGTCTAAGGGTTCTGTTTATTTGTTTGTTGTTTCTTTTATAGGCATTGGGGATGGACTTGGGCCTGTTTGCCTGTGTGGTAAACACCTTACCTACTTAGTTAATTCCCTAACCTAAAATATTCATTTGTGTTGCATTAAATAAATACACTTTCATATAAATAGAAGGCACTAACTAATTGTAGCACCGGAGCTCCTAAACAAACACATTTTCAGTAGGTTAAAAGAAAAGAAGACACTGTCCGAGACTAGCAGGTACAATGTGGACAGACAGCAGGGACTGTGGCAGTTGTCCCCGTAACTATTTATGAAAGTAAAGACGGCAGTAACTTGCACCTCGTGGGTTGTGATGAGGGTCTGAACGGGTTCACAGCAGGAGGGTGCTTGGCACAGTTGGCAGAAGCGACTGTCACCGCAGAGGGAGATAGCGGGGTCTGTGTCTGCGCCATTGTCTTCCTGCTGGCTGCTGCATGCTCCTGGCTCTCTGGTCTCCCCTTCTAAACTGCATAGGCTGTGGTTTGTTGTCACTGTGTTCTTTTAACTGAGGCCTGCTCTGACTCTGTGACGACACGTCTCAATGCAACTTCCCTCTGTTCCTTGGTTTGCCCTCTTGAAGCACAGATTAGGATCACAGTCCTGGGCATGAATCTCATAGGGCCCGCGTGTTTATCTGCAGGCTAACTAACAGCCGGAGTAGAGGAATCACAGGGGCTGTGAGAAGCAGGGGTCCAGGCTGGGGTCTGAGCGGGCAGGCAAGGCGATCAGCAGCATGTGCTATAATTGATGACTGCAGGTTCAGAACAGTGGCTTTCAGAGTTTAGAGATGTTTTATTGATTTTACAGGGGGACTTTAAAGGAAAGAAGACTTATTTGGGTCACAGTTTCAAAGCTTGCCATCCACAGAGATGGAAGAGCGTGTATTATGGGGGTAACTTGCATTATGGTGTCCAGGAACCAGAAGGCTAGAGGGAAATGTCTATGCTGCCTGGCTTCCTTCCATCCTTCTTTCCATCCCCAGCCTCTGTGGTAGGGAAACCCCCATCCAGGACTGACTGTCTTGGAAGCATCTCATAGATACAACCTGAAGTGTGTTTTGCTAGCCTGGGTATTCCTCAACCAGTCAAGCTAAAAACCAAGATTAATCTCCATGGGCCATTTGGGCCACTTGGTGTCTTGGTGTCCTACTTCCTGGAAAGGCCATACCTGTGTTGAGGCATCTACAGACTGACTTCTTGATTGTAGAGAACTAGAATGTTGCAGACTAATGGCCCAAATTATCTTGGGCTATCTTTAATATTTTTAAAGCCATTTTTACTCACTCTGTATCTGACCTAACATTCAGTTAAAACCTTTGGGATGTATTCCTAGCAGACAACTAATTTCTACCACACAAGCTAGATTGTCAATAGGCAGCATCTGAAACCTATGGCGAGTTTCCTCTGCTGTGTTAAACCCAGTCTACCTGCTGTCTCCACCAATATATTTGGCAAGTACATTGATTGATGGTTGTCTTTTGCACTAGGACTCTGAAAGCCTGATCTAATTATTCCCCCATAGTGGAAGATATCATTCAGGGAAATCTGCATGTGGTCACTGGGTAATGATCACTCATACTTGGCTGCCGATAAATCCGTCTGATTCTTTTCAGGACGAGAGCTGTGTTTGAAGTCAAAGCTTGTGGGTAGTAGCTATTTGTCAGATGTCCTCTTGTGGCAGAAGAGCTGGGGAATTTCTCATGTGGTCGTTTCTATCAGCAGCCTGAACGACTTTCTTCAGAGTCTCCACCTTCCTGCCCTAATCACTTCCCAGAGACTCTGCCTACAAATATGACCTAGTGAAGGTTGGGGCTCAGTAAACGTGTTCAGAAGCAGCTCAGATAATCGTGCTGAACACTGAATGCTTGTCTCCCTCAGTTCAAGCCCCCTATGCAGAATATATTGTTCTTATACCAATAGCCTTCAGAATATTTTTCATTAAAAAAATGTATTTTTTCATACAATGTATTCTGATTATGGTTTCTCCTATCATGTCTCCTCCCAGAGTCTCCCTATCAATTCAACTCCATACTCCTTTATCTCTCTCTTTAGAAAACAAAACAGATAAATAAAAAAGAAAAAGCAAAAAAAAAGAAAAAAGGACAAACAAAAAACAAAGGAAAAGCATGAGAAGCACACACATACACACACACATGCATATGCACACACACACACAAACATAGGCACACATGCACACACATATATGCTCACACACATACACACAAACAGAATATCAGTGAAAGTACAAAATCAGAGACCATAATTGATAATTAAGAGACTAGTAAAGCAAAAATAAAAAATCCCAGACAAAGCATTATGAGACAAAAAAAAATCCCCTAAAATACCATTGAGTTCATTTTGAGTTGACCATCTATTGCTGGGCATGGGGTCTACCCTTCATTGTGGTTTGTAGACCCCATGAGACTCCATTGGAGAAACTAATTTTTCTTTCACCAGTGGTCGTCAGTGTAGCCTCCAACATCTTAACTTACTCAAGGTTTAAAGTTCAAGTCCAGAATCTCATCAAACACTGTTTAGGTTAGATGTGAATGAGATTCAAGACATGAATTATCCTGAAACAAAGTTCTTCCAGCTGCAGACTTGTGAAACCAAACAAGTTATGGCCTTCCAAACTACAATCCAGGATAGGGATCAGATAAATATTTCCATTCCAAAGGACAGAATTTGGAGAGAAGAACAGAAAGGCAAAACTCTATGGTCAAATTCCTGGGGACTTTAAGGGTAAATAACCGTGGTTTGAGGAATCCCCAAACAGCATTAACTACTCTCCATTTTCCTGACCCTGTACCCAACATCACAGCCCATCTCCCTGAGATTTCCCAAACATTAACGATAGTGTATGCCTTAATATCTTCAACCTTGGCAAAGGGTGGATTTCTCAAGGAACTTAGTGATTTCTAAAGTTGCCATTGCATCTATCCTCTCCATGCCTAGGTAATAAAACTCAGCTTTGGGATTTAAGCAGAATACCCACCCAACAAGAAAGCTAAATCAATAGATTCTCCACATCTTACTTACACCAACTTCCAGATCCACACCAATAATGACATGAGGATTGACTGGTAATTACAGCAATGAAATTAATACAGTCAAGTGCAAGAAATACATCTGTTACCTTGTGTCTAGGCAGAGACAGGGACTTTTTCCTGACTGAGTTGAGCATGGCTCGTGTAGAGTCCATACCCTAGAGCTTCCCTGAACAGTCCTCTTCCGTAATTACCCAGGGAGAGCAGGTTAGAAGAACACTCGAATGTAGCTGATTGATACGAAGAAAAAGATCCTTTCAAGACAGATCAATACTCATGTGTTTATGACTGACAGGTGATGGGGATGCGAGTGGCCTCCAGGTGAGGCACTGTGGCACATCTTCTCAGACTTAGTAGGCCAAGCCTGTCCTATGGGTCAGGTACTACCTTGCCAGCCTCTCGATATCTCTATCAGTCCCTGCTTGACAAGATATGGGTCAGAATCTCAGGACCCCGCACTCCAGCTACTTCCAGGGCAGGTGATCTCAACCTTTCTAATGCTTCCACCATTTAATACAGTTCCTCGTGTTGTGGTGACCCTAATCATAAAATTATTTTTATTGCTATTTCATAACTGTAATTTTGCTACTGTTATAAATCATAAAACAAAAATCTATGCTTTCTGATGGTCTTAGGTGACCCCTGTTCTAGAGGCTTTCTTTGCCTTGGCTTCTTTCTGTCTGTGAGATCAGAACTCATTCTCCTTATGGCTTTCTTAACTAAGGCCCTGAATGAACCTGGAGAATGTAGGCTTTTTGAATTAAAACTCATTGACTGATATATAAGAAAACTCTACACTTCCCAAGAGCATAGGGTAAAGCAGGAGCCTACAATCACCAACTGAGCTTTGCCAAATTCTGGCATGTTCTTAGAGAAGATAAAAACGCTTCAATCCAGTAACAATAATGAGAATAGTGAGGATTCCATATCCTGAGAGCTAGGCTAGTAAGGCCTAACTGCTTCCTATAAAAGCTGCCAGCTGCCTTGGTATGAGGGAAATACCAGAAGACTCAACCTAGACTCATTCATCCTTCAAAGAATGGGTGGATGAGAAAACCCTCTGTAAAGCTGTAGCATGGAGAAGCAACAGTCAGATACGAGGAATACCAGCTATACCGAAGAGCCAATGTTTCCTTTCTTCTTCCTCTCTCCCATCCCCCACAATAGGAATTAAAGTTTTTATTTGTATCCATTGTTCAGGATAGTGGATTTCCCTGTAACATTTTCATACAAATGAAGATGCCACCAACTTCACTTTGATCATTTTCGAACTCTATTGCCCTCTCTTATCCCCCCATTTTATTCCTCCTTCTCAACAGTTCTCTTGTCTCTTTTCCTATCTTTTAAAAATTGTAGGTCTCCCACATATGAGGGAGAACACTTAAAAAAAAAATACACGCCGAAGTGTTTTGCCCATGTATATGTTCGTGCAGCACACAAGTGAGAGCTGCTGAGACCAGAAGAGGGTTCTGGGGTCCCTGGAACTGGAGTCACAGACAGCTCTGTGCCACCACGTGGGTGCTGGGAACTGTAGAGAGCTGCGTGGAGCCGCACTTGGTGGCGATGTGTAGAGAGCTGCGTGGAGCCGCACCTGATTGTGCTGGCTTCTGCCCTCCACGATCCTGAAAGCAAGTGCTCTCTGTGATAATCAACTCCTATTATGGCTAACGCCTGGCTCATGCTATTATCATGCAATGATTGTCAGCTGCTTGCATATGCGTGGACTTATGGGCAGTGCCCACCTGGCAATCCGGAGTTGGCGGCCTGTGCTTTTTTAAGGGCTGGGAGAGGTTTGCCCGGGGAGAGAGAGAAAGAGAAAGAGAAAGAGAAAGAGAAAGAGAAAGAGAAAGAGAAAGAGAAAGAGGAAGAGAAAGAGAAAGATTGCTGTGAACAAGGTCCTGAATAAACTGCTTGCAAGAAGAGCTCCGGTGTTGCATTGAGGCGGGCACGACAGCGAACCAAACGGATCTCTGCAAGAGCAGCTTGTGCTCTTAACTCCACCCCAGGTTTTGCTTTCCTGATGGCAGTCCTGACTGGACTGATATGGAGTCTCAGAGAAGCTTTGATTGGCATACTCAAGACGGCTAGAGACAGGAACATCTTCTCATGTATATTCTGACCGCTTCTGCCTCTCCTGAAACTCTGTACTGTTCATTTGCCTGTTTCTTGATTGGATTATTTATTCTTTGGATTAAGTTATATATTTTGGGTAGTAGATGGACAGCCAGCAAAGACACTCTACCATTCCGTAGACTGTCTCTTCACCCTGACAACCATTTTCTTCTCTGTGCAGAAACTTTTCAGTTCAAAGCACCCTCATTTTCCATTATTGCAATTATCTCCTGGGCCGTTTGAGTTCCATTCAGAAACTTGTTGCCTATCCCAATATCTTTAAGTGTTTTCCTGTAATGGTTCCAAATTTTCAGGTCTTACATTAAAGACTTTGATCTTTTTTTTAATATTTATTTATTATGGATACAATATTCTGTTTGCGTATATGCCTTCAGGCTAGAAGAGGACACCAGACCTCATTACAGATGGTTGTGAGCCACCATGTGGTTGCTGGGAATCGAACTTGGGTCCTTTGGAAGAGCACGCAATGCTCTTAACCGCTGAGCCATCTCTCCAGCCCCCAAGCCTTTGATCTTTTTTGAGATATTTGTGGATGTTGGGTTTTCCCAGCACCGTGTGTTAGACATACTGTCTTTTCTCCAGTGTAAATGTTTGGTCTCTTTGCTGTGAGTCACATGTGTGTAGCTATGTGGATTCATGCCCACATCCTATGTGCTACTCCTTTAATCTACACTTCTGCTTTCCTGCTGACATCAAACGCATTTTTGAACACACCTGTCTTGCTCTGAATTCAGGACTCATGATATCCTGGTACTGTTAGCACTGTCCACGTGGCTCAGTGGTGCTTCTGCTCACGTGGCTCAGTGGTGCTTCTGCTCATGTGGCTCAGTGGCAATACTGTCCATGTGGCTCAGTGATGCTTCTGTTCATGTGGCTCAATGGTGCTTCTGTTCACGTGGCTCAGTGGCACGTCTGTTCACGTGGCTCAGTGGTGCTTCTGTCCACGTGGCTCAGTGGCGCTTCTGTCCACATAGCTCAGTGGTGCTTCTGTTCATGTGGCTCAGCGGTGCTTTTGTTCATGTGGCTCAGTGATGCTTCTGTTCATGTGGCTCAATGGTGCTTTTGTTCACGTGGCTCAGTGGCGCTTCTGTTCACGTGGCTCAGTGGCGCTTCTGTCCACATAGCTCAGTGGTGCTTCTGTTCACGTGGCTCAGCGGTGCTTTTGTTCATGTGGCTCAGTGATGCTTCTGTTCATGTGGCTCAATGGTGCTTCTGTTCACGTGGCTCAGTGGTGCTTCTGTTCACGTGGCTCAGCGGTGCTTTTGTTCATGTGGCTCAGTGGTGCTCCACCTGATATCAAATCATACTCTGTATAAATTTTAAGATTTTTTTTCTGGTTCTCTGGAAAATGTTATTGAGATTTTATTGGGGAATTGCACTACTGAACTTGCAGGCCCCTTTGGATAAGATGACCATTTTCACACTATTGATTCTTCCAGCAAGTGAGCATTATAGCTGCATAAGGGGGTGTGTTGGATTGCGTCAATCCCTTTTCTGATTTGTGAAGGTGATCCTGTGATTTTTATCTTTGACTCTATTTTTGTGCTATATTGCATTTCATAATCTGTGTACATATTAGATCACTCTTGTATCCCTGGAATTAAACCAACTATCATGTTGTGTGGTAGTTTTTAAAAAAAATGTGTTGTTGAATTCTAGTGACAAGCAATTTTACTGGTAATTGGGCTATAGTTTTCTTTTATTTCATCTTTTTATTTTATTTTTGCTATGTTATTATCCAGGTTTGGTTCCAGGACCATACTGGCTTTGCACTATGAGTCTCATAGCATCCCTTCTCTTTCTATTTTATGGAATAGTTGGAGGAGTTGGTGTCCCTGCTTGAAAGATTCAGCAGCAAATCTGTCATTATCTTGGGCCATTCCTTCTCTGGAACCTTTTGTGATTGCTTCAGTTTCATTGATCTATGAAGCCTCTCTTCTTCTGGTCTTTGTTTCTTCTGCTGGGAATATTAGCTATCATTTTGTAGGATTGATTTCCCAGAGAACTCAGTGCTCCTATCTGGTAACCTACTGTGCTTTTTGCCTTGCGTTTGAACTATGGTATAATGTAGAGCGTCTTTCCCTAGGCTTGTGTTTGGGATCCCAAGTGTCTCCTGTACTTGGATGTCAATTTCTTTCTCTAGTTTTGGATCATTTTGCACTGTGATCTCATTGTATAGGTATTCCATCACTTTAGTCTGCAGCTATGTTCATTATTCTACATCAAAGGTCTTAAGTCTACTCGTGGTCTTCATTGCTTGTTTTCTTTGGTGTTATCAATATATAGGAATTGCTCAGCCTGTCTTCAACCCTGAATACTCTTTCTTCACCAGCTCTAGTATATTATACTGTTAGTGGAATTCCCCCTTTTTCTTTCTTTTTGTTGTGTGTGTGTACAATATATATGTATGTATGTGTGCATTTCTGTGTGTGAACGCTTTGCATGTGTGTGGGGGTCAGAGAGCAACTTCAGATGGCAGTCTTCACCCTTGCCTTGTTTGACATAGGGTCTCTGTGTTTTCCACTGCACACCCCAGGCTAGCTGGACTGCAGGCTCCTGGGATTCCCCCATCTCTGCACCCTGTCCCCCCCCCCCCAGGAGCTCTGGGATTGCAGACACTTGTGCCATGCAGCTCTTTCTTTAGCATGCATTGTGGGGCTCTCAGCTTATAGCTGCACAGGGAACATTGTCACCCTCGGAGCCATCGCCCCAGCCCAGTGATGCTTCCCATGTTGTTTATGGAGCTTTCATTTCCTTGGTGCCCTCCTCTGTATCTGTTGAATTTTAGTCTTTTATTGACTTTATTTTTCACTCCACCTGTTTATTTGACCTTGTTGAGGTCATTGATCATCTTTAAAACTATGCTTTAGAATTCTTGGTGTGGCATTTCAACCATTTTGTTATCTTTGATTATGATAGAGTTAATGACCTTTGGTTGGAGTTATGTTATAAGTTGTGTGTCTGATGGGATGAACGCCACTTCCAGTTTCATATGGAGGGTTCGGTTTGGTTTGTTTGTTTGTTCGTGAGTAGCCTTCTCTTAAGTATGCTATGTAATTACTCACCGAGGGGAACCAACCATGCTGAGGGCCAGGCTGGCCTAAGTTATGCCCCCTGCCTTTTTTCAGCCGTGTGTGAGGCATTCACTTTAGAGACTTCCTTTCTTAGCACACTGGAAACCACTGATGATCCCAGCGGATTCTGTGGGCTGTAGGTTGGGCAGGCCCGCACTTGCTCCACTCTGGAGGTTCCCCAGTCTATGCATCCAGACATTACCACTGTGTGTCCCCAGGCTCCCGGCCTCGTGATTACTTGTTGTTTACAGAACCTAGATTAGAGCAGTCTCTAACAATAGGCCCTCTTTTAAAATGGCGTGCCTGGCCATCCCACTCCCAATAATAAGAAGCAATTCAGTTTACGTCTTCTCCTGGGCTAGCCCACCACACACACCAAATCCCTGGGCTGCCTCTAAGGCTAGTGAGGACACTCGGTGTTTCTTGTGGCTCAGCCTGCCGCCTGTTGTCACCAGGACTGCCCACCCTCTGAAGGTGTACTTTGTGGCTGTATTCCACGCTGTCCCCCAGGAAGTCAGGCTCAGGATGGTAACTCTGCCTTTCTCTGCTTTGCCCTTCTGTTTCTCTGTGATGCGTGTCCTTGATTCTTCTTCTCTGTCTTCTCCCAGAATCATCTCACTTGTCTATCACTGCCTCTGCTCACTTGCTCACAGGGAAGAAAGTTACCGCTGTTCATCTGACCCTCAAACCCATTTTCATTCTGTAATTTACATATATGAAAAAGTATCGTTACAATAAAAAAGTAAAGAATATGATGGTGCTGCATAAACTGGGGGTGACAGATGCTCACATTTTTTTTTTTGCAGGAAGTTAGAGGCTGGTCTTGTGCCATAGCACACTGGTCCCCACTTAGGCCTGTACATCTGTCTGATGGGTGACTTAGCATCAAAGCTCAGAAGGCTGAAAACTCTTCCCCCAGAGCACCTAAATGTGCATTTCCCAGCTTGCACTAGGAAATGAGAACTGCAAAGGACCTAGGTCTACAAAGGACGGCTGAGCAATTACAACTTAGGGGTGCAGAGAGGTTGGAAGGTTGCTAGCCAGAGCCAAATTATAATTTATCTTGTCCTGTCTTCAGGCCTTCAAATAGCCCCTGTGTGGGTTTAACATCCTGTGACTAATAGATACAAAACTTTGGAGCCAAGTCGTGGTGGCACATGCCTTTAAACCAGCGCTTGGGAGGCAGACGCAGGCAGATCTCTGTGAGCTCCAGGCCAACCTGGAGTTGCAAATGGAGTTCCAGGAGCTAGAGCTATACAGAGAAGCCCTATCTCATGAAAACAAAACAAAACAACAACAAAAAACCAAAAACAACAAAACATACACACACACACACACACACACTAAAGAAATTTGAAATGTTCTAACTAACAAAACCCTAGTTTCCACCCATCAAAGAGGTAGCAATGCTCTCAGGTAGCTTCCAAGGCCTATAGCAGAGTTTTCCCCAGTTTTCTTGAACTCATCTACCTGGTTAACCCCCCCTTCCCCGCCAGTGTGTGTGAAAAGTGTCTTGATTTATAGTTTTCTTTGTTCTGTTACTGTAAAAAGTTCATGAAACTGCTACCTTAATGGAACATAGTATTTGGGTGGCCTAAATCCATGTTCCTGGGCCATGGGCACTCATGTTTCATTTCTGCTCTATTCTGTTCATTGACATACCTAGGTCATATATACACTTATACATAAATCTATGTGTATTCCTTCCCTAGAGTTGTTTGTTTGTTTTGGATTTTCTGTTTCCTTTTTCCTTAAGCTCTCTCTGTCTTTTAGAAGGTAGATATGGCAGATATGGGACTTGTTCTCCAAATGTGTCTGTCTCCTGAAAAAAAAAAACTCATTTTTTTCTTTTAGAAAACTCTGCTTCCAGTTGAGTGCCTGCTACTCAATGTCCAAATGGTCCTGGGTTGTCAACACAAGCTAGCATTCCACATGCATGCTGCTCCTTACTCATTTTTATTGCTCACCCGTGCACCATGACTAGAAAGCTAGGTAAAGCCCACTGATGGGTGAAGAAAGGACGACACGGAGCAGCAACCTCAGACAGAGTGTCAGCGACATCTGACCCAGGCAGCAAGCCTCCTGTCACCATTCCCAAAGTGGCTAGTGGTGGCATTTCACCCCAGAGGCATTGGCGGCATATACAAAGCACTGGCCTGGGCATCAAGCACGTTGTTGCTCCAGAGTTAGGTGTCAGGAGCATGGCCATGGACCCGTTGTCAGAAGGACAATGGTTCCTCCATGATAACTGTTTCTGACTGAAGGGCAAACCCTCTCACTCTCAGGAGACCATTAGTAGGACTTTGTTTTCTGAGGGAAGAAGGGAGAGATGGGGGGAAGTGGGGAGAAAGAGAATGATTGAAAGAGAGAAATAAATCATTCTGAACCGGATATGTAATAAAATGAAAGAGGTAATAACCTCCAGATATTGATGATAACTCAGACCTTCAGTTCTTTAGATATAGTGCCGCTTTTTAATATTCCCTATAACCTAAGACGTAGAAAGATTATTTTGAGGCTTTGGGAAAATGAGGGAGAGTTTCAACAGCTTGGCTGGCTCATAAGGTTTGAATCTAGCTTTTCTTCGTTCCTAAATTTAGTCTATCAGAAGTACATTAGGCTCCTTGACCCAGCAGGAAGCTCACAACCAAAGATCGGGTCAGAGACACCAGACCCACCCGTTCAGTCTCGCCCCCAACAACTCCACATGGAGGAGCGCGAGGGTTTGCCTTGACAGCAACTCGAGAAGTTGACTGAAGTGTGGCTGCCAGAGGAGGACCGTCCATTCTGCGTCTAGTGTTTACACACTCATCATAACCTTCCTGGGTCTATTTGCATTTTCAGTCCAAAACCCTGTTTTGCGTTAATGAGGCCCACAAGTTCCCTAGCCAAATGTTTATTGGCTTCCAGCTTAGCGTAAGCTCGCGTCTAATCAGTGTAGACGCTGAAACAAGTACCATGCTGGCAAATTCCCAAAGCAAAAGGAGGTAAATGAGAACAACATGAATGAGACAAACAAGGGAACCACCATGGGGGAACAGTTTAATCAACACTTTGAGAAACGTGGCTGCCTCCTGCGGCGCCGAGGCGCAATCTGTTTGGTGGATGGCCACCGCTTACTTAACCGTGCCTTCCCAGTGCAAAGCCCTTCCGCCTTCTGCACCAGTGCCGGGGAGGAGGGGAGGGGGCGGAGGGGGGAGGGGGCACGTCGTTTCATAAGCGGAATTAAAAACCCTCAGACCAGGGTTTCAAGTAAATATTTCAAGAAGTAAAGGACGGGAAGAGATACTGATATTGTCTCACCTGTCAAATGAGGTTGTTTACTCCAAACCGCTGATTCTCTGCGTGAGCATTGTCAGGCTTGGGGGGAGGGTGATAGACAGGGGTTCCAGGCAATAGGAAGAGCTAGAGGGTAACATACAACGGCTGCTCTCATCCGGGGACGGAGGTGATAGACAATTAATTTGATGGGCAAATAGTCAAAGGCTTCGTTTGTAAGAAGCTGGGCATCTTAACTCCATGCCCCGCGTCTTCCCCAAGATCCTGGAGACAATCGTTCAATCGCTTCCTTCCATTCTTTACCCCACATGTCCACTCTTCTCATACTGTTTTCCCTGATTGCATCTCCAGATACAGCTAGAATCTTCTAGTCTTTTTCAGGAGACGCTACACAGGATAACACTCCCAGTCTGGATGGGAAAGGAAGGAATCACTAAGAAAAGAAGGTTTTGACTCCTCACTACCAGAGCCAACTGTAGGTTCTGTCATCTCTTTCCAGCTTTCTCTTCACTGAGTAGTTTTCAGAGACATCAGGGTTTTGCTGACCATCTGGGAGATAAGTGGTTCTCTCTCTCTCTCTCTCTCTCTCTCTCTCTCTCTCTCTCTCTCTCTCTCTCTCTCTCTCTCTCCAGCAGCCTCTGCTTCCCTCCCAGTATCACTGCATTTAAAAAAGTCAAGCATGGAAATGTCCAATGTTAGACTGGGCAGAAAGGGCAAAGACAGCTGCCGAAGAGGCTCACCTCGGGTGGAAATAGCTCTCCTTTGTCCTCAAATCTGACTCTGTGGTTCCCGTGTACCCTCTCCTCTCATCGCTGTCTGTGTGGGTGCCACCTTCACGTGTCATCCCCAAGGCAGGCCCTCACTGCTGTCTTCCGCCAGTGACTCTCCCACCTAAGGGTGGGTATGCTAGGCTGGCTCCTAAGGCAATGGTTGCCTGGCTCCTTCACTATCATGCCCTGGCACCTTGCCCTTTTTTCCCCACCAGCATAATTTCTCCAGTCCTTGAGCTGAATAGTTTCTTAGTTCCTACACCTTCGCCATGCCTCTTCCATATGTCAGAAGCAACTCCCCTGACTGTTTCCCTTCAAACAAAGCCCACTGAACACAGGGCCAAGACCAGGCACAGAGTTAGCCAGAAATGACCACACCTTTGCCCCAGTCCACCCTGATGGCAGCAAGGCGAGAGAGAGCACAGCCCCCTCTGCCTCCTCAGCCTGCGTCCTCCCTGCCCACCCTGACAACTCTGGGGCAGGGGAGAATGAAACTCGCACCCCTTCCTCTTCAGCCTCATATCCTCCCCTGAGCGTGGCTGGCTTTAGTCAGCAAGTCTTCTTCTCAGCCGGCCCGGCCCCCGGATCTATAGAGTTAATTCCATTTTTGGGGAGATAAATCAGGAGTAAGCACTTTAGACAGTCCAGTATTCAGGTCCTCTCTTGGTTAGCCAGAGCGTGAGGGACTCTTAGGGAGCACAACAGAGCACACTGCTCAAGTGTATCGGTCTGCATGAGTTAAGCGAGGGCTCACAGTGCGCACCTAAGCGGTTGCAGTTCCTTCTAGCTATTGTAGAGAACGTTGTTTATATCAATATTTAAACGCGCTATTGCCCCCAAATGAACCACAACAGCCTCATTTAAAGCTATTTTATTATGATGAGCCGATATTTGGACAATTGAAAACTGTACTCCACTTGCCACGCAAACAAACACGACGGCGCCTCTGTGCGGCAAATACATATTTAAACAGTTTAAAAACACATTGACTGCATAATTTGTATTTGTAACTGCTCAAAATAAAGGTCTTTTTATTTAGCATGCCAAATAACGGGAATTTGGATGCCATCTGAAAGGATGCATTATTCATGGGGAAGAGGAACAAAATCAATAAATGAAAATTCAAATAAAAATCCAAGCCATTGTGATGCGCCTTCCAGACAATGGTGATCTCGTGCATTATTTACTCAAGGAGAAGGCTCAGGAAAACGGCTCTTTTGGGCCTGGGCTGCGGGCTGAATTGTAAACTCCTGCTTAGGCTGCCTGACAATAAACAAAACAGTATGTTTCTGGAATTTTCAGCTTCATTTACTTCATGATTAAAATGATTTTCAAATGCAACACCAGGATAAGGTGGGAAGGATTTGATGCTCTCTCATTAGTGTGCGGCTCAGTTCTCTGCTGCAGGGTGTGCAGAATCCATTAAGGCCCTGGATGAGGTTCCGTGGAAACCAGATCTTTGCAGATGGGTCAAGTAGCTTGTCCCAAGTGCAGGCAAAATGGTGGATTCTGGTACATCTCATAGTTTCATTGGTCCCAACAAAGTCATCAAGAATGGTTAAAAGGAGGCCTTGAGGACAGACATCCTGGGCCAAATTCTGCCACTGATACCACCAACCCTGTAACTCCTATCACCAGCTCCTTAGGCCTTGGTTTCTTCGCCATTGATTGGGTGATAATAATAACACCTGTTGCGGGAGGTCCTCCCGCTTCTCCAACCTATAGCTGCTGAGATACCAGGTTGGGGCGTGGTCTCTCTCCCTTTAAAAAAGCGGCCACTTCCCTCTCCTCTCTCTCTTCACTTTCTGCTCCTCCGACTAGACTCCTGGTTGCGTAGAGGGCTGTTGCCTGGGACAGTGATCTGTAAGTTTTTTCCCCTTTAAATAAATATCACCCTATTAATCATAATCCCAAATTGGTGTGGCATTGTTTGTGACTTACGCCTTCATTTTGGCGTTTGTAGTAATATGAGCAGCGTGGCTGCGTCCCCAACACCCCAGCCGCCTGCTCGGCTAGCTTTTGCCCCGAAATAATTACACAGACACTTTATTCATTTAAACACTGCTTTGGCCCTTTAGCTCTGGCCCTTACTGGCTAATTCTGATATACGGATAAACCCATCTCTAATAATCTGTGAGCACCGGTCTTACCAGGAAGATTCTAGGTTGGAGCTTCATCGCGTGTGTCTGCCTGGGAGCGGGGGATGGCGTCTCTGCTGAGGCGTCTGCTCCGGAGAGCAGAGCTGTGGAGTCTGAGCTCACTTCCTCTTCCTCCCGGCATTCTGTTCTGTTTACTCCACCTACCTATGTCCTAACCAATAGGATGGGCCAAGGCAGTTCCTTTATTAGCCAATGACCTTCCTCCATCAAACACCTGTCCCAAACAGCAGTGATGAGGATACCTAAAACCTGATACACAAACATTACCCAATCAATGTCCAAGAAGAATATCTAAGAATTGCATCATCTTCCTTTGTGGTAGTTGATGGGCAGACTGTGGGTGTCTTTCACTAGCCACAATGTGTACGTGCCTGTTTCCCTTCCCTCAGAAGAAGCCAATTTCTTATCATGTTGGGAGAAATCATTGTAGTGGGACATTGCCCAAAATACTGTATCTATTATTTTTGGCTTAAGACAGGGAGGGCCTCAGGAAGTCACTTGGACAAAGTCACACAGTGACTATCACAAGGCCAGCTTTTCCGTGCAGTTCATACCAACATTGAAGCTTAAAAGAAGACAACTCTAGAAGCAGATTATTTCATCTGTCACGGGAATGTCTTGAGGAAGTTCCCTGCTTAGTTATAAGATTTCCCATTGGTGAAGACCTGTCCTGGCAAAAATGAGGCCAATTCTGAACTTACTAATTTACTCAAAATTGTACATTGCTCCCTAAGTTTTCTCTGGGCGCCCTTCAGGGTGCTGGAGAGAATGTCACACCGAACAGACAGCAATGCCTCCCTGAGCAATGGCGTTCACCTCCTATCTCCACAGCATTTGGAGATGTGGATATGGGTAGGTTACACATGCTGTAAATCTTATGAATGACTCAGCTTAAACTCTTTTTAGATCCTAAGAATCTTGGAGACAAATGTTCTCATGTCACAGTTCTGTGCACTAACTTTGCTCCTGGATATATCTTGCCACTTTCCCTGTGTCCAAATCTCATTGATTTCTTCATCATTTTATTGAAATATACATATTTTGATAACTACATCCAACAACTTTGATAATGTATTGATCAACCAAAGAAATGAGTAAACAAATAAACATGAGCATAGGTATGGTCCTGCATCCTAAATGGTTGTCTGGTTGTCTTGTTCTGCTTTCCAAAGGATCCAACTCAGATCCTCAGATCACCAAAAACCACCTCCTGATTGATTAGACAATCCCTGAGCACACATAGTGTGCCAGACTCCATTCAAAGGGATGCGCCTTCAGG
This sequence comes from Microtus pennsylvanicus, assembly GCF_037038515.1. Lineage (NCBI taxonomy): Eukaryota > Metazoa > Chordata > Mammalia > Rodentia > Cricetidae > Microtus > Microtus pennsylvanicus. Next base: position 20,624,113 of record NC_134591.1, read on the forward strand.
TTAGCAACATAAGCTGAGTCTCTGGGAGCCTGTGTCGGTATGAAACTGACCAAGTTAGCTTTAACCACTGTAACAAAAGCCCATATATTGACAGCTACAGCAACAGGAATTTGTGTTTTTAGCTTTTGGAGCCTAGCAGTCTAAGTACACGGTGCCAACCTGGTCAAGACATAGTGGGGGCACAGTCCTTAATTGTAGATGGCAGGCTTTTTGCTGTATTATTGTGGCACAGAGAGAGACCAGAGGGAGACAGGGATTATATATGTATATATGGGGGGGGGGGTAAAGAAAGGAGGAGTGGGAGAGAGCTTTCCTGTTCTTAAAGTGACACTAATTTTGATTAAATGTTCCACTGTACAACCTCATAAGTCCTTAACTACCATCCCAAACCCTTTCTCCAGCTCCAGTGACAGGAAGATTGGGGCTTCAACATTCAGTCCATAGCAGAGACATCATGAAGACTTATCCAACATTGGAAGAACTCTAGGCAAAAGATGTTGCAAATTCAGTCTGTGCTGCCATTTGCATTGGAAGTCACTTACTATTCAGTATGTCCATTTGAACTCAGTCAGACTGCAGGAAAGGGTCAAGTTATCTTATTTATCCTCAAAAAAGTTTTTTCTTTTTCTTTTAGATCATGTTTCGATAGCATCCTGAATTAACACTGCTGATAACAGATGGATTAGTTTTTGCTAATTGCACCGTCTGGGCACCATGGAGAGCTGTTGCTAGATGTGCTGGCATCCACTTAGCCAATACATCCTGTGGGTCCACTACGCCCAAGACATTGCCAGGGACCGGTGATGCAGTAATTACTAACAAAACACTGTCCCTGACCTTGCAGTTGAATAGGACACACAAATAAGCAAATGACAACAAAAATTACATAAGTAAGAGAAGGAAGGAAAGCGGCGTACTGTGAGTGTATGTGGGTGCATAGGGACAGGAGGTCAATAGGGGCTCCCCAACGCCCCACACTCACCTGAACTGAAACCCCTGCTATACAATGATGGTCTAGGTATGTGAGGAGGACAGAAACAAGGAGCATGTTCCAGAAATAAGGAGAAACGAAGGAAAAGAAGCTATGGAGGTTACGGAAGGCAAAGCTCTTTAGGAAAACCAAAAACTGCATCCTGCATCTGCAGTGAGGAGAGAGAGGATCTCAGGACAGAACTTTAGAGGAAGTGTTATTGGACAGACATTGGAAGTGGGGTGACTATAGCTATGCTTTATACCAGCTGTCCTGGGTAATGTTTTGTCACTTTGACATGAGTTATAGTTGCCTGGGAACAGGAACCTCAAGTGAGAAAACCCCTCAATTAAATTGCCAGGAGACAAATCTGTAAGGCGTTTTCTTGATTAGTGAGGGAGGGCCCAGCACAATGGAGGCTATGCCACTCTTGGGCAGGCAGCTCTGGGTAGTACAAGAAAGCAGGCTGAGCAAGCAATGAGGAGCAGACCAATAAGTAACACTCCTCCATGGTCTCTGCTTCTGTTGCTGTCTCCAGGCTCCTGCCTTGAGTTCCTGCCCTGACTTCCCTTCAAGATGGACTGTAAGTTGAGCATCCAAACTGCCTAGGCTCCCACAAAGCCAGTACGTGCAGCAGGATCAGAAACCCATTGCCATTGTTCTTGAGTTCTCAGTAGTCCTGAGACAGAAATCTTTAATAAATAAATAAATTAAAAAAAAAAAAGATGGACTGTAAGCTGTAAGCTGAAACAGCGCTTTCTTCCCCAAACTATTTTTGGGCATGGCCTTTATCATAGCAGTAGAGACTCAAACGAGGACACTAGTTTATCCCAAATAATTCTATGATCCTTTGACCTTTCTTTATATTTTTTATTTGGTATTTGGTTAGTGTGTGTGTGTGTGTGTGTGTGTGTGTGTGTGTGTAGGTCAGAGAACAGTTTGTGGCGTCTGTCCTGTATTCCCACCACATGGAACCACAAATGGACCTCAAGTCATTGTAAATTACACCGAGCCATCTCTCCAGCCTCCTTTTCTGCAAATTCTTTCCTCAGAGACAAACTGACACCACACTGCCCAGGCAGTTAAGACCCTGCTGACTTTCGAAATCATGGCGCCTGACACGTGGTCTCTCTCCATCCTCCTTCCCCCACTCCTTAGCCCAAGAAGAGAAGAGACCTGGAAAAAGGAAAAATCAAAAGAACTCGAGACCTTGCCAGAACCCATCACACAGTCTTCCCTTCTCCGTTGCACCCTCAGACCCCAGTCCCCAGCTAACACCTCCCACGTCCGTGGCTTTCCAAGCTGATCCTTAGGGCCTGTAAATCTTTGATCAAAGTATCTTCTTTTTGGAATTGTCAATCATAGCCAACCTTCTCAGCTATGTCAATACATGCTCCACAGAGCACAGACATTCAGTCAGGCATCTCAGAGCAGGGTTCATTGTATGATCCTGAAGCCAGGAGACGTCTAGAGAACATGACCAAATCCAGCCTTGAAGAGTCTAGACTTCCGGAAAGGAAGAGTAGGACCAGGAAGACACAATGAATGTTTCTGGACTTCAGTTTACAAAGGAATCACCTTAAAACTTGTTAAAAATAAGAGATCCACAGTCACCATACCCAGATTCAGGTTCAGTTAAGTATTGGGGGGAGGGGCACCAGGCATTTGCTCTACTTACAGCATCCAAGGTTGTTCACAAACAAGTCACCATGTGTTGAGGAAAATTGGCTTAAATTTGGTGTGGCACCCAATGTTCTTCCTGTTTTGATCAGTGGGGTCTGAGACACAAAACATGCCCCATTCCTCCTGGGGAATTCTTTAGATGTGCATGGTGTGAGCCAAGGGTCGTCTCACAGTCAACACAGCCTCAGGTTTCCTACAGCATCAATGGTAGCTGCTCATCTAGGGTCATTATTATTGTTTATTGATGCAAAGAAGAAATAGAAGCCAACAACAAGCTGCCTTGGACTAGAACTCCAGTGAGAATTCTCTGTCTCCAGTGGAGAATCTGCGATGCTCCCAGTGAGTAGCAGGAAGTACACTATAGTTTCCTCATCTAAAGTAAGCGGCGGGACACGTGTCTCCCGCAATCACTGCACAGCACACATGAGATAATGCTGGTTAAGCCCGAGCCCCAAGTCTGATATCCCAAAGTAGTCCATAAATGTTCATTTTTCCCTCGGTGAGCGGAGCTCCTAGGTCACAGAGAAACTGTCATTTTGTCGTCAAGATGAGAACCCTGAAAGAACTTACAGGAAATGGTTTTAAGCAGCAGGCTGTCATGCAAATGTTAGAAATGACGGGGAACTATTTAACAGCAGGTAGATTGTCTGCTGACGTTTATCTGCACATAATGGTAGAGAAAGAATAAAATAGTAGTTATGTGACTTTTGTGCTTAGCTCTTATATATTATAAAATGCCATATATTTTAACTTGTATGCACATATAATCCTTTCGTGCACATAAATTAAGTATGTACTATGTATGCTGGTTTTCTGTTTTTTTTTCTTTCCTTTTTTTTTTTTTTTTGAGATGGTGTCTTCCTGCCTGTGGCCTAGGTTAGCTTAGCTTGGAACTCATTATATAGCCAGTTGTCCTTGAGTTCACAGAAATCTTTTTTTTTTTCCGGCCTCATGAGGGCTGGGAATCATGTGAGCCACCATGGCATCTCTGCAGAGTACTCCACCTGAGTGGACGCCACACTACTCTCTGCTTTTGAAGCAGCCGCATACACACAGCGTGGCCTAAGCACCTTCACTCAGTTTTTAATTTAGGTGGATTTGCTGCATTATTGCTGCAATACTACAAATAATGCTAAAATGAATGTCTGTACATATGCCTTTATACATATCTGAGAATGCATCTATAGTGTCAATTCCCCCAAGAGGAAATAGGGAGCATTCATAACCCAGACATTACCAAATCGTTTTCCACTAACGCTACACTAATTTACTCCTCAGGCAACAATGGCTATTACCCCAAACTTTTCAACAGTTGGCACATTATCAAAATGTAAGAGCCTGGCGGATAAACTCTTTACACTTCCATTACCCACATTGTTTTTATAAACTACATTGCCACAGCAACAAGTCCAACTAATAGCCACTGTGTAGATCTCTTTTAGATCATCATTGCATGTACATCATTCTTTTCCTGGAAGCTTTTCACAAAAAAAAAAAAGAGAGAGAGAGACAGGGTCATGACATGGAAAGAGGTTGTGTTTGCTTTGACAAACTTTGGCCTGATCAGATCTGAGTCTAGACAGTGGCCCTCTGCTAACCTCCTATTTCAGATGCTGGCTTCCTGCTGTGTGATGATACTCCACAAGGTTCTGTAAGCTCTCAACACATAGTAAATGGAATTCCCTACGACTGTTACACAGGAACAAAGGTTGTGTTGATGCTCCACTGTAACATGAACAGGGCCTGCTTGTTGGGGGTTTCTGTCCTTTCTGGTACCCCCAGCTGTTTAGCCCCAAAGAAAATCACACATAGGTCTCCATAAATTATAAGCTGATTGGCCCATTAGCTCTAGCCTCTCACTGGCTAACTCTCACATCTTGATTAACCCATTTTTCTGATCTCTGTTAGCCATGTGGCTCAGTACCTTTTTTCAGTGGAGCAGATCACATCCTGCTGCTTCAGTGGTCTGGGCAGGAGTGGGAGGAATCAGCTTCCTCCTTCCCAGAATTCTCCTGTTCTCATTGCAACACCTCTACTTCCTGTCTGGTTTTCCCGCCTATACTTCCTGCCTGGCCAATCAGCGTCTATTTAAAACATGATTGACAGAATACAGACAATTCTCCCACATGGCTCCATTCTCCCTACATGAAGGTAGTGTGTGCTCTCCATCCCCGCCCCCCCCCCCACAGGTGCCACCTCAGGCCCTGGCACCAAGGAGGCACTGAAAAGCTCTTTCATGACCTCTGCCATAGATGTGCCCACGTTTTGGTTGAGTGGGAAATCACCAGAAATGAGCACTTGTCGGGAAAAGCGTTGGTGTTCCTTAGTTCTGAGTTCACAGATCTCTCAGAAAGGAAACAGCATTTTCCGCGGTCTCCACCACTGGCTCTTTTAAAAGAAGAAGAGGCATGAGCACACTCTTCATGCTGAAGCATTTGTCTCAAGGCTGCGTTAGATTATGAAGTCAACACCCTGGGGTCAGGACCAGGCTGCCACACTCCTCAGACCTCCTCAGATTGGAGCTTCTGCTCCGAGCAGGTTCTAGAGAAATTTCTGGGATGAATACGGACTCCAGAAGGAAACCATGGCTCAGGGACCCTTCATACCTTACACATGTTCAGCACACTATGAAAGGTTTCTTTTAATCCCCACGGTTGGGGACAGGGTGCTGTTTCCTTCTGGTTCCCTCTTTTCTCTTCACCTTGAAGGGACATGTTTTACAACTTAGGGGAGGTCTTCTGAGGCATCAAGGATTATTGTTTATTCCCCACTAATTAGAGTGGCAGGATTGGAGAGGACTGGCTTCTCCTGTGAAGTAGATCATTTCCTGTAGCTCAGATCAGATTTCACAGCAATTAAAGGCAGCATCCCTGGGCATACCTGAGCAATACATATTTTCTATAGGAGTGTTTGCCTGGGACCTGAGAGGTTTCCTCGGGAGAGGAGCTTTCATTTTCAGAGGGTTTTTCCCCCCTCTATTTTATTTTTTAAACTATTTTTATCAAGCTATATATTTTTCCACTCCCTTCCTTTTCTCTCCCCTCTCTTTCTACCCTACCCCATGACCCCCATGCTCCCAACTTACTCAGGAGATCTTGTCTTTTTCTACTTCCCATGCAGATTAGATCCATGTACGTCTCTCTTAAGGTTCTCATTGTTGTCTAGGTTGTCTGGGATTGTGAATAGTAGCCCTTTTTTCTTTGCTTTATGTCTAAAAGCCACTTATGAGTGAGTACATGTGATATTTGTCTTTCTGGGTCTGGGTAACCTCACTCAAAATGATGTTTTCTAGATCCATTCATTGGCCCCCAAATTTCAGGATGTCATTATTTTTTTCTACTGTATAGTACTCCGTTGTGTAAATGTACCACATTTTCCTTATCCATTCTTCAGTTGAGGGGCATTTAGATTATTTTCAGGTTCTGGCTATGACAAATAATGTTGCTATGAACATAGTTGAGCACATGTCCTTGTGGTATGATTGAGCATCCTTTGGGTATATACTCAAAAGTGGTTTTGCTGGGTCTTGAGGTAGGTCATTTACTAATTTTATGAGAAATCACCATACTGATATCCAAAGGGGCTGTACCAGTTTGTACTCCCACCAGCAATTCAGGAGTGTCCCCTTTACCCCACAACCTCTCCAGCATAAGTCGTCATCAGTGTTTTTGATCTTGGCCCTTCTTTCAAGCGTAAGATGGAATCTCAGAGAAGTTTTGATTTGCATTTCTCTGATGGTTAAGGATGTTGAGCCTTTCCTTAAGTGTCTTTCAGCCATTTTAGATTCATCTGTTGGGAGTTCTCTGTTTATTTAGGTCTGAACCCCATTTTTTAATTGGATTATTTGTTCTTTTAATGACCAATTTCTTGAGTTCTTTGTATATTTGGAGATCAGCCCTGTCTGATGTAAGATTGGTGAAGACCTTGATGGGGAGTGTGATCCACATTTGCAGTCCTCCAGTCTGGGGAGACAAGCCATATGTTTCTAGGTTTGATTTCAGCAGTAGCCCAGGCAGAAAGCAAAACAGCAAAGGTTCTTCCCTGGAGCAAGGTGCTTATGTGCAAACAAGAACGGCCGTTCTCACATTTAACTCAGCATTCCGAAAGTCCGAATATGGAAGCGTTGGATTTCGTAAATGTCCTTTGGGCTTCTTGTCAGATTTGTTCTTTTTATTTGGGCTCCTGTGTCAGTTACTCTCCTTGCTGCTGCGATGAAATACCCACCAGAAGAAGCATCAGGGAGGGGAGAGGTCTTTTGGCTCAGAGACCGGAGGGAGGGTTCATCATGGCAGAGAGAGCAGCTGAAGCAGGTCTTTGCTGGTGATTATAGCTGCTGGGAGCTTACAGTGGTGGGGGCTTGGAGCAGAGGGAGCTTGCAGCCATGGGGGCTTGCACACTTACATATACACACACACTGTATGTACACCTACTCAGATAAATGCACATACACTTATATGCACCCCTATTCACACAAATACCACACACACACTTGTGCCCCTACTCACAAAAATATACACACAGTTGTATATATGCACCCTCTACTCAGACAAACACACACAAACATGCACATACACGCACACACATACACACACACACACACAAAACTGCTGCTCTCACAGTTTTGAAAAGCAATTTATTCCACTTATTACATAGTCTTCATATATCTTTAATGAAAATACTTTAAAACTTCAGGTTGGTCCATGGTGTTGTCTGTGGCAGAGACAAAGTGCTCACTCCCTGGCCTCAGTTCACAACAGCCCCATGGACACCCAATGCTTATGAAATAAAAGGCTGAGGAGAAAACGGTGCTTTCCAAAAAGGTCCCGTTGCCTCAGCTCATGCCCACAGCTGGCATGTCAGAGCAGGTGATTACGCACGTGGTTCTGAGAAACTGGGGAGGGCGTGGCCTGTGCTGCAGCAAGGGCAAAGCGTTGGGACCACAATAAGCTCGCACACACACCCCAAGCCTAGCTCAGAAGTCCCAGGAACTATACAGTCTCCCAATGCATTAACAAACACCAAAGCCGCAAGGATTCGAAGAGGAATGAGCCATGGAGACAGCCAGAGCCGGAGGTCCTTTCTCCTGTGGCACCGTTTACCCACAGCCAAAGCCCAGGCTCCTACATTAGAGGCCCCTTGTCTTTTAACGCACAAGGCCGGGGGCAAAGATGAGTCTGTACATTAGCTCCACTTTCCAGGTGCAGTGTAATTAAAAATAAGATAGGGCTGAACCAAGATGACCCCAATTATCTTTATTAAAAACAGAGGAGGCAGCAGAGGCTCGCACAAAAGAAAAGTCTGTTCCTAGACCATAACAATGTTTAAAGAAAAACTCAGAGCTTGGGAAATTCTACGGCTGGTTTACTTTTCTGAATCGGATGTTCTCCCTGGTTGAACATCTTAACCCCAGCCTGTTCTTGACGGAGGAAGTGTACTGGTGTGGTGGTGAGGCTCTAGGCCCACTCCCCAGATCTGTCTGCACCCCCACTCGGGGCTGGGCGGTGCTGGGAAAGGCCTCCAGCCCTCTGAGTCACCTCTCTACCCGTGTAATGGGAACACTTCACAGCCGCTGTAGAGATTTGCTGTCAATTAAAGCAGACCGTGGGGCTGCATTGTTGTGGGTTTGGAAGGCAGTGAGCACTTAATGAACTGTCTGCTGTTGCTATTGTTTAATGCAGGTGTTTGCTGTTGGCATCAGCAGAAATGGTCTACATGCACTTCATCTGCAACATCTGGGCGCTCTTGTGTCTCATCTTTTCAACACTTTAGTGTGACACTGGGAAGCCTTGGCATCTGTCATCTGCCTGGCACTTCATAGACCACCCAAGCCCATTTCATATTCCCAAATACACAAAGTAGGGACACAATTCCCATAGTAATGACTCCCCAGAAAGAGCAAGTCTAATATCAACACTGGGCATCTCTTTTTACATGGCCATATCTGTCCCCAGGGTGGACTTCTATCTCAAGAATTGTGGCAGGGACTTCACTAGACCTTCAGACACAAAATGCCAGTCACTGCATTTCCCTCTATTTTCTTTGAATATAAAAGGCTTCCATATCCTGCTCAGTTATGATATACAACAACGAGCCCTATGCATTTCTTTTTATACAGACTGAGGTTTTTTCCACACCAATACAGTTCAGTGTAGAATAGACTTTCCAGAACAAACTATGTGATGTTCTATACACTGAGAGGAGCTGAATTAGCTATTTTTCTTCACTGTAATAAAAAACAACATGACCAAGGTGATTTATAGAAGGAAGGGTTTAGTTTGGCTTCTTATTTCAGAGGGCTAAGAGTTCATCACAGTAGGGAAGCTTGGCATCAGGTAGGCATGGTGGCTGGAACAGCAAGTGGAGAGGGCAAACTAGGAAGGCTGCATGGCTTAGAAACCTCAAAGCTGGCACCCAGTGACTACTTCCTCCAGCAAGGCCACACCCACTAAATGTCCCCAAACAGCACTGGGGGCCAAGTACTCAAATATCCGAGTCTATGGGGAGCATTCTTATTCTAACCACAAAGGGAGTCAGTTGCCATTGGTTACAAGGAACCCTGCCATGAAAGTCTGCAGGTAGGGCTGAACTTGTCAAAGCTGCGTTGCTTAAATCACATTCCAAGAATCTAGGCTCTCATTTTTTTTTTATCATGTTAGAAGAAAGCAGTGCTGTTAAATGATACAGTGTTCAGGGATAGTCTGTGCTAATGGCACCATGAACTTTATGAGCTATAGGGATAGTGTGTGCTCATAGCACCATGAACTTGGACTTTATGAGCTATGTGAGCTGACCAGGGAAGGACTTACAGAAGCCAAGTTTCTTCTACATAGTTCCCTGGGGTTCAGGCCACATTCACCAAAGCAGTCCTGGTACCTTTGCCTTGGTGGCACTTCATCAGCGCCTGGGATGTCACTTCCTGGGGAGTCACTGATACTCATCGTGGTTGTACCTGAGCTTTTCTGACCTTGGGAAGGAGGTGAGGAAAGAGAGAAAGAACAGAAACCAGCTGCAGTATGTCTGACTATTGCCCAGTCATCTCCCAGCATAGGAGACACCTACACATGCCTCATGAGAGCCCTAGCTGAAAAATTCTATGGGGGTCTGCGTCCATCTTCTAGCATGCCTTTCATGGGGAGCCACCCTGCCTCTGTGCCGTGGGCCTTGGTGAGCTCTTAGTAACATCAATCCCCTTGCCACCACCAAGGAGGGTATTGGACTTGGGCTAAACTGAGAAAATTCCTCTATAAATTATTCTAACCAGAAAAGCGGAGATCAATTTCTTGTGTTCAGCTGAATAAAGGCCAAGCTTCCAATGCCAATTTGATTTTCCTGCTGTCTGCTGACAGGCAGCCTCAGAACTGTCACACCCAGACAAAGGGATAGAGCTAAGAGATGGAGAAAGTGCCAGCATTTTAGCAGGCTCGTTGTAACTCCTGGATGCGACTGACTGAAGCCGTGCGGACTGCCTCGGACAGACTGCTTTTTTTATTTTATTTTTTTCCTTAAGCTCATTTGAATTGGGTTGATATCACTTCCATTTAGAAGCATCATCAAAACAACCGAGAAGCATTGCTGGGGAATGTCCCTCAGTGGTAAGTAAGGTGTCGGCCAACACGGTACCAAGAGCTCTATCATGTCCACTTTACAAAAGGACAAACTAAGCTTGGAGAAGAAAATGCTACTGCCTTAAAAGTAGCAGGGCTGAGATTTAAATCCAGATGATTCTGTCTCCAAACATCCTGGTGCCTCCTCCTGACATCAGATGCTGTGGAACTCTTTCCAGATGCCGTAATTTTCCACGACTGTGGTGTGATGGGAACACAAGACTTTGCTGTGGACTTCACATTTCTTTAGTCAACACACATGATTAGAACGTACTAACAGATGGTTCTGCCTGCACTCGGAGACTGCAGCTGTCCCACTGGGCAGCATGGGCAAACAGAGGACAGGGACCAGTCACACAGAGTCCAAGCTTGACATCAAGCAGGTATGGCTCCCGTAAGAATAAGAGGGAGGAAATATCTTAAGGATATACCCCAGAACATTTACGTATGAGAACTTAGCTCAGGCCAGCTCAGAATGCATACCATGGTGGCATAGAGGAATGGGGTGTGAACTTCAAAGAAAATTGGGGCTTGGGAAAGTTCCACATCACAGGGGGTCCTATGGATTACTTATTGGAAAGAAAGATGCTGAAAAATTGAGGTTGAGAACCTGGAGTCTACAAACTATAAACACACAACAATGGGGATACTTGTATATGTGTGTTATTACACACATACACACACACACACTTGCCCACCACTTGCTCATTTTTCTGTATAGATATTTAATATAATGCTAACTATAAAGATTATGTCATGACACCCATTAGCGATTGCATGATTGTGCACATGTCTGACAGACAGAAAGTGATCTGGAAAGTAGATACTGAAGATTTCAAAACACACAGCAAGTGTAAAGTATTAAGTAATCATGTACAACTGAGGAGACATTCTGAGGGGTGTAGAGAACCCGGGGAGTGAGGCCCGGGATGGCAGATGAGGAGGAAGAGAGAATCAGCTGAAGCAATGAAAGAGCATCTTAAAGGTGCCCAAGGTTGCTGGCATGGGAATCTCTCGCCCTCCTTGCTGACATGACATCGCACAAAGTCCCTAACGAATGAAATTTTCAATTTGGGACACAATAATCAGGTCAGGGACTGGAAAATGTCAGCTTTCAGTGAGAGGCTGCTGGCCTTTAATGTCGTGTGTGGCGTCCTGGATTGCAGCATTGGTTGTCGTATACATTATTTCCTGGATCTTTGCAGCAACCTGAAAAGGCAGCGCTGACGGTCTGCTCTGTCCAGGTGCAGTATGAAGTTGGTGGAAGGAAACTGGGTTACCTGAGCCCACAGAGGCTGGAGAGAGCAGGCACGGGACCCGAGCATCAGGCTTTCGAGTGCAAACACATGCCCTCAGATCTCTGCTCCATCTCTGCTGCTGGAGGTGGCTGAGATACTAACGGACTGGCGAGAGACTATAGTGGCACACTTCTATTGTGGAAGGAGAACCCGGCCTGAAGGCAGTGTGCTCAACCAGCCTTTATGAATGTGATAATTTGGTTCATGAGCACTGCGCTGAAGAGAAGCAACTCAACTGAGAAAACACGAGGAAGTCACTCCTGGGCCAGTCTTTCCTTCAGACCTCTGGAGCCTCTTTCCTCTCAAGCCACGCCTCGCCTCATTAGCGCTGCCACCAGTCACACGGGCATGCTTTAAATTCCTCCTGCACACAAGGGTACCAGCATGGCTCCAGCACCCTTGAGAAGGAAACAGAGGCATAGAGAGGAAAGACCATGTACAAGAGGCCACACAGCAAGGACAGTGAGGATTTCAACCCAGGAATCCAACTTGAGAACTCATGTCCGCTCCACTGATGGTGTCTACATCAAGCAGTGAAACAAAAGAATATTCATAGAGAGTCTGGAGCATGTGTTCATGCCAAAGCCAGAGTCTCAGGAGGGCTTGCACAGCTACTATGTGTGGAAACAGCCAAAGAGCAAGAACCACCACTGTCGCTTAGAACACGAAGTCTGTACCAAGTGTGAGCAGCCACAACACCATCTAGTTCCCTTATTACGCCTCCCATGTGGTTGTTATCATACAGTAGCTTGCCTTGTTCAATATCCTAGCGCTCACTGTCAATAGCAAACAAACGCGTGGATGAACAAACAGACGAAACTCCCAGCTCAAGAAGTCTTCCCTGAATGAAAGGCTGAGTGAATGAAACATTCCTCGCCGCCCTAGAGGCGCACATTTTTTCCCTGTTCCTGGTGGGAAGAGAATATTGCTTTGTTTCTCTTCATGCCGTCTTGGGACTCTCACGCATTTCCCACAGCGGATCTGCATGGTGTTTACAGGTGCCTTCAGAAAACCACCCACTCCTGGGCTTCTGAACTCAGAGGAGCTGTGTCTCGGAAATGTCAGCCTCTCTCGTTAAGTCCCTTGCTCAAAAGAAGCAAGAGAGGCAGACAAGGAAAGTTTTCAGCTCCTCTCTCGGCTGTGCCAGTTGTATAATGAGTCTGTGGGACTGAGTTTATTCCCAAATTTAGACCCACTCAAAGCACAAAGGGGGCTTCTGAAGGCATCCCGGGGCTCCCAAACCCACTTCTGACTTTTAAGGATTACAGATTTTTCTGAGTTTGATGAGTAGTGAGTGGGAGCAGAAAGTTCCAGAAGTCAGGTTGTGTACTTTGTGATCATCATGTCCTCTTCTCTTTAAATGTGGTTATTTAGAATCTGCATTCCACTCCCATGGGTGTACTCTACAGGCAAATAGTTCCTGTGCCTTTCAAAGAGGCTATTTTATTTCAGGTCGGCCAATTCCTTTAAAGCTTTCCATCTTGCTTCTTTGCTACATGGATTTTCTGAACTGCTTCATTGTGATCTTTGCCTTCTTGATCTCAGAATTCTAATCTTCTTTCTTTTGAAATAACTCAATAAATAAATGTATGCTTTAACCTCTACTTTATTATTCTGTTTGAGCCTTTTAAATTCATAGGATATATCGTCTTCACAGTTTACCTTACAAATATCAAGCATTAAAAATGACTTTAAATTTTATTGTAACTAATTAATTACTTTTGAGACAGAGGGTCTGCCCCAGCCTCCCAAGTGCTAAGTTACAGGCATGAGCAATTTTAAACAAGGCATTTCTTTCTATTGAGGCACCAAAAGCTGAGGACAGCAGTGACAAGGGCTCATGGTTGGAAGTAGGGATGATGTACCATAAGGGCAGGTCTCCCTGCTCTTGGTCTGCCTTCAGGCTTGCATCTAAAGTGCCAAGGAAATGACTGTGAAACACTACAGGGACCGAACCAAGGTGCACCAGATCACGGCAGTATCAGAAGTATCGTCTTCCACCCTCCACTTTTCTCCAACCTGGAGAAGCCCAGGGGCTGCTGGGTGCTTGGGATGAAAGAGCAGAACAAAGAGGTCAGAGGGTGGTTTGCAGCAGTGGCCCCTCCCCCTCTGTCCTGGAAGTGAAAGCTTCCAAGTGAGAGTGCCAAGGATGCAGGTAGATATGGAAGGATGCCTGTAGATATGGAAGGCAAGAGCGAGCTCCCGAGGACAGCAGCTCCTGCTTCTCTGACAGTGAGAGAAGATAAGGAACCTGACTAAAATGTGCCCGCGGGGCAGAGTCTAACCGAATGAGTAGGGAAGAAATTAATCCTGAGCCTTTCTCATTAATTCAGAAAGCACTGCTGTAACTGTGTATGATCGGTGCTCTTCGCACACAGTAGATATTCCCCATTGTGAAGCTCTTTTTCATCAGCTCCTCATCCCTCAGAGGGCAATTAGATGGCTTGGGCTGGAGCATCATGCTTTGTTGGGGGCTTTTCTAAGATGCAGGTAAAACGCAGCAACCAGGAAAATGCTGCACTCACCACGGAATGCGGCCATGGAGTAATGCTCACCCCTCAGACCTGGGGACAAGGGATCCTATGGGGTCTGACTGCCAGCACACCCCTCATCCCACCCCCTGTCTGCAGCGGACACTTGCTCTGTGCGGTGTAATGGAGAATCCATTTTGACCTCTCCCAAGATCAGCAGAACTTAGAATTCTTCTCTTTCTCAGAAGCCTCTGACCCCACCTTTAGAGTACAATGGAAAGGAGGGTGTTGTGAGGAGGAAAGGGGGAGGCAGAAAAGATGCCCTGGAGAGGGACCATGCACAGCAGTCTCTCCAGGGACAGGAAGGCTAGAATTCATTGAGAGGACAACTAACCTCTAAGAAATGGTACCAGCAAAAAAAAAAATAAAACCCTACAGGGGATATTACAAATGTATACTCACCATAAACAGGATTTAAGGATGAAATGCCGTTAGGAAGCAACTGGCAATGTTTTTGAGCAATGATTCTAGCGTTTGAACGTTTTTTTCCTTCTTGCTATGGAAATGGTATAAGATTCCTGCCATGACAAATGCAATACAAACATGAAGGAAAAGCACAGAGGCGCACCAGACAAAACCAAAACACTGCTGTCTTTCCGAAGTTTGTGAAATTTATAACAGTTATTAGCAGGAGACTGAAAAATTTAGTGTTTTCCTTCTTATTTAAGGTAACTCTGATCCTAACTTTCTACTTACATTTTATTCTAATATAATTTCAACATCGCATTTTTTTTGTTTATTTGGGGGAGGGACACATGCATGCCACCCTGTGAACATTCCATCTTTAAAACACGGCCTCAAATATCATACTTCAGATGTTATAAGCAGCACCGGCTTCCCAGGTTCACTACCATCAACACAGAAAGACATTTTCATTTTGATCATTTCCTGTTCTGCCTTGGAGAAGTTGCCTGAGAGGGCTTGGAGTGGAGGGGCACCTGCTAATCCCCAGCCATGCTAAGTGGGTACCCCGGAGTGTAAGAAGATTTGTTAGAGCAAAGTTCTGCAGCCTGGATTCCTCAGCCTCTCAAAGGGAGACCGACTACTGGCGGGGGGTGTCTCTGGACAATAGCTCCTAACTCTGTGCATCTTGGTCATCCTTCCTCATTCTTTGTTGTGCAGAAATGAATAGGACAAGCCTTCCAGAGATGCCAGAAATGAGCTCCAAAATGAGGATATAAAACGCAGAATTAGTAGGGAAGACTGTTTGGGGAGAATCTGTGAAGGTAAATAAATATGGAGAAGCCAGAAGCATATGTTTATTATATTTGAATACGTAAATTGGGCTTATTCTACAACTTGTTCTTTTCCTTTTTTCCTCACTGGCCTCTAAAAATGATACAGGTTATTGGTTAAGCAAAAAATTGTAGCTGAGTAATTTTCAATAATGCAGAAAGACTTGGGCTGCTTGGCTGAAAGGGGAGAGGAATTTTCTGAAGGGTTATTGTTATTAGGAGAAAATATAGGAGTCTATTATGTTTGGGAGGTTTTTGTTTTTTGTTTTTAGAAGATTAGGGAGTACTGAAATTTATTCCTTGATTGGGTGTCAGAAGGAAAACAAATGAACCATAGCTTCAAGGCAGGGATTTACAATAATTCTGGCTACTATCACAAAGTCACAAAGGCTGTCTGCTTAAAGAACAGACAGAAGACACATATTTTTAACCCTTTTGTGGCAGTGGTTAAGTACATGCATCCAAACAGTACAGCCATCACATATATTAATGTAGAAGAGCAGGGAGCCATTTGTACACGGGTTGATATGCTGGACACTGCTGACAGCATAGGCTGAGTCCTCCCATCTTCCCATCAACCACCTGCCCCTGGCCCGAAGATCTCTGTTGGAAAATTACCTCATCTTACAACACATCCTTCTGGAAATTGTTGTTTGGTCTTAGGGAGAGGATCTAATCAAGCCATTCTAATCAAAATCCTTCCCCCAAATTTAAATACAATTAAAAACTGATGGTGGCAGTTCCTCTCAGCTGGTAAAAACTGTACGACACAGAATCCAAGAACTGCCATTTCCTGTATCCCACCTCGGGAGAAAGTCTACCTGCGGCGATTGGTAACAAAGCCAGCAGGGTTAGGCCTTAGTGATGCTTGGCTCCTGGATCTCCCCATCCTCCTGTGAGCTTCTTCCCTTCCTGGTTGGTTTTTATGCATTTTCTTGGGTCTCATGAACCACTAAGGCCTCCTTTTGCCTCTGCTGTTTCAGACTGGTTTGGATCACTAATTCCCAAAGAAGTTTTGTCTTGCCTGCTGTTTAATCAAACTATTTGATTAATTGAAACCTAGAAGCTCTCTACCGCAATCTGTGTTCACGAAGTAAATCTTTCCCATCTTTGAAAACTGATGTACTGAATGCAATGACAATTTCCTCTAGCCTTTGATTTGGCAGATTGGTTATTTAGAGCCAGGGGAATGAAGGTCTTAAAGCACAGTTAGCCAGTGTGGCACAGGCCAGTAGTTCCATTCCTCAGAAGGCCATATCGTGCCTTCTACAGACATGAGGAACAAGGGCAGGCAGGACCCAGTCTAAAAAACAAAACACGTCACAGACACATCCAGGAAAGAGAACAGGTGGAAATGGTAATAAATGAGTGTCGTGGGGTGTTCTCTTGGCCTGTGTTGTCTCCTTCATAAGGTCTTGCTTTTTGGAGGCACTGTCAACCAGCACAGCGGGCTCGCATCCCTGTCCTTCTAAAGCCGGTGTCCTGTTCTCCTTACTGGATAATGAGAACACAGCAAGTCGTGACACTGAGCTTTGAACTTGGGCCTAGGGGATGGCTTCTGCCTGCTTTCCCCATCCAAGAAAATACGGCAAGAGAACTTTTGGCTGCCCTTTGTAACTCAATTTCTGTCCAGGAGTCTATCTGGAAGGTATCTATTTATCCAAAGGCCAGGAAGATGATAAAACAACTCACCCATTCCCAAAGAGCCGGAGCAAACCGTAGATGGCTTATTGTGAGTCAGGAGCAGGACAGTGTGGTAGAGATATGGGATAGTGGTCAAGAGCATGTATTACTCTCGCAGAGGACCTGACTCTACAAAGACCCGTATAAGGTGGCTCATAGCCTCCTGGAACTCCAGCTCCCAGGGGAGTCCGTGGGCATCTGCACTCAGACACACACACACACACACATACATATATACATACATATCATTACAAATAAATCTTAAAATGCCACATGGGACTGAGTACATGGCTCAGCGGTAGGGTACTTGCCTAGCATGTGCAAGGCCCTGTGCTCAATCCCCAGGAGCGTCATGGGACCCAGACTAGTGGAAAAGACTCCTAGTGAAACTGACAGGTGAGGGGAGTCTTCAGAGCATTTCCTAGGGAGCAGCTTTGCTCTCGGTGAACTTTATGCGGACTTGATTTAGCTCCGGGATTGATTAGCTACAGTTAAAGTCTTTGAATTGCCTTTGATTAACAATGAAACTGGTAGGAAAGATGGTGTCAGGAACCTTCTGTGTCCTGGTCATCTGCTGACCACCCTTTCCCTTCTACAACATACATGGAGTACTTTCCTGCACCATGTCTAAACTTAGCCACACTCCTGCCAGAGCCTGAATCCCTTACACTCAGGATTCTGCAAGCAGTTAAGGGGCCTGGGCACTTGCAGACCAGAGCTGCTAATGGCTGCTCCCCTGGCAGGAAGCCAGGGAGCAGCCTCAGCTTGTTCATCTGTCAGCATAAGAAGCCAAAGGCATTGGCGAGCACCTGCTTCCAGCCCTCAGGAAGCCAGCCCTGAATTTAGGCCCTCAGCAGCCGAGCTGCGGAGAGACAGGATTTACAGACAATTGCCTGCAACCACAGTCAGGCACACAGCCTATAACCAACTCCCGTTTCTGCCAAATGCCTGGCCCTGGGAAACTGCAAGGGAAATAGCTAACCACCAGGAGGTGGGGGCTTGGATCTTTTTGTTTATTTTTTTAATCAGCACATTTGGGGTCTATTACCATGGTTTCAGGTTTGCCTGGCGTGGGGGCTTTGCGTGATAGTCTCTTTTTATTTGGTAATATTTCAGATTTGGAACTTTGATGGGGTTATCTTCCTTGATCCCAGGAACAAAGGCAGGGACAGATAACTTCTACTCCACAAGGCAAAGGAATTGTGTCCCTCCCTTATCTCAAGGAAAGGCTTCGTTCTTTCTGAAAAATATTAATCACCCTATCTTTTACACATTTAAGCTCCTTGGCATTGCATGGGAAACTATCTGTTCCCCACTCGATGCATGGAAAAGCAAGTGTATATGCCTCATCCTTAATCTCTTCTAGTTTTCTTCCAATTCGATGCAATCTTTTTCCAATACTCTAATTAATACTTCCACATTAAATATTAGGCCTTGTAAGAGAAAAATCATCTGTAATATAGTCAGATCGAGCCAAAGAGGATTTTCAAGCTCTTGCCCTTAATCTTTCTTTCAATTTTCTGCCATTTAGAAACAATTTTTTCCCAACACTCTAATGAATGCAAATGATATTCGTGATTAGTTAGTATTATGCTAATCTGAGCCTGGAATTTACCTAAATCTGCATGGTGTTGTCTGAGTACCAGATTGCTTTGGGTTTCGGAGGAAAATTACATTAGCCTGCCAGATGTACAAAACATGATAGAGTAGAAATCTGAGCAAATAATCAAGATTACATTAGTTTTGTTTCTTAATGAACAACTGTTGGCATTAGGGATTACAGACAAATTACGGTTTTCCTCTTGGAGCTCAAGCAGCTAAGCAGCTGTTGTGAAGGTCCCCTTTTCCTGACTACCCCTAAATAGATTGGGAGCCACCAGGGCAGAGGGAAAGCATCTAAAATTTCACATAATTTAATTTGTTCCATTACAAAGTAATCATCAAGACGAGGCCCACAGCTAACCTCCAAATCCACCCCCCCCACACACACACATACACACATACACCCTCTCTCTGGAATGTGGGAGCCATTTGAGGGTTTTGGGGACAAACTCAATGTGTTTTTCTTCTCTCCTGTTGTAGAGGGATGTGGGCTGCGTGCCTCGGAGGCATACCTGCTTTCTCTACCCTCTGGGCCACTGTCCAAAAGGGTGCCTGTCTAATTCCTGCTCCTTGGGTGACACAGATGGAATGCCGCTGATAAGGATTACGGAGGTAACACGGTACATCTGGCTGCAGTCTCCGAGGCTGCCTGCACCAGACACTTGCACAAACAACAGCCATCTGAGCTTAGCCCCTCGTCCGAGGTTATTTGATCTACGTCTGTGAAGTCTCGCTATAATGAAATCCTTGTCCGACAGGAGATGCACGGTGGTGATGGTTGTGGCAGTGGGTGTGGGCTCACACGCTGTGTACATAGGTGAGGGCTGAGGAGGGGGGTAACAACAGCCTGTGGTCCTGTTCTTAGACATTTGCCTTGACATCCGTCAGATACACGGCAGGACTGTGGGCTTTTCTGCCTAATTGAAGTACCTCGCTTACAGCACAGTGCTTCATCCAGCGTGCCATTTCTGGGTCCAGAGCTATGCTCTCGGTTGCCACTGGGCCTTTGCACATGTCAGTTCCTACTGAGGAATCTCTGCTTCTCTGCCCCTGGTGAAACCGTAGTACTGCCAAGATGACTTAGGTGCCTATGAATTAGATGTCCTATAGAAGTTCAAAGACGCCTGTCTCTCACCAGCAAAGAACGCACAGGCTTATTTTCTTCCCACACTGGATGCGCCACAGGGAGTGGAACCAAACCTGCTTTGTCTGCAAGGTATTTCTTATAATACTTCATGAAAATTACAGACAGAGCAAAGAGAGTCATATAGTTGCAAATACTGTATTAATGGGGAAGAAAAGCTTGAATTTCTATACCACAGCATGGATGGAAGTCCTAAATGATAGGGTGTCACAAACACATGTGCAGAGGCTTAGACCCCCCCCCCCCAATCCCCAGCCCCAGGCAACAAGGGCAGGAGCTGAGGTATCTGAATGCAGGCTTTGCTTGACTTGCCATGGTCGGCTGAACAAGGCTGCTTGAGGGTGGCGTTCATTTTCCTGGCTCCTAGACTCACCTCCTGACCATCTTTCTACACAGTCTCACTGGCCATTGCTAGCTGCTGTTTTTACCAGGTAGCATAGGGTTCCCAGTCCTCACCATGATCTAGGGTTCAGGAGGGAGGTCTCGATGGATTGATGGGATAGGAGGAGAGTACACACCAAGGGAAAGAGAGGAAGCTATCTGTCAGGCTTATCTCCAATTTCTACTCCCAACCCCTTACATCCGGATCGGCTTCCCACCTCAGGAGAGGCTTGAAAAGAAACGAAAAGAAAAGGGAAATAGAGAGGAGGAAGGAAGGCCGCCGAACTACTCTCTCATGCGTGCGCGGCCAGTAGTGCAAAAGGCAGGTGTGATGGCTGAGGAGAGGAAGGGTCTCCAGTCTGTTTGATGCTCCAGGCGCCCAAAGTCACACTTCCTATTTTCATCTCTCCCAGGATCCACAGCAGAGTCTATGCCCTGTCCCTGGGAGTGGGGGTAATTCACCCCCTCCCCACCCCCTCAGCCCCGCTGCCAAGGAAGGCTGCAGGATGAAGGAAGAGCAGAGTGTTGTGGCCTTAAGGCTGACTGCTTAGAGACAGCAGGGTGCTGGCCCACACAGGTGACAGGGCCTTCTGCAGTCCCCCAGGAAGCTCAGTGCAGGTCTATATAGTGCCTCACAGTGAGCGTTTGCAGTTCATCTCATCTGGAGGTTGAATAGGGGACAGGAGAGGCTCTGGAAAGCTTGGGCGTTGAGGCACGAGACATGTCAAATAGAATTGCTTTTCTGCTCCCTGGTTGTTCACCATCGAGCTCAGAGCAAATGTAGTGTGTGGTGTGAACTGCGAGTGGATTAAAACGGGCAGGAACTCTAAACCAAGACGTAACCACTTAGATCAAGCTGAACTGAAACCACCTAGGGGCCTGGCTGAGCTTGTTTGCCCTCCCCCCTGGCCCCCCAGTAGCTCGACTGCTGAGAGAACATTCCAGGATTCTGTTTCTATAGCTTTTGGGGTGGAGGTGGGGGAGAAGAATAGCAATAGTTTTGTGTTTTAAGCTATTTTTAATTGTTGTTGGTCTTGTCCGTGTGCAATTTTCACATAAAGCATCTGACTGTAAAGCAGGGATACCCTCCATTTGTGAGGAAACGTCCAGGGAACTGTCTTCTATGGACAGATTCCTTTGTGCCTCACCGCAGTCGCACAAAGTGCATCTTGTTAGCCCCAGTATTGGTCAAGGAAGCCGAGTCACAGGGAGGCTGTCATTGTCCTGTTTTTCCAACTAGTCACCAGTGTTTGGCATGCCAGAAGTCCGGACCTTTGGGTGAAGTGCTGTTGGGCCTCTCATCATCATAATTTGAAACTCTCCAAAGGATAATTCTACATTCTTTCTCTCCCATTTTCACTTTACCTCCTCGTCAGTTCTCTGCTTTATTAACACCGGAGACTATAGATTGGTAAGACGACAGAGACCAGACTCCAAAGCAAATGACTGGACTTTCTGCCTTTGCTCATCTACGCAGGACTTTATCCGGTGTAGTAGCCCTCATCATACGTGGCGCCTTCAGGGCTGAGGCCTCCTCAGGGACAAGCCCACTCTATCTTCCCACTGATGGTTTTTATAAAAGCTCATTTTTGTTCCCACTGAGCAACTGAGCATGAAGCCCTATTATATCCACCCCAAAAAAACTCTTGAGTCTCATTCTATTGCCTTGCTTTAAAACTAAGGCTTAGTAGTCATGACTTCACTACAGAAGAACTCAACAGTCGTGAACAGGAAGCCCAATGCTTTATAGATGATTCCTGCCAACCCTTCTGTCAAGGACTGCCTGGGTCCTCTGGACTTGGAGCAGCCCTGAGAACACCCCAGTGGAATGTTCTACAAGAGACTCTAGCTTAAGACCATATTCCTTAAAATATTCACTCCCAAATAATAGGACATTCCTTTAAAAGGTGAGATTCTAATCATGGAAGGCTGTAAACACAAGAGCCAGAAGTACTTCTGGGCAAGTATTGAATTCAGCTTCCATGGAGACTTTTCTTAGCTAGGTGGTTCTCAAACCATGTGACCGATGGGTCAAGATACTGATTTAAAAAAACAGTGTTTGCTTTAAATAATGAATTAGAATACATTAATAATTATAAAAAGAGAGTTTAAAATACTAAGCATAAAGACTATTTGTGTGTGTGTGTGTGTGCGCGCGCGCGCGTGCGTGGTGTGTGCAAGGTGATATGGGTGGAAGGCCAAAGCATTAGAAACCAATGATCATCATTAACTTTGTACAGTGGCTCAAAACTGTGCAGTCATAGGCTGGCATGATGGTTCAGTGGGTAGAGCTAAGCCTGATAACCTGGCTTCAACCCTAGGACCCACATAGAAGAATGAGAAAACTGACTCCTGAATGTTACCCTTCTGACTTCCACATGTGGAATGCACACATGTGCGTGCATTCATGCACACACACATACACAAAGGGAAACATGCTTAAAAACAAAAGGAGGTAGGCTGGAGAGCCAAATGGCTTGGTTTTGTCTTCAGAACAGTTTTACAACATTCTCTGACCTTGTGGGATCTTGGATTGGCTCTGATTCCACAGCTCATGCTGATTGGAAAAGGAAGCAGTCTCAAGGCAATGACAGCAGATTAGCAAACGGGCGGATGAGGCTTCAAAGCTGATGGGTGGCTGCTTTCCTAAGCAAGACAGGGATGGAGTCAGGGTCCCCTGCTCTTTGAAATGTCTTGAAAGCAGACTCAAAATATCCAGTGTCTTGTTTTTAAATATTTTTACCAAACACCAGAAATGGTCTTTATATCCAGAAAAAAAAATGACTTGCTAGCTAATTAAAAATGACATCAGTATCTCATGCCACAGGAAGCACTGGCTGTTCAAGAGTCTTGAACATCTTCAGTTGGTCATGGTTATTGCTGTTAAATGGCAATCATACACACTCACGCATTCCAGTTCCAGTGTCACCGCCTGACTTATGTAAGACGGTATATGCAACAAAGTCCATAGCAGACAGACTGAAACATAGGAAAGCTTAAAGGACTGGGTCGCTTGAAAAAAATGCAACTACAACCCACAGTTCAACAAAAGCAATTTTCTCAGCTACTGGAGTCTTTCCAAGATAAAATTCAAGTAAAACATGACCAGAGAAACATCTCTTTGGACAATACTGTCCCCTACGCAGTCATTCAGACCCCAAAGGATGTCTATTTGCTAAGAGACTGGGACCACTTCAATGTTCCTTATTTGGGAAAATAGTTTTTCCAAAAGCCTTTCATTATTCAATAGTTACTCTCTTTTATTAATATTCTGACTGATCGCTAGACTTATCCCAAGCCTCTGCAGATATTGACTCTGTAAACATCATCAACATCACCCATTTATACTATGGTTGGGAAATCCTCATGAAAGTTTAGGAAAAAGTGAAATGACACGAGCTACCATTTCCATGCCTCCCGAAAGAGAGCTCCCTCGAGGAGGAAGGAGCCTCGCTGACAAGGGTGGCTATACTGCGTGCTGTGCTGATTGATTGATTTCTTAATTAATTTACGATGGCTCAACAATAATTACAAGCTACTGTTTGTCAGCCAAATCACTTACGATGAAGTCAAAGGTTCACATCTGCACGCAGGTTCCAAGGATCAATGCATCAATTAGCTTGGCTGGCTTTTTTCCCACTCAAAGCCAACATGTGTCATTAATATTCCACCATTTGTATGTATAAACTAATTGATTGAACATTCACGCTACATAAACATGTGGTTTGGATTATGTGGGGTTCCACTTAATACATCTTTTGTGCCAATATAATGAATAGCCTCGTATAAGACAACGAATATCTTATTGGAACATAAAGTGGCAATTGAACATTGGCCTTCTATTGGTGACAATGTCTAGTCTTGGTGATCACTGCATCTCAGAAAATTCTTCAGATTTACGGAAGAAGGAGCTGGTATGGATTTTAGAGGTGATGGGAATTTGCATGAGATTGTCCAGGTCTGTCAATAAGGAGCCATGTGTGATTCCCCAAAACCGCCACCACTGTTCTCTGCGGTGGATGCTGGAGTGGAAATGATGTTCACTGTAGCCTTGGGATCTCCTGTTTTCACCTGTCCACAGACCAGGTTGGAAATGCAGATCTGTTTACCTTGAGTAACTTCCGCCAGGCTTGTTGTCAGTATCAGCGCTGCACCCTGAGCTTGGTGGGAAATGTTGAAGCCACCCAGGAAGGCAAAATCAATTCTAGTCCCCCGGTCACCATAGCTGGCTCTTCATTCGTTTGAGGCACAGGTTCTGCTGGAGAAGGAGGAGTACTGGCTCTCATGGCAGCCATGACTGGAGTGTGAGGTGACACATTTACCCACAGCCTACTTAAGTCTTGTGTTTTTCTGTCACCATTATACATTAAAATACCACATGAGTCCCTGGGAGTGATCAGTAAAGGAACATCGCTAGCCAAGTAACCGCATCTTATGTGGTGTGTGCTGGGGCAGTGGCTGGCTGAGGAAAACCTACTAATTATGTAGAGGCTTTTAGAATTCTCAAGTTTGTTTTATGAGTGCTGGGTGGAAAGGGATCCCAGGAACAGGGCCCGGCGGCTTCCCGTGAGGTTGGGGCTGAGGTGTGTATAGCCAGCACCCTGGGTGCAGGCCTGGGAAGCAGGACCCTAGGTTTTCACTCACACAGTAGCAAAGCTTGGTGAAGCGGGACTGAGCCCAGAGACAGTCTCTTCACCATAAAAATCCCTTTCTCAGGCTCATGCTGAAGCAACTGGTGCTTGGCTACTTTCTCCCCTGCTTTCCCCAGGACCTCCCACAGAGTCCCCACCACCACCACCCCCAGCATCACCAGAAACGGACAGGTGTGGGAAAGAGCTGAACATTTCGAATAGAAAGACAGCCTCTTACTGTTGGTGAGGCCAGAGGCCACACCTTTTCCTGAGACAAAGTCTCCCCTGGTACATGAAACTCTCGCCAATTAACCCACATCGGCTTGCAGCTCCCCCTGTCTTCCCAGCTCCAGGAGTAGAGGAACATGTCACCAAACCTGGCTTTTTACGTAGATTCTAAGGCTCAAACTCAAGCCCTCACACCTTCTTAACTATAATAAGCACTTTCACTCCTGATTCATCTCCCTAGCTTAGAAAAACAATCTTTTTTAAATGAACTTCACTTTATCAAAAATAAGAAGCTAAAGGCCACAGTAATTCCACAGTATGTTTGCTTGATCACGTATCTTACAGAACATCAGCCTCTCCCAGGTCCTCTGGAAGAGGACCTATTTACTGAGACTGGAAGGTCTCAGTCACCATGAAGATGGTGATGAGAGAACATGGAGTAAGATGTGTTCATGGCATGAATTGCTCATCCTCAGCCTTCCTTGGCAATGACGTGTCTCCTGACCGGACACGGGATTGGCTGCTTTTGCTTCTGAGGGTCTGCCCCCTCTTTCCTTCAGTTTCAGACTCTCAGTTTCATCGTAACCCAAACATATTTCTAACACATGGAGGTTTCAGACCACAGCCTGGCAGTGCATTATCATCCATCGGCTCAGACACTGAGGGCTCAGCCGGGTACCACCAGCAAATGGGGTGTGTGTGTGGGGGGGATGACAGTTGCTTGATGCATCCTAGCCATGATTTATTAGAAGCCCTTCCTGTGCTATACTGTTTAGGGCTGATAAAGAGGTCCTGATCTCTACCCTCTTGGGATATAAGTTTGTGTCCACACCTAGGCAACCAAATAAGACAAATCTTACATCTACACAGAACCAATGTCTTATACTCACATGCCCTCACTGACATTAAACAGTCATACATGCAGATCACATGCAGCCTAGAAACATACCAAATTGTGCTACTGTTTTATCTCAAATAGTTTCTGGGGACGTCGCTACGTCTAGCAATCCTAAAATTAGACTGGAGATGCCTTAAAACAGAAGTTCTCAACCTGTGGGTCACGCTCCCTTTGGCAACCCTCCATTTCCAAACCTATTTACATTATGATTCATAACAGTAGCAAAGTTACAGTAGCAACAAAATAATTGTATGGTGGGAAGTCACCCCATGAGGAATTGTATTAGAGGGTCCCAGCATTAGGATGATTGAGAACCAAGGCTTACGGGTTAAGAGCGCTCATCAATGTTGCAAAGGACCTGGACAGTTTCCGGCATCCATAACTCCAGTTCCTGGGGTGATGATGCCTTCCTTTGACATTCTTGGACACTAGACATTCACATGTTGCACTGACACGCATGCAGACAAAACATTCATACACATAAAGTTAACGAAAATAATGGAAAAATTATTAACAATATCACATGCCATCTGCTTGTAACAAGCCAAATCCTCCCGCTTTAATCACACTGTGAAAGCTGAAATAGTAACCCATTGAAGAATGATAGAGATTTCAAAAGCAAAGCTATCAATCAAGACAGTGATGAGTTACAAAGCAAGCTAGCCTTTGGGATTTTCTTATTTTTATATCCTGCTGACTTCCTAAACATACAAAAAGCAGCATGGGCCCTAGTGTGTTACAGGGTGGTGGTGATTTAGCCTTGTGATCTGAAGAACCAATCTTTTGAATTCCATCACAGAATCTGCAAAGGTTATGACATGATGCTTTAGACACCCGGAGTTCCTGTTTTCTGGTGACTCTTCCCTTTATGCACACTCTAGAGCATTGTCAGAAGCAAGAAAGCTCCTCTTTGCCCACTCTAGTGGAAAAGCAGCAGCCGGTAGGATATGCACCATGGGTGTCCTTTGCCTTGAACAGTTTTCAGGCTGTTGACCAAGCATCACCTCACTACAGCATCACTAGAGGTCCAAGTGAGTGGACCCAAAAGCCTGAATACCACGAACACCTCACTCTCCAGTAGGCTTCCAGAAATCCTCCCCTAGATGGCTTGTGACGGCAGCGAGCCGAATTTTCTCCAGGGGACATGAACAAAATCACATTTCCAACTATTCCCTCCACCTTTCAGTCCACAGCCCTGCAGTTCCCAGAGGCAGCTCCTGAGTAAGTGAGCATCCTGGCCGGCTCAACACAAGGAGGAGTGGAGCCTCAGAAAGAGGGGTGAGTGAAGTTGGAGGTAGGCAGATGCAGGCCAGACCATGGCCAAATGCCTCATCATGTTCACAAATGGGAGGTGGAACCCAGGTCATACGAATGAGGCAGCCCCCACAGCAGGTTCTGGAGAGAAAGAAGCTCAACATGATTGGTTTTTAAGCTGTGTCTCAGTCCCTCCTCCCCCGGGGTGGAGTGCTCGCTACCAAGTTGCTAAACCCCTGAGTCGTGGCCTCATCTGTAGCATGGGGCTGGTAGCGCCTGTTTTATTGTGCGGTGTTGAAGCCTGAATGAGATGATTTATATAAATTGCCTCCCCAAGTACCTGGCAGACACCTGGCAAATAAGAGCCCCTCAAAAATCATCGGATTTTTTTACCCTTAAAATCATAGTAGTCAATGTTCAAAATTAAAATTAAATTAATACATAACATTAGCCAATAGATCTGAAGCATTTAAATGCTTTGGGGGGTCTTGCTTTGAAGAAACCTATAATAATCAGAAATGGAAAACACTACATTTTTATAGCTTATTGAATGCATGCAGTTCCCCCCCCACACACACAAATGTTCATGTGAACTCAAAAAAGCTTCCATAGTCCTAAAAGTCACCTTGAAAATGTTATAGTTCCCTTAACTAACCCGTCCCATGCATTTGTGAGCACCTACTAAGTGCTTGGACCAGAGTCTGAATAAATATGGTTTGTGTTAGCCCCCTTGGGTGGGTGTCATGAACCTCGCATTCACCAGGTGCCTTGCCGGTTCGGTCTCATTCATCCTCGCGACAGGTTGGAGAGACAACTAATGAGAATGATTATCTGCTCCTTACAGCTGGCTCTACCAGCCGCGGGAGGAGCGCATTCATTTGCCAGAGGTCACGGAATCTACATTTCCCAGGATTCAGCCCCGTGCTCATAAACATATCCATTATGTCCAAGCTTGGAACATGAGCACTGTGTGTGAGGAAAAGCAGCCACTCGCTGCACTCCGTCATTTTGGGGAGAAGCGCAATGTTAGGGTTTGGTTGGGAACCGTGAGGAGTGAAAACGGTTATTCGAGCCGTCCAGCACGTGATACGCTAAATGTGTCCTGTGGTCCATCGTACTGGGTGTCAGTTGTCGTCCCAGTGATGACCAGAACAGCACTCACAGAGTCCTTCCTAGTTCTTCTGACTCTGCCACGCATTGCAGTTTAAGCGGCTTCCAGGTGATGAAGCGCACAGCATTGCTGCGTGTGTCCCTTAGCACGACTCCTTGTTTTCATGTCTAGCTTCTCTGGCTAGTTTGTACATTGAAAAGCAACAAGGGAATACCATAGCCATTCTTCCTTCCTGCCTTGGGGCATTTTCCTGTAGCAGAGTCCACGTGCTCATCCCTTTAGGAGAATATATATTACAATTGTCACAAAATAACAGTCTCGAGGACTATAGAATGCCTATAGCGACCGACACCACTCAGCCATGCTAGCGAACCCTGCCGCAGTCGGGGCGACAAGGCAGCATCAGATAGCTCGCTGTTGACCAGCCTCTAAACTGGAAAATCAGCACCAGCTTTCCCGTAGATGGAAGCGATAGCACCCTTGAGAACATGACCCTTTGCTTCCAAAAAAAAAAAAAAAAAAGAGAAAGAGAGAGCTGGAAGGGAGAATAGGCAGTCACTTGTGTTTCCTTATCCTCTGATTAAATTAATAACCATCTAATCGCTACTTATTAAGATAGGAGCCAAAGTTTATGTGCAGCCGGACCCATGGAAGTGTGTAAGCGAAAACAAGGCACGGGAACCGGCCCTGAAGTTATTCCCATGCAAGAAAAGCTCTTCGAATGTCCACTGGTGTCCTTCACCACACCTCCTGTACAGCTCCCTGTACAGTCACTTAAAGGTGGGTTCACACACTGAAAACAGCGTCATGAAGTGACTATGTCACTAAAGAATAAAAGGATGGGAGATGGAAAGGAGAAAGCCTATCCCGCTGGTCGCGGCGTTTGAGAGATTTAAAAAGCAGTACGTTATTTAGAGCCCGAGACTATTTGCCTGCAGCCCCAATCATCCTCATCACTGTAGTGGCTGCTCTGCTCAGAACTGGTTTTTAGAAGAGTCAGAACTGACCATGATTCTTTATCCAGGTCATTAGTTGTATAGGAGATGCCTTAGAAGTGATGGTCATGTGAGTACTCACTCGTGAGTCTGGGAAAGAATATCGGGAAGATGTGCTGGCTGTCCTAGGGAGTGGCAAGCCTGGGCTGGTGAGTCTCCTCCATTACCCAGCATTCGGGAAAGGAGAAGCCCTTCAGAAGCGCGTTAGCAGAATGGACGGCCTCCTTTACCACTGTGATGTGGGTTTGGTTCCAGTGAAGGCAGCTAGGTCTGCTGTGCTCTCATCTGCAACAGAGCCTGGCGTATAGTGTGGGCCTAACCTGTTGAACAAAACATAGACCTTATAGCCGCTAGCACTATAAACAAGGGTCTGTCCACAGACACAGTGGCTTGTGGAAACTACTTCCTGTGGTTATTGTTTGTGTGACGTCTGTTAGTTTCTGCTCCACTTCTAGAGATCAACTAGAAATTGACCCGAGTAAAGACTGTGTCTTGGTTTTTCAGATGCATGTCTCCAGGCCCAGCAGAACATCACAGCAGCCTATACTCGGTCATTAGTCATTGGGTCTTGTCCACTCTTGCACCGGGAAAGTTCTCCCTACTCACATGTGATCTTTATTAGACGGTTCAGAAACCCTTCTGCCAATAATGAAAAAAAATAATAAGATTTCTAAGAAGATGTTAACTTTAGAACTGTCAGCAAAAAAATAGACAATTATAAATCTAAATTCACCTCAACTTTTCAAAGACCTTAGAAAAATATTTCTCATTATGATTATCTTTTCAATGCACTTATCTATTCATTGATATTTGCTGTCCAACTATCTAGTTAAAATTGACATGGAGAACAAAGTCTGACTATTAAGACCAAAAAACAAAAATGATCCATTTAATAACATTGTTATCTTATAAGCGTTGCCTTAAAGTGATAAAACTGTGTAAAAGCATTTAGCTCAGCTTCTCAAAACAGAAAAAATATTTTCTTTCAAGAAGAGATAAAATTATATGACAGTTAAGTAGATTAACATATATTCAATAACAATAGCCCATGACTTGACAATATAAGGTTGTCTTCAGTTTTTGTGCTGATATAGCCACTTACCTTAATTAATATTTAAAGAATTTTAGGTTTCATAGATAAGTGGTTTGTTTTTCCAATTAATTTTATGGATTAATATTTAAATAATTAGCACTTTAAAATTAAGGCAAATTTGCCAACATTCTGGCCTGATTCTGATGGGATCAAAGGATTAGACTTAGGAAATTTAGAGGGACGAAAATTATGTCTGGTGTGGGTCGGCCCCCTTGAAGTTCTAAACAGCTACCAAAGACGTTTTAATAAATCTTTCTCTCGGAGAGCTTTAAACAAACAACACAGAACAGAATGGGAATTCCGGAAACTGCTTTTCTTCGTTTTATTTGTCAATGGTTTAAAAGGAAACATCCAGCATCTTTCATAAGCAGTGGTGAAATGCACGAGA
The DNA here is from genome assembly GCF_037038515.1 of Microtus pennsylvanicus. Lineage (NCBI taxonomy): Eukaryota > Metazoa > Chordata > Mammalia > Rodentia > Cricetidae > Microtus > Microtus pennsylvanicus. The sequence goes on from NC_134591.1 coordinate 20,654,842, forward strand.
TACATCTTTAATAGAGAGAGAGGAGTCTTCTGAAAGAATGCAAAAGGTCACTGACAGAACTCTAAATATAATCGGCCAACTGCCATGCGATTGCTCTCGGGCTTGCTCGTCTGGAGAGAAATCGTGTAGGAAGCCATCTAAAGAAGTAAAACGTGAAGTTCACCATTTCCAAAAGTGCACTGTGTAGATGCATTTAATACGCACAACACATATTCACGGCTGAGCATTTAAAAATACCATCATATAGAAGAGAGTTAACTCATCCGACACACGTTCCCAAAAGTAAAACATACAAGGTTAAAACCTCCACACAGGGTAGTTAACGCATCCTAACTACACTCATAAAAGTAAAACTTACAGGGTTCACCTTTTAGAAGCTGCACACGGGTAGATGATAGCTAGCTCACACACTCACGACAGTTTACTCTTCCTACACTTGTTTACTGAGCTGTCTCAATAAGATGTTTTTCCTCCCTCTGTTTTACCAAAACATGCCTATCGAGGAAGGGAAACAGATGTAGTACTGGACAACAGCGGCTTGTTTGGTCTTTTCCCCCCTGTCAAGTAGAATTTATGATCGTTGTCACACAAAAGGAAAACCTAAGTGGAGCAGACAGTGAGTCAGGAAGCAACTGTCAGGGACATTGACACTGCGGCTTTGGAAATCAGTTTTCGGTTACTAAAATTTCATTTGATTAAGCGGAATAAAGATACGATATCCTTTCTTATACACAACCCTGAAGTAATTATAAAAAATGCAAGTATCGGCTTTTTTTGGGGGTGGGGGAGTAAGAGGAGAGTCACAATAAAAGAGATTGTAAGAACTTTAAAGTCCCATTAAAAAATCTTTCCTCCACCTTACAAAGCCGGGGCAATAACTCTCAGATGGTCTTTGTGTGCAGCACTTTACTAAAGATAAACAATAAGGTGGCTTGATTAATTAGGTGTCCCACAAATCACCCGTCAAGCCAAGTTTCTAATGACATATTAAAGAATAATCTCTTAAATACTTCGGTCCCAAATTAACAAAGACCGTTAAAATGGAATCATCCCAAGGACAGTGCACGTCATTCATGTAACATAAACAAGTCTAAATATAAACATAACTTGTGCAAATGTTTTCAACATGGTATTTTATCTCCAAACATGTCCATCACCTGCATCTTTGAGGACAACAAAATCACACAATTAAAAAAAAATAAACTATCAGCCCTGCATGTCTTGAAAATCAAGTGCTCACGATGCATCTCTGTTGGGAAGTGGATTGAAAAGAGGAGGAAATTTAAGGGCAGATTAGTGACCAGATCCCAGTGCTCACACTGATCTGTTTCCAAGGAAAATTTCTTAACACAAACCTGTATTTCTTTTTCCCCAACAGTAAGCATTTCACTTGGTGGAAACATTAATTTTAGAGCCCAGTTCTTAGACTGTCTTAATATGACTTTCAGGAGACAGGGTCCCCAATAAAACATCACTGCAGAGTCTTGGTTTAGGCTTGCAGGACAAGTGTTTTAACACAAATATTTTTGCAACACTGGAGGAGAGTTAGATCGGTTGTAAAATGTACTCTAACGAGACTAGAAGAAGAGGGGGAAAGAGAAAGGGACAGAGAGATAGAGATAGAGATAGAGATAGATAGATAGAGAGAGAGAGAGAGAGAGAGAGAGAGAGAGAGAGAGAGAGACAGAGATCTTTTCTTCTGACACAGAGTACTCAAAACAGCAACAAGTAGCCTTGAAGCTCTCCTGTAACTCTCCCATCCCAAGCTAATGAGAGAGCACGACCTCAGCAGGCAGTGCCGTCTCTGCTTCTCTGCAGGGAACTCTCAGGAGGAGCCCACAGGCAACAGTACCGGGTCCACCGTTCAGAAACTCACACGTATTAATAGAACCCTTCTCGCCTAGCAATGCTTGAAGCCAGGACTCCTCAGAAGGAGCTGCCTTCTATCCTGGCACTGCAGACAGACTGACCACTAGGGCAGCCATATCCCACCCCACCTAAGAGAAAATTCCTATTGTCTCCCCGTACTAATTGTGAGAATAGGCTGTGCAATAAGCACGATAATTGTGGAAGCAGAGGAGCCAGAGTTATCCAGACACAAGTGCAAGGGTCAAAACTGATGGAGAGGAAAAAAAAAAACTAAGGAAAAAGAATTTCTCAGATAAATTAGCCAATGGCAAACCTGAGAGTCACAATAAATACTGACCGGGGAAGGTTCCCCATTCATGTCCCGGCTACAGCATACAAGAGACCATTGTCCACACACAGAAGGCAGCATATTCAGTGTTATCATGTCGCACTTTATAACACGAGAACGTTTTCTTTCCCCCCCGAACTCCCGCCTCTCAGCCCAGCATCCTGCCTGAAGAAGGCTAAAACTTGCCAGGTCCCCATATGACTTCTAAAGTTGGATCCCAGGGTTCACTTATGCACCGGGCTTTCTTTTTCCCTCTCCTCCCCACATGTACAGCTGGACAAATACGAAGCGGGACGACAGCAACACAAACCCACACACATTTGCCCGAGCAAAGGAAAATAATGATCTGAATATGCATATCCTCATTAACTAAATTTAATTACGCTGAGTGGCATAGTAATCAGTGGTTGCTCCAGTTACAGTGTTCATTGAAAGGGAGGTGCGTTCCAAACTGAGGCAAAGCGTGGGGGACAGTCGCATACTGATGAGGGAGCCGCACACAACACGCTACAATACTCCGTCTAAATCATTATTCGAGACACCGAGGAAAGAAGTGCATGGCTCTGTTTCCAGACCAGCGCAAGAACAATTAGGCAAGCCGGCTCTGGTCCCTACAGCCGGACCGCCCCGCCTCCGTGAAGTACACAGCAGCCAGCCTGGGGCCGACTAGAATATTTGCATTTTTTTTCTTTTTGTAAAAAGTGAACAAAAAAAAACTCATCCTGCCTTTTAAAAGAGAAGGCCTATGCCCTTCACAACAGTGGAAATCCCGTCTAAGACACTGGCGTGCAGAACACCCCAGGTTCCCACAACTAGAGCTTGAACTTTCAACAGGCAGCAAAGTTTATCACACGTGCGTGCGTGGAACAACAAAGGAGGCCCTCAAAGGGAAGGAGGGAGGGGGACACTTGGGAGGGAGGGCGGAAGGGGCCATCATGCCAAACTTACCATCCACCAGGTCCTGGCTGACATGTCATAGCATAGCTGCCATTTGATGGAGCTGTCCGAGGGTTTCCCAGCCATCCTGCTGTCGGCGACCTTCATCAGAGGCAGCTCAAGGGAAGATAAGAGACCTAATCGAGAGAACATCAGCGGTGGCTTGCTGGACTACATGTAGGCCAATCCTTATCACACTGCATCATGGGAAAAGCTCCTTCATTAGCAGGAGGAACTGCAGCCTCACAGATAGAAGGACAAGGATCAGTTCTTTTGGCCTTTTTTTTCCTGTTTGGTCTGAAGGGATTGGTGAAAGTAGCTCGCCTTCTTTGTGTATCATGTGTACAAGAGTTAAGTATCTTGCTAGTGGGCGGCTAACTGCCTTGCTGGGCGATGCAGACTAAAGTTTATTTGCATTCTTCTCTGTTGTATATTGTTTGACATGGTCCATGGTCCTTGCTGAGCAGATGAAGAGAGGGGAGGGGTGAGAGGGAGGGGAGGGATGGGGGAAAGGGAGCTGTAATTGCTCAGAATTAATATCTCCCCCAACAAAGACATAACAGTTTCATTGACATAGTCAGAACACGGTTCAGATGTCACTGCACACAGGCATGAAGCACAGGGGTGTGTGTGAGAGCGTGCTCTCTCTCTCTCTCTCTCTCTCTCTCTCACACACACACACACACACACACACACACACACACACACAGTGGAACACACAGGTAGCAGCTGCAGCTGGATTCAGCTGAGGTTGCCAAAGGCTACAAACTCCATTCTCATGCTGGACATATGGAAACAGTTTAACTCTTTGAAATCGCTGTCCAAGACGAGCTGGGCAGTTTGCGAGGGTAAATCAACTTTGAGAACAGACTTGCAGTCAGGAAGGTACCCTGCCTGGTGCTCACTTCCTTCCAAAAGGGACCTAGAAATAGGAAGCCCCGATACAGATGAGGAAGATGAACGCCAGATCTGTGCACGACTGACTTCAGACCCAGCTTCTCCTGCAGTCCTTGTCTGTCCCACTCTAAAGGGGTCCTTTCTGCTTCCTTCTGGGCTTGGTACCAGCTTCCCAGTGAGAACACAGGGAGCAGGGTTACTTACTAATAAAAGCTCCTGTTTCCAATAGCCTATCCTCCCTCCCTCCCTCCCTCCCTCCCTCCCTCCCTCCTTTCCTCAAGTTCTCAAAGAATAAAATTCTGAATAATACAGAGAAAATTTTATAGAATCAAGCCATGACAATCAGAAAGCCACATGAGGACAAGCTGACACGCTTCTTCCCTTTCTTTTGCTAAGATCCAGACAAGCACATCTTCACACAGTGGCTCCCGCTGAACTTCAGCTCCCTGGAGCACCCACAAGGCTTGGGAACCTCTCCATGTTGATACTTTATCACCCTGCCTTCCACATGCCCTGCCTGTATTCTCTGCCAACCTTTTAGGCTTAGGGCTCACATTGGCTGCACACAGTTTAAAGGGCCAAGCTCCTGTTTGATTCAGTCAGAGGGAAAGGGGGTGGTGGGAAGCGCTGAATTACCCGGGTTTTCTGTCTCCCGTATTCAGTGTGTGCGAGGCTGTAAAAGCAGCTCATTTCAGGCTGGAGCTTGAAGAAGAAACAACGCTGCCGAGTGGAAGCTCTCTCCTTTGGGTATTTTTATATTCACCTGGGGAGACATGTCAGTCCCAGTCCCAGACAGCCTGGGAGCTTAAGGTGGCCTGGTTAGGGCTGGCAGCAGTAGGGCCTGCCTTGACCCAGCTCAGCTCAGTCTCTGGGGCACACGAGGCTTCTAGGACTCCCTCCTCTAGGATTTTTAACTCTCAGGCAGGAGGTTGTGTCTGGGGGCCTGGATGCCCCACCCAGGCTTCTACCTTTGAATATTAACCCACGATCCTCATTTCTCCTCCCCCTCTGCCAACACCTGCCCTTCCTGCCCCCCAACACCTCACTTTTGTAGATTTTTTTCTTTGAGCACTGTTTGAGCAATAAGTCCACTAACAGTAATCAGTGACAGTTGTTTTAATTTTCATGGACCCTAGCAGCCATGACAAACGCCTACTGCGTACCAGGTGTTGCAGTGGCCACTGGGAGGCCCAGAGGCTAGTGATATGCATCCAGCTGTGTGCAGCCAAAGTCCTAGCAGCTAGGAGGAGATACAGCTGTGTGGCATTGCCCAGAGGGAGAGATGTGTCCAGACAAGGATGTCCTCGGGCTGTGCCAGGCCAGCAGCCGCTTGGGCCCAGGATCTGACTCAGTATTCGCAGAGCTTCCTGAGGGGATGGATGACTGCGTGGCCTGTAGTTGGTGCTTGGCATCTTGACTCCATCCAGTCAGTTCTGACGTGCTGACCTCTCTGTGTGTGCTCTGAGCAGACCCAGCTCCTTCCAGCCACCCCTGCCTGCCTCCTTAAAGACTTCTTCAGGAGCAGAGGCCAACTTTGGGTGACATCCTGAAAACTTTCAGCCCAGCATTCCCTACACACCACCTCGAATCCTTTGCGCTCTGTGGAGCCAGCACACTGGGACGTCTGCAGCGAGGGTCCCTTCTCACGGGCTCTGTGGGAGCACCTGCTTTAATTAGCCGGTGACAGGTGGGAAATGGTGAGCTGACAGGAGAAACAAGGGGAAAGGGGAAAGAGAAACAGCGGGAGAGAGGCCGTAGGCACTGACAGACGAATCTGTGAGCTGTGGGGAACAAAAGACGGGACAGAAATGAAAGAACCGCCTAGGCTCCCCCAAAGCCAGTATGTGCAGTAGGATCAAAAACCCATTGCCATTGTTCATGAGTTCTTAGTAGTCCTCATTGTCCACTATGTTCAGCGAGTCCAGTTTTATCCCATGCTTTTTCAGACCCAGGCCAGCTGGCCTTGGTGAGTTTCCGATAGAACATCCCCATTGTCTCAGTGTGTGGGTGCACCCCTCGAGGTCCTGGTCCTTGGACTTCCCACAGGTCAGGGAACCCTGATTGCTCTTTGGGCTGATGAGGGAGGGGGACTTGATCAGGGGAGGGGGAGGGAAATGGGAGGCTGTGGCAGGGAGGAGGCAGAAATCTTTAATAAATACATAAATTATAAAAAAATTAAAAAAATAAAAGAAATGAGAGAACCGTGTTTCTCTTACGTGGTGGAGAAAGACAAAGAGCAGGGAACAAGAGTTCACTGCAAGAACTGAAGAGGGACAAACCTGTACGCAGGCTAGGATCCATGTGTGATTATGTCCGTGGTGATTATTCTCCACCTGAATTCCTGTGCCTTCCCGGGGGACCTTGTGGGTTCTCAGGCTCCTCTGCCTGAACTGCCTTCATCTAGTGACGACCTGAAAGCTAGCTGGAAAGTTTAAAACACCTTAAACTCTTTAAGGGACAAGGAAGGGGGAATTTCAGAAACAGTGGTGGCAAGATAGTGACTCAGGCAAGCTGAGCCTTCTGCCCAACTCCAGCAGTCCTTGTGGCTGAGTCGTTCCCCTAAGTGTTTTGATTTCTATCACTGGAAAACAAAATAGGGGGTCAGTCTGAAGCTGCACTTCTGGATGGTGAGGTCTGCAGAGGTTTGCAATATGTATGTGTCTTCACTATCCCCAGCTACTCGCAGCCTCTTGTCTTCTAACTGCCGCGAATATGGTGACCAATCATGGACAAACAGGGTGGCCAGGACCCTAGTCCCAGGGTTATCACCTTCTGTCACTGGCTAATCCCTGTCACAGGTTTCTTAATATCAGCTTCCCCTAGTTGACTCAAATCACATAACTAATAATTAACAGAGAATGAAAGGAAAGCAGGGGGAAAAGGCCCTTCTTCCCCACAAAAGAGTGGAGATACATTACAGAGAACGTGAGCACACACAAAAGGAAAATTGAGATATTCAAAGAAAAATAAATGAGGAAGGCAGACAGGGAGAAAGTGAAAGACATTCTGGTATCTGCACTGCCCTTTGGGGGCACCCCAAGCTGCCTCTGAGCCCCAGGACTCCCGCCAGCTTCTTGGGCTTCCCTGGTGCAGTCACCCAAGGCTGGAAGCTGTCATTGTGCTCATCGGGTTCTCCATTCGGGGACAGCCTCTGCTCAGTGACGGCCAGCTTAGATACTATTTGGAAACTCATTTAATTAAACTATTGAACTTATTTTTGGCTTTTAAACCCTGGTGTCAGTTCTACATAATCGTGGCCTGGGTTTGTGAGCCCTGGCAGGCGAATACAGCAGTAGATTCTGACGGAGTGGACAGATGAGTGTTCCTCTGCGGACAGTGGTCCTGGGTTCTCTCTCATTAGCCTCTTGCTAACTCTACACGCTTGAACAATCTGCTTAAACTGTGTGCCCAGGGTTCCTTTACCTGTGAAGGAGGGCTGGAGTATTGCCTCTCAATGGAGTCTTTGTGAAGATAGTCTTGGATCGTACATGGATGTGTCTCTGGTCTCAGTGGTGGCAGCGATCGTACCATGGTGTATACTTACTCCCAAGCTCATCAAGATGTCCCTCCCCTCAGCATTCAGACAGAGCTTTCCATCATCCCCCACCCTCCAACACCCAGGTCCCACCCCCACCCCCTGACTAACTTCCTTTTACCCTCTGAGCTCTCATTCTGGGAATTCCCTGAGGCAGGCTGCTGAGGGATCAGGGCATAGCAGAGAAAGGAGGGATCCAGTATGAAGTCAGTGAGGGTTGCCTTGACTCATCTCAAGTGCCTGAGCCCATTGCTTAACTGCCTCCTTCTACTGGTGCTATCTGCCTGGGGAAGCAGCCCTGGGCCTGCCCTTTGGAATGGAAGTCCAGACTGGTCCATTGAATGCTCTGAGTGGTGTCTACTCACAGAGGAGGACTCAGCCTCCCACCCACCCAGCAACTGTTCCAATGCTCTTCCTACTGCCTCCCCAAAGACTTCATCTTAACCCGTCTACCCTGTCTCTAAGGAGTCCCAAAGGAAGGCCTTGGGTTTGGTCCCCACAGGTTGAACAAAAGGACACTTTGTAGACAAGTAGCAGAATTTTTACATTCCCTAACAAGGAGATTAAGCACTTCCAGACATGGAAACAGCTCATTATGAAAGAGGTGTCCTACAGTGATGATGGGAACCACCCCTGGTTTCTCCCGGAGAAAGGTGTTTGTTTCCAGAAAGAGGCAATTTGATTAAAGCCAGGAACAGAGGCCTGGCCCAGAATCAAGGAGTGTTCACCTGAGGTTATACCACCCTTTTTCTACCGAGTTTCAAAATCAAACGCATGTTTTCTGAAAGTATGTTTGAAACATTTTCTCTTCTTTTGGCTGCCCTCACATGTGTGCCGACTGCTGCAACTATGTAGGGGGATTTTCACTTTGGCTTAAAAATGTTTAATGAATAGCACAATTCTGGTGTTTGTTTGTTTGAGACAGGGTATCTCTATATAGTCCTGGCTGTCCTGGAGATCACTGTGTAGCCCAGGCTAGCCTCAAACTCAGAAATCTGTCTGCTTCTGCCCCCAAGTGCTGGGATTAAAGGGGTGCACCTGGCTCACGTGATTCCATTTTTGATAATAGTCAAAGCAGTTGCATACATTCATTTATGGATGGAAAATATCTTAAAATATTATAGAGTTAATATAAATAGTTTTTGTTGTTTGTTTACTTAAAGACAGAGTCTCACACTGTAGCCCTGGCTGGCCTAGAACTTGACAGGAGACCAGGCTGGCCTTCATCCTGCAGTGATTCTCCTGACTCTGTCTCCTGTGTGCTGGGATTATAGGCACGCACCACTGCATCTGGCTCAATTACAGATGCATTTATGCTCTCTGAAATATTCTAATGTCCATGCATTGAGTTTATAAACAAAACCAAAAGCTGCATAAAAGATCCCTGGACCCAATACGTTTTTGCTCTTTTGTAAATCTACAATGTCAGCTAGTCCTTCCAGTGGTTGTTGGGATGTTCAGTCTGAAGTGGACAAAGCAATATGTGCTCAGTAGAAGCTGCTTCCGTTTTGACAGTTGATTTATCTATTTATTTATTTTTGATGAGCTAACAATAGGTGATAAATACTTTGGATAGATGTCACAGAACCAGGAGGGGGACTAACTGGTCTCCCGCTGCTGTGAGGTTTAGTGGTGAAGCTGTAGTCATTGCATTTCCAACTCTTGGTATCTTCATTTGCCTCAAGTTTATCAGGACACAACTCCACTGGGAGCCAAGGAAATTCTGGGTTTCAAAGAAAAAGTGGGGTGAACAAAAATAAACATGTTTCCACCTAAAGTTTTAGACTGCCAAGCAGTGAAGCTGGTAACACATGTCTGTCTACAGGGCCGTTAGATCAGCAGGTGTCCCCAGGCTTGGTGGTCACAATCCTTTTCTCCCACCTTGCGGAAAGCAGAGAGGAAGGTGGAAAGCAAAATCCGTGGTGTCGGCAAGAGGCATGGCATGCCGCCCGCCATGTTGTAGTTCTGACAGAGCAGCCTTGCCAAAATATTGGTGGGTTTCACAAACTGGGTCCTGAAACTGCCCAAGCTGGGGCACAGAGTAAGCAACTGATACTCTCAAGGCTCATGGGCTCAGATGCGGGGCGCGCACGCGCAGGGGTGTGTATGTGTGTAAATCAGCAAGCAGACTGGAGTGCCCCACTGTGTCAAAGCTCTTAGGAACCCATAAAGGTGACTACAGATTTCTGAAGGACCAGGTAAAAGCCTGCAACTCAGGTCCTATGATGAAGTTACCTCTCTCAGGGCATCATTAGGGAACACATCTCCCCAGGTGCCACACTACGCTGCTTCTCTAATCTGTCCCTCGTATAGTGTAAGACAAGTAAACTTGATACTGATGAATTCAGGAAAGAGACAAAGGGGGAAAGAATGCACTCAAAGGTAGTCTGTGCAGGGTGAAGGGGTAGACGTGAGGAAGGCGGGAAGACTCCACCTGAGAGGTTTACGGCTCCACTCACCTTTACCCAAGTAAGAGAGGACGAGGTTACAACACAAACTCCAACTCCTCAAAGTCACCTTTGCCAGCAAACATCCATTATGTATTTACTGAATGCCAGGTATTGTGCTAGGCACAGGTGAGCAGACATCTCGTGTTACTTGTTACTTGTCCTGAAGGAACTTAGTCCTGAGCAGAGGTATGAGGGAAAAGCTGACACTAACCACCAATTCAAGCAAGAGAATACAAGGTCCCACCTATGACGTCTGCTCTAAAGGAACGATGCCACGAGAGGGTAGCAAAATTGGGAAAATGGGGAAAAGCTTCGTAGAAGAGGCAGGTAAAAGTGGACGGGGATCGAATCGGATTCCACAGACAGCCTTCAGGGCACTCGATCATCTTCATTTTGCAATGAAGTAATTAGTTTACTCCCACGTGAGTGCTGGAACTTGGAACCAAAACCAGGGCGGTCATTCCCTAAGACCCTCGTTCTGAGCTGCTGCCGGCTTTTACCACAGAAGCCAATCATAAACCTCAGCTCTCATTTTCCGAGAGCCAGAAGCAGTGCGGCTGTGTTGTAGCCCGGAGGGTACCCAGTGAGCACACGCTCCACTCACCGGCTCCAACAGGAAGTCTGCCTTAAGAAACCGAAGGGCAGGCCTGGTGTTTCTGCTGTGGGTCCTTCAGCAGCCCCTTCCCCAAGGTGCACAGAGACGCGTCCTGAAGATGGCAACCCTGGTGCAGTTTATTAGAGGTCAGCAAAGTTTGGCTGAAATGTAACTTATGCAGGAAGAGGTTTTACAAATTCCTCTGCCTGCAGAATCTATCCCTATGGCAGCAGAGCTACCGGGATGTGCCAGAAAGCCCTTGTCCTCTCAGGGTATCTGAACCATTAGGTATTAATCACCATTTTGATTTTCTATTATCACATTCTGTGTGTTTTCTAGAAAGTCATGTTGACAGACTCAGAAGGCACTTGTTTGTTTGTGTCTGAGTCCTTCGCTCAACATGAGCTTTTGAGAAGGAGCAGTAATGATGATTATACCATAGGCCATTTATGATGGACACATGAGTTGCTTCTAGATTTCATGTTGTCATAGGAAAGGCGATGAACAATGTTAGTTAAATCTTTTTGTGGGTAAAATCATTTGAAGTCTTCTGGGCACATATGAAGCAGTGGACATTGCTAGGTCATGTAATGGATGTATAATTAACTTACGGAGAAACTTGCGGAGAGATTGACAGAGTTGCTGTACCCATTTACACATATATAGGTATGGTGTGATGGTTCTAGGTTTGAAGGTGGGTATTGTGGCATACTCCTGTAATCCTAGCATTTGGAAGCAAAAGCAAAAGAGTCAGTCATGAAACTGAGAGAAGTCTGGGCTACACAATGAGATTCTCTAAATAAAAATTAAAATCATATTTTATTTATCTTCTCCATCTCTTGGCCCAGGAGGCATTCTCCAAGCTAGCGCTTTGGTGGGTATGTAAAAGGCCCGACTTTACCTTCCCGTGCTGATGGTAAGCCACCAATTTATTCTCTTGCCAACTATTTAGATCAGTGTCCAATTTTATTTCTCCTTTTATTATTGAAACATAAATGTTTTACAATAAATTGTAGACAGGTTCTTTTTTATTTTAATTTAATTGTAGGTATGTGTATATATGTGTGTCAAGAGTGTGGATTTGGGCATATAACGTGCAGTGCGCATGAAGGCCATGTGAGACCGGAGCCAAAACTAAACACTACCTCATGTGAGTTCTGAAAACTGAACACAGGTCATCTGGGAGAGGCAGGTGTTTCTAACCACCAAGCCATCTCTCCAGCTTCTCAGACACAGATTCGATATCACACACCCGCATAGTAGAATTATTTTCACAGCTCATATCATTCATTTTCATAGTACTATTTTAAATTTGGCGAAGCCTAGCTTCTTAATCTGTCATATCTTCTCTCTGTTTTCTAAGACATTTCCATTTGCTGAAATATCTCAAAATTTCTCTTAGCATTTCCTTGAAGAAGCTTGTGTTGTTGGTTTTATTTGAGTATCTGACCCATTGTAAATTCATCTTTGTGTGTAATGTAAGTTAGAGTTGGGTGCTCTTCACATCTGGGCTGAGTGGACACACCTTTCCAGACTGCGAGCCGCTGTTTGTGTCTTTCTGTCTGTCTTTCTTTCTTTCTTTCCTTCTCTCCTTCCTTTTCTTTCTTCTTTCTTTCTTTCTTGCTTTTCTTTTGCTGTTGTTGTTATTCTAGTGGGTCACAATCTCCAGAGACACTCTTGACATAAGAAAATGCATTCTTGTTTTGTTTCAGATGTTGGTAAAGAGCCTTCAACATTTCTTCAGTAAAGGAAATGTTAACCAAATTTGTTGAACCTTACTGAGTGGTAGTGGGGACTGAGTCAGTAGAACCTTACTGAGTGAGTAGAGTAGGCTGTTCACTAAGATTCTTCACAAACACAGACATGATCTCCAACAGAGACACAAATTGCACCACAGAAAAATGTGCAGTTTTACCTGTTTTAATATCTTTGAATTTAAGGTTGAGGAACATTGAAATAGGTAAAACTTCAAGTTTTGGTCTGGATGTTTGTTTGTTTGGCATAAATGGCCAATCAACAAGAGCCAGTGAGGTGGTTCAGCAGGAAAAGGCACTTGCTGCCAAGTCTGATAACCTGAGTTCAATCCCAAGAACTCACATGGTAGAGAGAACCACCCCCCAAAAACTGTCTTCTGATAGCCACACACACTGTGACATTTGCATGCCACCTCCAAACACAAAGTAATCACACAAATGTCAGAAATTGTTATCAAGGCCTGACAGAGGACACAAACATTAATTTTATTCAGGCCCTAAATGAGATTTCAGCAACACAGAGGGAAAATACGCAAAATTGAGGAGAAAATCAACAATATGGATGAACACATAGCATGGAGGAAGATTTAACAAGGAACATGAGATTTGGAAAGAAAAAAATAATCAAATAAAAATGTTGGGAATAAAAAGCACAAGTAATAATAATAAATGTGGAGAGCAGCACCAACAGACTTGATCAGCAGAAGAGAAAAAATTCATATTGAAAGTCAGAGCCAAGAAAATACTGCATCCAAGTACAAGTACCAACGAAGAAAAAAGTGAGAATGACCAGTGTCCCAGAGTTCAGGAATATGAACAAGAAAGTAAGCCCAGGAAACTAAATGCGTAGAGAATCTGCTCAATGAAATTATGCCAGGGAATTCTCAGATCTAGATGAAGAAATAGACATCCAAACAAGTAGCATTCAGAACCCCAAATGGACATGATCGGAGAAGAAACTCCATTACAACCAAGATGTCAAAACTACAAAGCAGAGAGGCCGTCATAAAAGCTGTGTGTGGAAGACATATCAGCTCATGTACAGAGGCAGAAACATCTGAATAACATCAACTCTCTCAGCAGCAGCCCAAAGCCAGGAGAGCATATGCTTCATGATAGGAAAGTAAATAATCGCCGATCAACATTGCTGTGCCCAGAAAAACTAGCTTAAAATGAGGAGAGAGAAGTAACAGTATTCAAGACAAGCACAAATTAGGTAAGCCAGTTTTATGTCCACCAATACAAAGAAACTTAAAGCCAAAATGGGGGAAAGACAGATTCAATCACTAGGGCACAGAAGAGAATAGGTTCCCTGAAAAGATTAGCTAAAGAAAGGAGATATGAGAAGGGATGCACCATGTGAAACACGGTGAGCCTGCAAACCCCTAATACTTCTGAGGGAGAAAGGAAAAGAACAAGAAATAATTCGACCAACCAAAAAAAGGCCAACAAAATTATTCCTCAGAGCTCACCAATAAAGAGGCACAGACTGACCGACTGGATTAAAAATGTAGACTCCACTGTGTGTTGTCTCCAAAAGAGACACACCTACTGGTAGAGCCCCTAAAAGACTGAATGTTAAAGAATGGGAAATTAAGCAAGTAGAAATTGAAACAAGATGGAATAGCTATTCTGGTACCTGAAAACAGACTTCAGATCAAGTTAGCAGAGATAACAAAAGCAATTACATATTAACAAAGGGAACACTTCATTGTGATGTCACAGTCATAAATATATGTGCATCAAACACCGTAAAACATGTTTTTATGAATACTAACGGACATAAAAGAGCAAATAGGTAGACCCCGATACAACAATAGTTTGGTGATTTCAATGAATTATTTAATTTAGTGTGTGTGTGTGTGTGTGTGTATAAGTGCAGGTATACATGTACCATTAGCATGCATGTCATAGAGTTTCTATGGATTGCTGTGTTGATAAAACACCATGACTTAGGGAGAAAATGGTTTATCTTGTCCAGGCTACACACTGAATTCCAGGACAGTCAGGGCTATATATATATAGAGAGAGAGACCTTGTCTTAATAATAATAATAAGAAGAAGAAGAAGAACAACAACAACAACAATAACAATAATAATAAAGTTAGGGTCCTAGCTCTGTGATTCCCAGTATTATCAATTATGCAAAAGTTGAAGCCTTTGGAAACTCCAGGGTCCTCAAATGCAGAGTGAATCTACCTACGGCCCTGTGTGTACTGCGGGGTACAAATGGGGAAGCCAGATATCTTGGTACATATGGAAGGAAGGCATCCTCTGGGAGGATGGCATCTGGATGAGGTAGCATTTGCATATGATTGGATGCATGGACACTCAAAGCTCCAGCTTCACATTGATCTCCCCTACTTTAATAGGACACAGCCCAGAACTCGCTCCTTTCCTGACCTCCTGTCTCCCAGCAATGTCTGGAGCCTTGAGCAGGTGCAAGGGCTTTTTACTGGAAACTCCTCAAGTGTTTTGGAACAGTAAAGAACAACTTGAGTTTGGCTTTATGCAGTTAACTATAAATTTTGCAAATAAAACAATATCTAAAAACTAACTCTCTAGTCCTCCTTTTCACCACTGATCTCAGGTCAAGCCCATCCAGAAGTTCCCTTTAGTGCTAAACAGCATCTTCTGCTTTGACCTTTAAGATGTATCGGCACCTATGACAACTTATGCTAAAGAGGATGTAGGATAAAGGAAACACTCCTACATTGTTGGTGGGAGTGCAAACTGGTACAGCCCCTTTGGATATCAGTATGGTGATTTCTCAGAAAATTAGGAAGCAACCTTCTCCAAGACCCAGGAATACCACTTTTGGGTATATACCCAAAGAATGCTCAATTGTACCACAGGGATATGTGTTCAACTGTGTTCATAGCAGCATTGTTTGTCACAGCCAGAACCTGAAAACCACCTAAATACCCTTTGACTGAAGAATGGATAAGGAAAATGTGGTACATGTACACAATGGAGTACTACACAGCAGAAAAAAATAATGACATCTTGAAATTTGCAGGCTAATTGATGGATCTAGAAAACATCATACTGAGTAAGGTAACCCAGACCCAGAAAGGCTAATATTATATGTACTTACTCATAAGTGGTTTTTATACACAAAGAAAAAACCAGCCTACAATGCACAATCCCAGAGAACCTAGACAACAATGAGGACACTAAGAGAGACATACATGGATCTAATCTACATAAGAAGTAAAAAAAGACAGATCTCCTGATTATATCTGGAACATGGGGACCATGGAGGAGGGTTGAGATGGGAAAGAGGAAGGGAGGGAACAGAGAAAAGTGTATAGCTCAATAAAACCTATTTTAAAAAGTAGATAGATAGATAGATAGATAGATAGATAGATAGATAGATAGATAGATAGATAGATAGTAGATATATTAAAAGAGGGGTTATTATCATTAACTGTGTTCTGGAAGTCTACCAATGGTTGTCTCATGAAGGAAAGGGCTAGAATCTGGTAGCTGTTGCATCCATGAGACTGAATGCCTCAGCAGTCCCAATCTGGTACTTGAGATTGAGTCCCAGAGGACTCCTGGAGAGCTGACTGTTCTCAGCCTGAGTTGGAATCCTGAAGTAGACGCTAGGAGGAGAGGAGTGGCTCAGCAGCACACTATATGAGCTGCCAGTGTCGAGGAAGCAGGCAAACAACATTGGCTTCCTTCATTGGTCTTTATGTGGAATTTCACCTGAGGGGGTGGCACAGGTGTAGAGTGGGTCTTCTTGTCTCAGAAGATCCAAATTTAGAACAGGTCTTCCCGGTTTAAATGATCCAACCAAGAAAGCCCCTCACAGGCGGGCCCAGTAGCTTGGATTTAAGATGAATTCAGATGTAGTCAATTGATAACCAAGATTAGCTGTCAAAGGATGGAGTCTCACATCTGTAAGTAAGTCTTGTTTTTGAGCAACTGCTTGGGTTTCAAGGGAAACATTCTCCCAGTATGTATTTATGTTGATATTCTCCTTCTTCTTGTCTTCTTCTTCTTCTTCTTCTTCTTCTTCTTCTTCTTCTTCTTCTTCTTCTTCTTCTTCTTCTTCTTCTTCCTCTTCTTTTTCTTCTTCCTCTTCTTCTTCTTCCTCCTCCTTCTCTCTCTCTCTCTCTCTCTCTCTCTCTCTCTCTCTCTCTCTCTCTCTCTCTCTCTTTCTCTGATGTGGGAGTGTCATATATCAATCTGTTGATTTCATTGGTTAAGTAATAAACAAACTGCTTGGCCTCATAGCCTAGAACATAGGTGGGTGGAGTAAACAGAACAGAATGCTGGGAGGAAGAGGAAGTGAGCACAGAGACTCGACAGCTCTCCTCTCGGGAGCAGACGCCTCAGAGAGTCGCCATGATTCTCCCACTCCAGGCAGACGCAGGTTAAGATCATTCCTGGTAAGCCAGCTCGTGGGCTACCGCAGATTATTAGAAATGGGCTAGTCCAGGTGCGAGAGCTAGCCTAGAAGAGGCTAGATAGAAATGGGCAAAGTGGTGTTTAAAAGAATACAGTTTCCGTGTAATTATTTCGGGTGTAAAGCTAGCCGGGTGGCAGGCAACATCTCTCTCTCTCTCTCTCTCTCTCTCTCTCTCTCTGTCTCTCTCTCTCTCTCTCTCTCTCTCTCTCTCTCTCTCTCTCTCTCTCTCTCTTTCTCCTTTCCCTCTCTTATTTTTTTGAGACCAGGTCTTGAACGAGGCAAAGGTTATGGCAAACACGGTAGAGATAGCTTCACATAAACTCTTCAAGATCAGTCTTTTCCAGGTATGTCATTGTATTCATTATTTTTATGATTGCTGTGACCATACCTGATAAACCTAAGAGGTAAAGGCTTTATGCTGACTTTAACTCCAGGAGTAGACAAATCAGTAGACCGATGCTCAGAAACTTTTCTACCACATATAACACTACACAAAACTAATTTTTGTGATTCTTACTTTAATAAATTCAGAACAAATTTTAAAAAGAGCTGTTTCTGAAGGGTCCCTTTTCTCTTCCCATTCTTGCTTCCATGGGATGAGAAGCTGAAGAGCAGGAAGATGTGGTACCACCTTGTTGAAGCATGGTGGAGACAAAATCCAATTCAGCGCTGAGCTAAGGTTCATTGCTTGAGAAGAACTGCCTCTGCTCCAGTCCTTTGCCCTTCCGCATGCCGTCCTTCATTCTCTCCCGTATCTGTCTAGTTTGCCTGCTTTGTTTCTATCAGATACGATTCACAGAAGAGGAACTGTGACCTCCTACCTCACCGTACTAACGTTATCTCCACAAGTTCAAACCTGCCTTTCTCTTAAGCATTGCAGCCCACACAAGTACAAAGATACCAGAAGCCTAACTTCTCTGTGCTCTCTACTTCCCAGGTGTCGCCGTGGAATGGAAGAAGCATAGCCCGAGAGTCTGGAAACCTATCTCAAATTCAGCCTGAATATAGGAGGAAGACTTCTCCACGTGGTCTCCTTGTGCACCACATTTAAGGTAGGTGTGGTAGAATCACATCAATGCCCATTGTCTCCTGAGTCCATACTATGTGCTAGAGAGTATTCACTAAGATCCTGTCCCCTCCTGCTTTGCTGGAATCATTTACAACGCTGATGAAATGTCTATGTCTGTGCACAGGTGAAGGGACTTATCCAAGCCTGTAAAATGGCTACTCAAAAGAAGTGAGATTGGGGTCTGGTTCTGCCCAGTGCCTACACTGTCAACCCCCATGAGAGCTGTGTCTTCTCCGAGAATGGCTTTGTTCCCTCTCTAAGTTGACAGTAACTACAATCTCACCTTGAGGTCTCTACTTTCCTCACGTGAGAGCTGATGTGGCTGCCTCATCTCCAACTGGACTCCGGGAACAGCACTGAAGACCAGGGACTCGGACATGGAGCCTAAGCACCTCAGACAATTGCATGTGATGAGGATTTGATGAATGGCCGACAATTTCTGCTTATCAAATTAGAACGCGCTAATTGGTTTTAGTCCCTGGCCCACCCTCTCAGAGTGCAAGCACCCCAGCACCCACCTGCCCCTCAGCACCTCCTACACAGCCTATTTGGAAGGGTGGCCCATGAGTGCAGTTCACAGGCAGGACAGCTTCTTTTTGGCTCCGCGTTTTGCTCAAACTTCCTTGTTTTAGCATGGCTGTCATACCCGCCTGCTCCTTCACTTAAGACAAATGTGCTTTCGTGCGATTGTACATAGCCCTGAGGAATTCATTTTCCAGCCTTGCTCGTGATGCTAAAGAGCCCAAACCAGATAAGTCTCTGGTTCTCTGTGCCGTGCTGCGGCTGTAATTATGGCTTAGCACACACCCACAGCCAACAGTGACGGCAGTGAGCGCCGGGGCAGCCATCTACGCCGATAATACATTAAACGCCGCTTTTGTTGTTTCCCGAGGCACAGTGAGTGACTATCAGGGCAGGATTACCTTCCACTAAGCAGATTTCATAGCTCTGAGCCTCTAATCATATGTAGCCATTAGGGAGCACACAGGACTGAACCCATTAAAACACCAAAAACCCCGTCCTGAAACTCACGAAACCACAGAATTACTCTGTACCGCTTAGCATTTTGATTGGGCGTTTGGAAAACCCGTTATCAAACCTCCCAAATTCTCCCACAAATGCCTCAGAAACACGGTCACTTTCCCAGTGCCCTCACTCCCAATAAATGCGCTCCCGTCCCCCTGTGTGAGAGGATGTCAGGTGATGAGATAAAAAGTGGTAGGAAAGTCAGCCACCAATTTACTGTTGTTGCTCTTTTCTCGATCCACATCTACTGACCGATCATTC
The DNA here is from genome assembly GCF_037038515.1 of Microtus pennsylvanicus. Classification (NCBI taxonomy): domain Eukaryota; kingdom Metazoa; phylum Chordata; class Mammalia; order Rodentia; family Cricetidae; genus Microtus; species Microtus pennsylvanicus. The sequence goes on from NC_134591.1 coordinate 20,673,982, forward strand.
ATTACCTGTCTGTTGCTCACCATTTACCAATTTCAGTAGAAATGGCATTTGCTTTATTCTTGCGGCAACACTGTTCTTTCCAAGTGGCTATTTGTTGACGCCCTGGGTATTTCTTCCCCTCCCGTTCAGGGTGCTGCCACTCCTGGGGCCTGGTAACCTCATCCCGTCCCATGCCCTCTCGCATTACGTGGCTCACGGAGAAGACAAAAGTCGGTCAGCGGCCAAGTCCTCTCAGGTCTCATTCACAAACACAGATCCTCCTTGGGAACCTGAGTCGACACAGAAAGAAAAGGAAAGAATGAGATTGTAATGAATGTTTCATGGAGGCCACCAAGCAATGATGTAGGGCTGAAAGGGAGGGATGGTCGAGGGCCTGAGGGCAGGGGTGCAGGGGAAGTAGGGGGCCTGAGGGCAGGGGTGCAGGGGAAGTAGGGGGCCTGAGGGCAGGGGTGCAGGGGAAGTAGAGGGCCTGAGGGCAGGGGTGCAGGGGAAGTAGAGGGCCTGAGGGCAGGGGTGAAGGGGTGCAGGGGAAGTAGGGGGCCTGAGGGCAGGGGTGCAGGGGAAGTAGGGGGCCTGAGGGCAGGGGTGAAGGGGTGCAGGGGAAGTAGAGAGCCTGAGGGCAGGGGTGCAGGGGAAGTAGGGGGCCTGAGGGCAGGGGTGAAGGGGTGCAGGGGAAGTAGAGAGCCTGAGGGCAGGGGTGCAGGGGAAGTAGAGAGCCTGAGGGCAGGGGTGCAGGGGAAGTAGGGGGCCTGAGGGCAGGGGTGAAGGGGTGCAGGGGAAGTAGAGAGCCTGAGGGCAGGGGTGCAGGGGAAGTAGAGGGCCTGAGGGCAGGGGTGAAGGGGTGCAGGGGAAGTAGGGGGCCTGAGGGCAGGGGTGCAGGGGAAGTAGGGGGCCTGAGGGCAGGGGTGAAGGGGTGCAGGGGAAGTAGAGGGCCTGAGGGCAGGGGTGCAGGGGAAGTAGAGGGCCTGAGGGCAGGGGTGCAGGGGAAGTAGAGGGTCTGAGGGCAGGGGTGCAGGGGAAGTAGAGGGCCTGAGGGCAGGGGTGCAGGGGAAGTAGAGGGCCTGAGGGCAGGGGTGCAGGGGAAGTAGAGGGCCTGAGGGCAGGGGTGCAGGGGAAGTAGGAGGCCTGAGGGCAGGGGAGCAGGGGAAGTAGAGGGCCTGAGGGCAGGGGTGCAGGGAAAGTAGGATGGCCTGAGGGCAGGGGTGCAGGGGAAGTAGGGAGCCTGAGGGCAGGGGTGCAGGGGTCCAGGGGAAGTAGAGGGTCTGATGGGGAAGTAGAGGGCCTGAAGGCAGGGGTGCAAGGGGAGATGGCACAAAACCAAGTTGAGGAGAGAGCTGGGATTTTCTGAAATGTCATTAATAAAAGTATCACCCATGGAAACCAGAGCAGACTCAGCATCTCTGCTTCATGAAACAAACTCTTAAAGAGTTTGATCCAGGTACCTAATTGAAACAAGAGATCCACAGAATACATTTAAATTCTTGAAAATATCAGAAATAACCATTAATGTTCATGTGTCACCAAGCAGACACATTCATAGCTTTCTTGTCTGGTCTGTTTCTTCAGTCATAGCCTGTGTTCTGTTTTAAAATCACCTCTTTCCACTGCTTAACTTCCCAAGTAAACATTCCCAGAAATATTCTCACACTTCACCGTGTGGATAAGGGGTCTCTCATTGCCTGTCCTTCCATGGAACAAACAGTGTCTTATCTATAAGCCTGCTCTAAGGAGAAAATTCACACCAGAATTTCATGGCCTCTATAAGCACCTTAAGTAATAACCGCAGCTTCCAGGAGGCTGAGGCAGGAAGACTTAGCCAGAGGCCAGCATGAGCTCCATAATGCGATCTTCTCGAAGAATAACATAAAACTGATGAAATAAAGAAGACTTTTTGTGACGATAATCTCAAGAAGTTGGGAAAGTCAGTGGCCTCTTCTCTAGGGCTAAATTTGGCACTGTGGTCTCAGAGTCCCAGACACCATCTCCAACATAAAGCTTCCTAAATCTCCACGTAGAGACTGGGCTGTGCCTTGATTCTGTCACTCCATGCTGTGTGAACAGTGGCTCCAAGGCTGTGTGTTTCCCTGGGGAACTCCAGTTTACAGAAGGGAGTCTGTACCATCATGGATGGAAGGGATGAGACAGGACGATGCTGTCCCCTGTTTGTGGGTGGACACATAATCATCTGTCCACACCAACCCTAGGTTACACACTGACAAACAACTTACTCAGGTGAGTGAGGGAAAGTCCCAACTACAAACTAGTGAAGTTGACTGGGAACAGAGGGTATCTCAGTTACTGTTCTACACATTGTGACCAAGACAACACTTATTGTGGGGGTTTCTATTGCTGTGACAAAACACCATGATCAAAAGCAAGTTGGGGAGGAAAGACATTTGGCTTACACTTTCATATCGCTGTTCATCATAGAAGGCAGTCAGGCAGGAACTCAAACTGGATAGGAACCTGGAAGCAGGAGCTGATGCAGAGGCTATAGAGGGGACTGCTTATTAGCTTGCACATCATGGCTTGCTCAGCCTGATTTCTTATAGACCCCATGACCAACAGCACCACTCATGATGGGCTGGACTCTCCCCCATCAATCACCAATCAAGAAAATGCCCTACAGACCTGCCCACAGTCCAATCTTATGGAAGCCTTTTTCTAATTGAGGTTCCCACCTCTCAAATGAGTTTAGTTTGTGTCAAGTTGACATGAAACTATCCAGCACACTTATAAAAGAAGCATTTAGCTGGGACTTGCTTACAGTTTCAGAGTTTTCAGACAAGGAGCATGGCAGTACACGGCCCTAAATGAGGCTGGCAAAGAAGCTGAGAGTATGACATCCTCATCTGTCCCTGGCAAGGAGAGACACTTCCTCCAACAAAGCCACACCTACTTTAACAAGGCTCCACCTCCTAATCCTCTAATTCTTTCAAATCGTGCCATTCCCTGGTGACTAAGCATTTAAATATAGGAGCATTCTTCTGTTGGGGGGCATTCTTATTGAAACCACCACATATTTCCATATTAATACTATAGCAGAAAAACCAGGGCTGTGAGTTTACCAAGCGCACCAGCTGAATGAAAGACTCCACACCTTCTTCTGGATCCTCGAAGGGCTGAGACTTAGAAATGCAGTGGGGGCGGCACCATGGAATTGCCACCTGGTCATCCAGAGAGTGTGCTGGGGCCCACAGACAAAGCCTCCCAGTGTCCCAGGGCTTCGGCTCAGCAGGGTCCTTGCTCTTTGGCTTGGCCCATTTAAATTGCCATCCATCATCCATCTGTCCAGACCTGGTCATGCCCTGCCTTCATGGTTCTGAGTTCTCACCTTCCTTATTCAACACTTTTGGAGAACTCCAACTGATTTCCTTAATATCCAACCCCACCACTTTCAGAGGGTCCCTGCGTCTCTATCAGCGCTCTGTCCTGGCCTGCAGTGAGGCTGGCTTTAGTCATTCGTAGCCATTCTGTAGAACAAACACACATGCAAACACCCACGCGCGCCCACAAACACATACACACGCATGCACTCACGTCCACATACACATGTGCACACGCATATATACGCAGCTTGAGAATCTATTTACCAGTCAATAAATTCTAACACAAATTATCCACCTCTGTTTCTTTCTGACATAGCCTACACACGACACTCTGATATATTTACTGCTGTCTTCTTAGCTAGCTCAAGTAACCGACTCAACCCACATTCAAGGGGTAGAGAAATAGGCTGCATGCATTGGGAGGAGAGGCTGCACGTACAAACAAGGACAGAGCAGGCGTGGGCGGTTTTCCTATCCTCCAAAGACACTGTACAGTCAGCGTCTTCCGATTACTTTTGTTCATTCTTTGCTGACTCATTCTGCTACAATCCAAACTTACACTCTCTTCAGCTAGACATTCAGCGGCAAGAACTCGTGATACATCAAGGATTCGTCCAACAACTGAATGAGTAAATAAAGCCAAGTAACCAGTCAACAAAAAGATTAGTGAATCAATAACCTTTGTGTCTTAGACTTCCTGCTGCTGGAATCAAACATCATGGCCAGAAACTTGGGGAGAAGAAAGTTTATTTCATCTTACATTTCCCAGTCGCAGCTCACCACCAAGAGAAGTCAGGGCAGGAACCTGGAGGCAGGAATTGATGCAGATGCTTGGAAGGGTGCTGCTTACTGGGCTTGGTCCTCAAGGCTTGCTCAGCTTGCTTTTTTATAGCACCCAGGACCACCAGCCCAGGAACAGCACTGCCTACAGTGGTCTAGTCTCTCCCCCCTGCCACCCACCCATCATCAGACAAGAAAATGCTCCACAGGCTTGCCCACAGCCCAGTCTGGTAGCAGCATTTTCTCAACTGAGGTTCCCTTTTCCAAAAATGACTCTACTTAGTGTCAAGTTGACATACAACTAACCAGCACACTGGCCAAAATGGATGCTGTCATTCTTGAGATGTTTTTCATGGGCATGAAAAGATTGCCTCTGTTTAATGCATATTTTTAAAGTTCTTAATAATGGTTCTATTTAATGGCATTTGAACAACATGTTGTCTCTAGTCCTTTAACACAAAGACAAACCTGAAATGTGTTGTGGAATATTACCTTAACCATGTATCTATCTATGCGTTACATTTGCTTATGCTGTGGACTGTTACTTTAACTGTGTAAAGATGTGTTACTTTTCATCCTGCATTTGTTTAATTAGATAAGGATGTGTGTGTGATTATGTATTGCATCTGTTTCACCTTGCCCACCTAAAGCACTTGTCTGGTCTGACAAAAGGCTGAATGGGCAATAGCTAGGCAGGAGAGGGGTAGTCAGGGCTGGCAAGGAGCGAGAATAAATAGGAGGAGAAATCTAGGCCTGAGAAAAGAACAAGAAGGAGAAGGGAGAAGAGAATGAGGGAGAAAGAGAGGGACACACCAGGGGCAAGAAGCTGGGCAGCTGCCAGCCAACCAGACACAAGATGTGGAAAAAGAAAGATCTACAAAAGGGAAGTAAAAACCCCGGGGCAAAATGTAGATAACAAGAAACAGGTTAAGTTGTAAGAGTTAACAAGAAATAAGAGCTAAGGTAAAGATGACCATTCCTAACTAATATGAAGTCTATGTTTCTTGATGTGGTAGCTGGTTGGTGGCCCCAAAGAAAATCCCTATTATAGAAATGAGTTTTTCTACATATAAAACCTTGCTCTCATAAAGGGAATCTTTGGCATACATCCCTAGAACGAGAACTCCTTGATAACATAGTTCATTTACATTTTTGATAGTTGTTGCATTGTCTTCCACATGGCAACTGCAATTTTGTCCATCAGTGGATGTGTTAGTCAGATCGTCCTCTGTAAGGGAGATGTTGGCTCATTGCTTCAGGTCTTGTTCCAAGCTCCTCTGGATCTGCTGGGCCTCAGCCATGCTGGCAGAGAGGGTGTAGAGGAGCCGGGCAGTTCACCTCCTTAAGGGTCAGAAATCTGAAACAGCAGCACCTGACCTCAGCTGACTTTCTTCTCTTTCTCCTTCTATTGAGCTTGTGCTCCTGGTCCATGGGATGATGGCACTCACAGCCATGGTAGGTCTTCTACTCTGTCAGTCTTTGGAAACAGACACACAGAGGTGTGACTCGGTCTCCTAGGTGATTCAAAATACAATCAAGTTGACGTTGAAGATGAAGCACCACATAAAACATCTGTGCAAACACTTCTATTGTCTTATAAAAACTAAAATTCTCTACTTTTTAAATAATAATTCCAGATTCTCCTGCCCATTGACAACTACCATCTTCTATGCCTGTCAATCTGACTACAGTAGGCACCTCACATAAAAAGAGTCTTGCTGTTCTGTGGCTGCCAATAAATGCTCTCTTCAGGAGAGGATTGTGAATGAATAAAGGAGTGTTGTGCATAAAGAAAATATGCTAGGACCAGCGGTGCAGCTCAGCACATAAATGCTCCTACAAGCCTGGTGCCCCAAGTTTGATGCCTGTAACCCAAGTAAATCTAGAAGGATAAAAGAGATTATACAAAGTTGTCTTCTTACCGTCACGTGTGTGCTGTGGCACACACGTACATGCGTGTGCACATACATGCTACGACTGCTAACAATAAAATAAAAAAATCAATAAAAGCAGTGTTATTATCACGCTATGTCTCCATTTAAAATATCATGTTTGTTGCCTTAAAAAAGCAGTTGTTTTGATTTCATAGCCTGTTGGAAAATGCTGCTATTGAGGTCAGTCTACCATGTCTGAATAGCTCTCTGAGCTTGGCACAAAATGGAGAGGTCCCTTTCTCTGATGGGGCTTCCTCTTCTCTGTCTAGCCTTAATTGGAGAGGACCCCAAAGCTCAGATGCCTGATCTTACTTGGAGGATGACCCTGCTCAGATCTCCCTGCAAAAGCTGCCTGACTCAGCCCTTCAGTCCCACCTTCCTCCAGGTTCAAATGCTAATTAGGTGCTGTGTTCTGACCAATCCTCCCTTCCCATCTAAGAACCCTTGTATACCTTAACCCTGAAACAAGAAAATGAACTGTCTCTCTGAAGCTGACTCCTGGAAGTTCTTTCTGTCATATTCGTGGTTATCTGAACCCTGCTTGCCACTTCTGTTCCCTTTGCCCTCATGGGCCAAAAACCCCTGAGGAAAAGAAGATCCAAAGGAGACCCAAACAATAGCAACTACCGTATAATATTATCCCTTGCTAAATGCGTGTGTTTATCATCCCAGGCACAATTCTGTGTATTTTCTTTACTATGGATGTACCTTTTCACCTGCATGTAAAATGTAGTTATTCTTAATGAAGTCAATTATATTTCAAGGTCCTTCTCTAGTCTTCCTTTGCTTTTACAATAACTGCTGACCCACAGAAAGGATAGGACAATCAGAAACCCAAACTCCAACGGGATAGGTGACCCCAAAGAACAGCATCCCCAGGGCACAGAGAGGAACAGAGACTATGAAGTCGAAATTACTGCTAGTGAATTTTGCCTCTTTCAGGAACCATGACATGGGATGGTATTCTAGACCATGAGGGAAGTGTGTACCTTTGATTTCTAACCTTACAGAAGGGAAGGCATACGATCATGTAAGAAGCCGAGAGTCAGCCAACATCACTCCTTCTGGGCCCCGCAAAGAGTTGTGAGAACCTGTGGTCATCTTATGCACACTGCAAAAGGTCGTGTTTGTGGAGTTTCTCTACTTCATAAACATCAATTTTTTTCAAGTTCAATTAAAAACATAAGAAACATTGAACTGCCTAAATAAATATATGCAATACATAATTTTCATTTCAAGTTTCAGAATTCATTGTAGAGTTTCGTAACTGTAATATGAAGTTACATACGATTTTAGTGTCTGTTTCTTTGACCTAGTATTGAAAACCTATTCACTTTTCTACATAAGCAAGGTAGCTTATGGTTCTGTCTGACCCAAAGGCAGGTCTATTGGATTAGTAGAAGCGGTGCCCAGAATTTAAACTAATCATGTATGCCAGTTCCCTTATTTCTCTGACCAAATATCTGAAGCACCTAGAAGGAGAAGGGGGTTCATCTTGGCTCATAGTCCATCAAGAAGGGCCAAGCATAGTGACAGACTGTTCATGGAGGCGGGAGTGTGCAGCATAGACATCTCCCCTTAATGAATTAGGAAGGGAAGGTGGACAGGATGCTCACGTGGGCATAAAACCTCCAGAGCTTCCTCAGCGACCTGTTTCCTCCATGGTGACCCCACCTCCTAAAAAGTCCCACTAATTCCTAAGCAGTGAATCCCTGAGAACTAAGCATTTAACTGAGCCAGTGGGAGACCCTGCAGGAGGAAGAAACTAGGCAGGGAGAGATGCAGGAGCTGGCCTGTGGCAGTTCCGACCCCAGCAGGGAGTGGAGAACACAGTGGGGACTCAGCCTGAGCATGCAGCACGAAGTCAGAAGATTCTTCCCAAGACACTGGGTAGAGAGACGCCAGGCCGAGAGCACAGGCACCGGTGGCGGGGCTGGGATTTCATCCTCTAAGGATGCACTAATCCTTACTAATACAGGTACTAGGATAAGAGGGGACGGAAGACTGAGAGCCTTGATTTTGATAAGCAGTAGATAAAGCTTGTGACTCCAGACTCTGGGTAGGACACACGGTTTCGATAACAGTCTTATGATTTATATTTTCTTCATTTTCTTTTGATTCACAGAATGCTTCCAAAGTTTGCATTAATTATTCATTAATAGTATTGCTGTGTCTTTGTTGTCTGCTGCAATATCTTTGTATCAACTTCAAATAGAATTTGTAGATATATCTTCCCATTACAGTCCTTCAAAAAAGTTTTGACTGATTATCAATGTTTAACTTAAATTATCTTACCTAATCATTTACTTAAATATGAGTACACACAAGCTTAGATGCCAAAAATACATGCTGAGGGGTGGGGGAATATATTCAACAAATGGTGCTGGGTAAACTAGTTGGACACACATAGGAGAATGAAATTAGCCCATTATCTATCACCACTATCTATCATCTTGCGTGCGTGCGTGCACACACACATAAACACACACACACATACACACACACACACACACACACACACACCTTTAAGTGGATCGAAAACCAAAACATGAAACCTGAAAGCACTGAAGCTGCCAGAGAAGATGTAGGCAGTGTCCTACAGGATACAGGGTGTAGGGAGCCACTTCCTGAATAGCACTTCATCAGCCCGAGGATGAAAGCCCAAACTGGCAAGTAGGAATTCCCAAAACTAAAAAACTTCTGAACAACCAATGAAACAGCCACCCAAGTGAAGAAGAAGCCCACGGGGTGGGAGAGAAGCTTTGCCAGCTCTGTGTCTGACAGAGGATCAATATTCAGACTATATAAAGACCTCAAAAAAAAAAAAAAACCAAACAAGAAGCTAATGACCCTTTCAAAAAACGGGCTTGGGATCTGAACAGAGAGTTCTCAAAAGAAGAAATAAAAATGGCTAAAACAAAAATCTCAAAAATGTTCAACATGGAGAAATGCAAACCAAAACAGTTTTGAGATTTTATCTCATCCCAGCTTAGTGGTAAAGATCAATCAAAGAACTGACAATGCATGCTGGAGGTGCAGGGAAGGGGACCCTCACTCAGTGCTGGAGGTGCAGGGAAGGGGGACCCTCGCTCAGTGCTAGAGGAGGTGCAGGGAAGGGGACCCTCACTCAGTGCTGGAGAGGAGGTGCAGGGAAGGGGACCCTCACTCAGTGCTGGAGGTGCAGGGAAGGGGGACCCTCGCTCAGTGCTAGAGGAGGTGCAGGGAAGGGGACCCTCACTCAGTGCTGGAGAGGAGGTGCAGGGAAGGGGACCCTCACTCAGTGCTGGAGGAGGTGCAGGGAAGGGGACCCTCACTCAGTGCTGGAGGAGGTACAGGGAAGGGGACCCTCACTCAGTGCTGGACGCGGTGCAGGGAGAGAAGACCCTCACTCAGTGCTGGACGAGGTGTAGGGAGAGAAGACCCTCACTCAGTGCTGGAGGTGATGCCGGAAGGGGACCCTCGCTCAGTGGTGGTGGAATTGTAAGCAAGTACAACCACTCTGTGTTGCGGGAGGTCCTCCCACTCCTCCAGCCTATCGCCGCTGAGATACCAGCCCCTTGGGGCGTGGTCTCTCTCCTTTTAAAAAAGCGGCCACTTCCCTCTCCTCTCTCTCTTCACTTCCTGCTCCGCCGGCGACTAGACTCCTGGTCGCGTAGAGGGCTGTTGCCTGGGACAGTGATCTGTAAGTTTTTCCCCTTTAAATAAATATCACCCTATTAATCATAATCCCAAATTGGGGTGGCATTGTTTGTGACTTACGCCTTCATTTTGGCACCCAACGTTTGGTTTTAGAACCTCTCCCGGCTCGCAGCCGCGAGTTCGGCTCGGCAGCCGGAAGTTCGGCTTGGCGGCCGCAAGTTCGGCTTGGCGGGAGCCCTTGCTTCCTCAGCCGCTGCCTGTGCCTTGCAGCAGTGGCCTTGGCCTCCCGTGGTTTGCTCTTTTCTGAGTTGTTTTTAAATCTCCCTTGCAAGCACAGCTCTTAAAGTGGCGCGAACCAGAGCACGCGGTCGCTGAAAGCTGCAACCCCTCAGGGTGACTCTGTCACGTGGAGGCATAAGCAGCTTCCAGATTGCTCTTCTCTACCCCTGGATTCTGGGTTTCTGGTTCCGTCTCTGGAATTGATTTAATTACATTTACTTTGTTGAGAAACTTGCGTTTTCCAGTTTTTAACATCTACTAAGGCACTGAAACAGGACCATGTTTTCATCGCGATTCTGCAACAGCGCCACCTGCTGGACAATAGGTAATATGGCAATTTTCGTTTCTAACGCAAATTTTACTGCTTTGTTTTCACTAATACAATGGATTAGTAATTTTGTATTTACTAATACAATGAATTACATCATACAAGGTCTATATGATTATGGGATTACCTTAATTTGCTTGTTACTAGGCTTCAGTTTTTTTTTCCATATTCTATCATTAAGGAAGAATATGGCACTCCTAAGAATGATAGAATCTTTACGAACTAATAATGAACAACTAATTGACAGGATTAAAATTATTGAAAATCAGAGGTTATCTGAACAAGTGGATACTATGACAGACAAAATTGATTCCATATCCAAGGGTATTAGAAAGTTACCTGAAAGGGTTCAGGCTATTGAATTTGACCTTCAGAGTTTATCACAAAGTTTTGATAAGGTAACAGACAGAATGTACCTCCAAGATGGGAATCTACATGATATACAAGAAAAGTCTAAGGAGGACATGTTATCTTTGAAGGAAAAAATTAAAGCTTTGGAATCACAGGTGCAGAATGGGGACCAAAAAATTGATACCTCAGTGAAATCACTGGAAATATATACAGGTCAAGAGATTCAGGATTTAAGAGAGACAATGATAAAAAGATTTGAAAAGATTGGAGAAATTATTGCAGCTGGTGAACAGAGTAAGGAGGCACAAGGACAGGATACAATGCCTCCACCAGCTATTAGAACTGGCTTACCCAGGGTTCTAGCGACATACCCTATACTTGATTCTGACAAAGCGTCAACTTCTAAAGGCTCAAAGGGAGTCAGAGAAGCTAGATGGACACCAATAGCAATGAATGATCTGAAAGAAATTAAGCAAGCTGTTGTTAATTTTGGCTTGCACAATGCATATGTAAAGGAAATGATAAAGACTTGGGCTTCTAATGCTAGAGCTATCCCCCATGATTTCCATCAGTTAGTGTCTGCAGTTTTAGATAAGGGACCTTCCTTGATGTTTGGAATTTATTTCAGAGAAGAATCCAAACATATGGAACAGCAAGGAAGAGCAAAAGGTATTGAGGTTTCCCAAGATCAAATTCTTGGTGCAGGAGAATATGCTGATCCACAGGTCCAAGCTCTTTATGACGATGAAGTACTGTGTCTATGTCACCAAGCAGCTTTAAATGCTTTGAATAGGATACAAGATCCAGCAAAAAGGGTTGAATCATATACCAGAATTAGGCAGGGACAGAGAGAACCCTTTATTGACTTTTTGCAAAGATTGATTAAGGCTCTGGACATAGGGGTAACAGACCCAGAATCTAGACGAATACTTCTTGAATCTCTAGCTTTTGAGAATGCAAACATAGAATGCAAAAAGATAATTGGGCCTTTAAAGTCTAGATCAGCACCTATGGATGAATGGATTCAGCATACGATGAATGTTGAGATGTTTAGCTATAATGATGAATCTTGGGTAGGAGAAGTGATTTCCAAAGCAATGAGGAGACATCAAACTGCCAGGTGTTTTAATTGTGGTAAATTAGGACATTTACAAAGGGATTGCAGGCAAAGAATTTCTAGGAATAATAT